>NC_137775.1:184337339-184642813 GCF_963455305.1 Plecotus auritus | reverse complement strand
ACGATTGCTGCAGTTCTGAGCCTCTAAATGTTGCGGGGTGGTCTATTACACAGCTGTATTACACAACCTATCTATAAATAGGTCTCACCCCCATTGCTCTGTACTGACCTCTGTTTATTTTCTTTTCACTTTTATAGTGATGGACTTGTTGTTCGACATTCTGTGTGGATTGTTCCCTCAGTTTTACTGGCACTCCGTGGTGCAGCCATGGATTATTTATTGATCACGGCACACCTACTAGCACATATGCATGCCTGGCACATAGTACGTGCTCAGCAAATGTTTGCCGAGTGAGTGAATGTGTTTAAAAGGTCCCAGCAATTATTTGTTTGGGAGATTATCCCCCTGATCTCCACACACAGACAACAGAGACACGAATCTGTAAATCTTCTGTGACGGCAGCTCAGAAACCAGTTTTGGAAAAAAAAATGTAGTCCTTTATAAATTATACTTGTTAAATCGCAGTTCCACTCGGCATCTACTACACACCCGAGCAACAGCGTTTAATGATTCCCCGCGGCAGGAGTTTTCCTAGGGTGGTCCAGGTCCCTCTCGGTCTGTGTGTCCAACCTCTGCCATTGTCCCTTTCTTGACCCCCTCCCACCCATCACACCAGCCCCTTTTTGCTACCTGGGCCACCAGGCACATTCCACTCCCCTGGAGTCTCTTGGCTGGTGCTCTCCATTTCCCAGGGGACCCATTCCCTTCAGGAAGCCCTTGCCAAAGGCTGTGCTTTCAGTGGGCATTCCTTCTTATCTACACACAAGCCATTGAACCAGATCCTGGGTGGAAATGGGGGTCGTTCTTGAGACCCGGGGAGGAGGCTCAGAGATCATGGAGCACTGGGCTGGTCGTCTGGGGACATCGCTTCTGGTCCCAGCTCTGCCACCATCAAGAACGGGCCCTGTGCCCAGTTACCTAACTTGGTGCTGCTTGTATCAGTATCCGTAGGAGCTTGGGCACAGGGATGGCTAAGGTCCCCTTCACACTCAGATTTCCCACATTCAATCTTGCTCTACAGCCGGAGGGAGAACAACCTGCTGATTTAGGTGCATTTGGGTCAGAATCTGGCTGACTGTCATATCAGCAGTTTTACATGAACTAAACGTCAGTCTCAACTTCATTGGTACCGGCAGGTTACTTCTGCTGGGTTGGCAGTGTGTTCTGCGAGGCAGAGTGACCACCGGGGCCAGGAGTCAGGGCGCCTTGCCCAGCCATGTCTGCCCAGCTGGAGGGCAGACCAGGCAGAGGGAAGCCGGCGGACCTCTGGGACCTCATCCACTTCATTCTTAAACTGGGGATAGTAATAATATGTGTTTCAGGGTTGTTCTGAGGGGCTAGGCAGGGGTGGGCAAACTTTTTGACTCGAGGGCCACAATGGGTTCTTAAACTGGACCGGAGGGCCGGAACAAAAGCATGGATGGAGTGTTTGTGTGAACTAATATAAATTCAAAGTAAAGGAGCGGAGGGGAGAGCAAGCGAACCTTCCGCTCTTTCGGCTCCGCGGGCCGGCTAGAACAGCCGAACGGGCCGGATCCGGCCCACGGGCCGTAGTTTGCCCACGGCTGGGCTAGTGCTTGTATTAGGGCATGCTTTGATAGGTTATCATCAAAAAGTTATTGAAATTATTACTGTATCTATTTATCAAGAGAGTGAACCTCCTTATATTTACCTTGGGTGCTCTGCCCAGAGCTGTACCATTTTCCAGTTTCCTTCCCTTCATTTCCTGTTGGATGTATGAGTTGGAGGAGGAACTGTTATTATACGAGAGCTCCAGTACTTAAGACACTGGCCATATATTGTTTTGTTTTTAAATACATATTTTTTATTGATTTCAGAGAGAGGAAAGGAGAGGGAGAGAGGGCTAGAAGCATCAATGGTGAGAGAGCATCAATAACTGATTGGCTGCCCGGGCATGTGCCCTGCCTGGGGATCAAACAGAGTCTGTCCTAAATCATAAAACCAAACAGAGAAGATCAAAGGGAAACGCTGTCACCTCTTGCTGGAAAGGGAAGCCAGAGGAGAGGAGCCTCTGTGGGCAGCGTGTTGTGGGGCAGCACCTGGTGTGGGAGGGGAGAAGGGATTGCTGTGCCTAGTGGTGTGGCTTCCAATGTCCCAAATGCTTCTCCATAATTTCTCCCTCAACAGACTCCCTCAATGATGCCAGTGCCAAGTTCTGGAAAATGTATTCAGGGCACTGGTTGGCCTCATGGAGGTCAAAGCCAGCGGTCATAATCTCGCAGCTGGACGATGGGCAATCATGGGAGACAGTGCTGTGTGTCTTTTCCTTGACCGATTCTTCCCTCTTGGTAACCTGAAGAGCTTGTCTGCATTTGGCAACTGGATTCCTCCTCTGGAGCCCTGGTTATCCTTTGCCCCGTGGTTGCTGCACACAGTTTCCCAGAGAACTGGCCCGAGTGTATGATGCATGTTCAGGACAGCAAGTACCCGCCACGTGTGACCAAGCCTCCCTCTGCGTAGAGCCACCCAGGGCTCCCTACTCTCTGAAGGAGAGAGCCCAGGCTTCTTCCATCTGGCTCACCCTTCCAGCTTTTTCTCTTGCTCTCCCTTGTCATACGCTTCTGCTTGTGGGTCACTGGACACCCCATCCCTTCTCATGCCTCTGGGCAACTTTTCATGCAGTGCCTCGTTGCAGAGCCACTGCTTCCACTCACCTGCCTCCACTCACCTGCCTCCACTCACCCGCCTCCACTCACCTGCCTCTACTCACCTGCCTCCACTCACCCGCCTCCACTCACCCGCCTCCACTCACCAGCCTCCACTCACCTGCCTCCACTCACCTGCCTCCACTCACCAGCCTCCACTCACCTGTCTCCACTCACCAGCCTCCACTCACCAGCCTCCACTCACCTGCCTCCACTCACCAGCCTCCACTCACCTGCCTCCACTCACCTGCCTCCACTCACCTGCCTCCACTTACCAGCCTCCACTCACCTGCCTCCACTCACCCGCCTCCACTCACCAGCATGTAAGTATCTTCCATTCATCCACCTTCAAAATTTAGTTCAAAGGTCACCTCTACTATGCAGCCTTCCTAATGTCCCCTAGTGGTAGTGACCCCTCCACCTGTGCTCCTGTAGCCCCACCTTCTCTGCCATATGCCCCATTGCTTGTGTTTTTAGATGTCTGCAGGGAGGTGGTATAACTAAGAGACTTGAGCTTTGCACGCTGGTCTCGTTTTGAAAACTTGGCTCTGCCCCTTATTAGCTGGATGTCTTTGCAAAAGTGACCTGACCTTTGGGGCCTCTGTGTCTTTATCTGTAAACGGGCATCATGAACTCTTCTGAAGTGTTTTGTTGAGGATAAATGAACCAACCTGTGAGGTGCTTAGCATGGTGCCAACTGGTAACGGTAGTAGTTATTGTTATTGTAATTATTATTGATTCATGAAATCTTAGAGGCAAAAGGGGTTTCAGGGGCATTTTCACACCTTCAAAGCCCGATTCCTCTCCCCTTGTTAATTATCAGCTTCTCCTTGAACTCTGCCCAGGGACTGGGAGCTCACTTTCTTTCTGATCTTGTAATACTTAGTGCCGACGATGCAGAGATTGGCTAGTACAGTGGTCGGCAAACTGCGGCTCGCGAGCCACATGCGGCTCTTTGGCCCCTTGAGTGTGGCTCTTCCACAAAATACCACGGCCTGGGCGAGTCTATTTTGAAGAAGTGGCGTTAGAAGAAGTTTAAGTTTAAAAAATTTGGTTCTCAAAAGAAATTTCAGTCATTGTACTGTTGATGTTTGGCTCTGTTGACTAATGAGTTTGCTGACCACTGGGCTAGTATGTAGGCTAAGTTACTATATGTCTACTCGGTGGACTATTTTATTATTTTCAAACAGGTCATATATTTATTTATTTACTTACTTTTAGTTAATCCTCACCCGAGGATGTTTTTCCATTGATTTTTTTTTTTTTTTTAAAGAGAGAGTGGAAGGGAGATGGAGAGATGGAGAGATGTGAGAGAGACATACCGATTGGTTGCGTCCTGCATGAATTCCTACCAGGGTTGGGGAACCTGCAACCAAGGTACATGCCCTTGACTGGAATTGTACCTGAACCCTTCAATCTGTGGGCCTACGCTCTATCCACTGAGCCAAACCGGCTAGGGCTTGGGGGACTATTTTAAATTAGCAGTCGTATGTATGTATGTATGTATGTATGCATGTCTATATATATTTAGTCATATATGATCACATAGGATTTCCTAAAAAGTCTAACTCAAAGGCTGGGAGAGGAAATCACCGGGGAAATTAACCTCCAAAGCCGAGTTGTGAGTGACGTAGCATTTTCTCAGACCGTGTGTTCCTCGGCGGGTCTGCACCTGTGTTTTGCTTGCCTCTGAGCAGAGCTCCAGGAGGAACCGTGGCTTGTCACGATGCAGCGATGATCAGGCTCGCCCTGGCTGTGATAGACACAGAGAGAACAAAACCCCAGTGACATAGTAACACGACACAGCTACAAGGAGTGACATGTTGTTGGCAGAGAGAAGACAAGCTCTTCCTGATGTGGTTTAGGCAGAGCCCTGGATGAGCAGCCAGGACCCTGTGACGCTTGGCCGTGCTTGGGCCTCAGTTAGCTGGGAAGTGGGGGCATTGTCACCCAGAGACCAGCTAAGAAGGCAGGGGCGGATTTTATTCCTGAGAACTAGCTACCCCCATTCCCCATTCAACCAGGGCCGCTCTGTCTTTACTTTTGAAATCTGTGGTATGCATTGGCAGCCCTTAGATGTTATTTGAAATGTAATACTCTGTTGCTTAAAAAAATTCAAAAACTTCTAATCTGGATTATCTTGAAGGTTCTTCTAGCTCCAACAGCTATTATGGCCCTAAAATAAAGCAAAGTTATATCCTTATCAACTTTCTAATACACGTTTAATCTGTAAAAATGTTTCTAAAGTGAAGCAAAATCACATTTCAGAGAAGTTTTTTAAAGAATATTTTTTGTCCTCCCTTTTGGATGAGCTTAATTGCACTGAAAGGCTATCCCTTTCCCTTTTCTTCCAAAATTTGCTTTTCTCTGACTGAATCAAAATTCCACTAATGCCAGGAAAAAGTCATAGGTGTGGGCAGGAAGACGGATGTCATCATTGTCACTCCCTTCTATCTTTTCACGTAGTTAAGTATGTATTAGGCAATAAGCATCTCTCTCTCAGCCAATTCCTTTCCCAAGTATCTCCAGGTAACCCAGAGACTCATAAAGGTGGGCCAGACATAAAACACTTTTCTGGCCCTAGCCGGTTTGACTCAGTGGATAGAGTGTCAGCCTGTGGGGCTGAAAGGTCCCGGGTTCGATTCTGGTCAAGGGCACATGCTTGGGTTTCGGGCTCGATCCTCAGTGGGGGGCATGTAGGAGGCAGCCAGTCAATGTTTCTCTCTCATCATTCATGTTTTTTTTTCCTCTCTCTCCCTTCCTCTTTGAAATCAATTAAAATATATTTAAAAAAATCTTTCTGCCTACATTCTTTACTTTAAAGGTGTGGAAAATGGGACCCTGCGATGGGGACAAATTTGTATGGGATAAGGTCATGGGCCTTCATAAGGTCATGTGGTCTTTGCCAGTCTAGTTCATGTGCTGTTGGGTGTAGGTAAGCCCCTAGTACTTCCGTTTCCTTACTGTACAGTGGGATGGTAATCGTAGTGTTGGCTTCATGGTGCTTTGGAACCCTTAGAACAGTGCTGGGACCACAGAAAGTTCTGGCACGTGTTTGCTGTTGTCATCGTCACCACACTTCCAGGTTCAGACAGAGGTAGTCCAGGGTGCACAGTCGGGCCCGAACCCCCTTGGGGGTCCTGCCTCTGTCTTGCATTCCCAAAACAAGTTGCTAAAATAATCTCTTCTTTCAACGTCTTCCCCCCTCCTCCAGGTGACTGTCCCCTGTGGGTGACATTGGGTAGCAGCTGGTAAATGGAGTTCACGTTCATACGTTGGCTGCTTACTGCCTGGTCGGAACGCCTGAACGCCGTGAAAATGTGTGTGCTTCCAGAAAACCTTTAGTGAGGTGGCTCCAGGTTGTATGGCCAGTGAGGGTGCGAGTCCTTTTCCATCACACAGGTCTGTGGCCTCCCCTTGAGGCAGGCGCCTTCTGCACTGGAGTGGGCAGGCTAGCCCTGCCATCCCCATCGCTCTCACCTCTGATTCCCGGAAAGTGAATGGCAACTACCAGATGGGTGAGCACTTAGGGTTTAGACCAGCCTTGGGCAAACTAGGGCCCGCGGGCCGGATCCGGCTGTTCTATCCAGTTCTCTTGCTCTCCCCTCTGCTCCTTTACTTTGAATTTATATTAGTTCACACAAACATTCCATCCATGCTTTTGTTCCGGCCCTCCGGTCCAGTTTAAGAACCCATTGTGGCCCTCGAGTCAAAAAGTTTGCCCACCCCTGGTTTAGACACTCCGATCTTATTCCTTTATCCGGGTCCCATGCGTGGGACTGAACCTGTGTCCTCACCTTTAAGTTCATCTTGTGTTGGAGAAGCAGGAGAGTATCTGCCAGAAAGAGAATGCTGGGAGAACCCCGCCTGCCGGCGAGGAAAAGTAGGGTTAAGGAATCTCAGGAGCCGGGAGTCCCAGGTGTGCCCTGGCTCCTGGGAGTGAGGGAACTTCATTTACAAGGGGTCTGACCACCAGTTCTGTGGTGCCAGGGCTGCCATCCGCGTGAGCACCCATTGGGTCTTTTTCTGCCTTTGGTCCCCTGTTAACCCCCCTCCCAACTCCGCACCCGGTCCCACCTGCCAGAGCTTCCGCTTCAATGACATTGACCCAGGAGGACAATGACAGTGAGCTGCAGCTCTGTGGAGCAGAAACTCTCCTAGGCTCAGCACCTGCCCCATCACCCAACTGGAGCCCCTTGAGGAGGATGCGGCATTAACCAGCAGCCACTTCTCCCTCCTCCCTGTTGGTTTATCTTGTGCCCCTGCCCCCCCCCCCATTGAGAGACACACACACACACACACACACACACACAGAGAGAGAGAGGACTTTGTAAGTGGGATGTGTGGTTACTTTAGTCTCCATCAATTGCTTTGATAATTTAAAATGGAACTGGCTCCGGGAGGCTTGTGAGTGAGCGCTGGCCGTGAACGAGAGCCCCAGGTACCAACCCCTCCGACCCTCGCAGCCGCCGCTGTGGCCCCCCCAGTCCCCGGGAGCACCCAGATCCCTCTTCGCTCGCTCGGATCTTCGCGCCTGGTGCCCGGCTCCTCCTTCTGTGAGAGCTTCAGGAGCCCCGGACACACCCGGTGGGGGTCCCTGGCATGTGCGGGCCCCCGGGGTGCGAGGCTGGAGCCCGGCGTGTGCCCTGCGGACGGCGGTGCCCAGCGCACCCCTCCCTCCGCGCCCGCGGGTGCTGGACCGGACGCCAGCCCGGGGGCCGGGGCCGGGGCGCTGACGGACGACTTTTCTCAGTTGTCAGTTTTCTCGCTTGTCAGCAGAGCTGCTGCTGGTAAGTGAGAGAGGACGCCGAGGGGGCGAGGGGCGGGGGCCCGGGCCGGGGCGCAGGGCGGAGCCGGGGGAGTGGGGTGCTGGGCCTCGGGTCAGACCGCTGGCCGGCCGGCCTCCTGCCAGCTCCCCCTGCTCATTCCCCTCCCCGCTCTCCCTTCCCACTTTCTCCCTGCTCGCGTCCTCTCCTCCCACCTGGTCCTCCCTCTCCCCGCCAGTCCTTCAGCTGCCACACTGATTGCTTCGGTGGCTTTGTTTAAAAAATATGTACATATCCAAGCAGATCCCAGGCGCTCTCTCCCTGAGTTAGGAGCACCGTCCGTACCCCCCGACATTACCCCGGGGCCATGGCTGCTTACCGGAGCCGCCTGCCCCCCGGGGCACCCCGGCCTGGGGTAGCCCGCAATCCCAACTCGCTTTAAGGCTGGATTTGGGGGGCACAGACGGGGGAGCGCACAGAGCAAGTGACAGGCTCGGAGGAGGGTCGGAGGGGACAGCCCGAACTCTCTCAGCCTCACTCCCAGTGATAACCTGCAGCCATGGAGTCCCCGACCAAGGAGATTGAAGAATTTGAGAGCAACTCTCTGAAATACTTGCAGCCCGAACAGATCGAGAAAATCTGGCTCCGGCTCCGAGGGCTGTAAGTAAAGCGATTTACTTGGCTTGCCCCCTTTCCCTCTCCCGTCAGTATTTCCCCACCGGCCAGGCTCACCAGGGCTCACAGGGACCCTGCAGGGCCCTTTAAACACGGCTCAGAAGTTCCACAGCTGCTTCTCTGTGAATTACAGTCACTGCTGCCTTCCTTAAACAGAGAGACCTGTCTTCCTGACTTACAATGCCTTGCTGTTCCCAAGTCACTCTTTCTTTGGGGGAAGGAGATGGGTCTTTAGATTTCTGTTGTAGCAGCTCAGTCCCCACAGAGATGTTTCTGGTCCATTTTGCCCTGGGGGGGGGGAGGTTTGGGGACTCAGGTCACAGACTTTTTTTTTTTAATCACAGGAGGAATTTTCTCAGCAAAGTGCTTGCAAACACCTTGGCAGGAGGTCCAAGAACTGAACAATAGTTCGACTTCAACATGCATTCGGGCTGCCAAATTCTCTTCTCCCTCGTCCCAGCCTAGTTCAACTTCTGACATTTTCTCAGGCTTCTTTCTGGCAGGGAAATGGTCAATGAAAGAAAGGGCTATTTTGGAGAAAGTGGGGGGGCCAGCGCCAATATTGGATTTCCTAATAACCTCTGAACAGTGAGATAGGGTGTTGGCTTTCAATACAGTGGCCCCAGGCTTCTAGTTGGACTGATGGACAAAGATCTCTGAATTTCGTCCACTTCATTGGGCTCTGTCTGGTTTCGAGTACTTGAAAATATGGGGTGTCTTCTTGTGAAACAATTTCATAAGCTATAGTGGTGGCTGCATGTCTACAGTTTGCTTCTCAGGTGGCCGGGCAGGTCCCAAAGACACCTTCCATAGTGACCAGAAACACTGCATCAGGCATTTGGCATCAAATGTGTAGGGCTGTTTAAAAGAAAAAGTTTTTCTCCACGTACATTCTCTAGGCAGCGAGGGGACCCTGGCAGTTAGAAAGCACGAACAAAACAAATAAAAAAGGCATGGATCTCGGTGAGTTCCATCTTAGGGAGGCCTTGTCCCAACTGGGCTATTCGAAAGGGAAGCCAAGGTAGTCTGTTTCTTTAAGGGGGTCCCTATTTAAAGTGCAATTTATAAAAGCCCTTCCTTCAGCAATCTTAATGAGCTTCACTGCTATTGCTCTAAATGGGAAACCAGGCCAAACAACAGGGCGCGTGGGGCATCTGGCTGCTGCAAGCGGAGGCTGTAACTTATTTGGAAATTCTCCTTCTGGCTGGCAGGCTGTCCTTACGGTGGAGGCACAGGCGACAGCGCCTGGGTCTGAGCGGTGTTTACAGTAAGCTCATGTCATGCGGAACGAACATGACATCTGATCGTATTTTGGTGCACACAGAAAGTTTGTTGTATCCACAAAGCCTGGGTCCAAGGTATACAGTGTCCAAGTGTGGTCACGCTGGGTCTCCTTGCCATCCCTGGCGGAGGGACTCCCGCCCTCAGAAGCTGCTTCTCCTGGCTGCTTCTCAGTTTACACCAGCTCCCTCCAGCTACTCCGGCTGGAGGGAGCATTTGGGCGACTCATCCAGGCTGCGGGGGGACCTTGTGCCACAGAGCACCATCCCTTACAGCTCGCGTGTAGCCTTCTCTGTGTCATGTCTGTTAGGCTTCTCTCCCCAAGGCGTTGGGAGTGATGTTATCCGAATGTTTGTTTTCTAGTCTCTCAGATCTACTTGGCATCCAGTGTCATTAAACATAAAAGGTGTGGGTTGATTGATTCTTCTCCAAATGTCTGGTTTTGAACCCCTCTCTTTACCCTTCCTACTGAATGCCCTGCCCAGCAGCAATCGTGGGAGATCTGTAACTTCCCTTTCTAAGTTGTGAAAAGGACATGTGCCTATTGTTATCTTATATATATATATTTTTTTTTTCTTTTTACTACAATTATGGTTCTTACTACGGCTTTTTAAAGAAACATAACAGTAGCGCTATAATAAGCTGCTAAAGACTCTGCAAACCAAAACACATGCTTATTTATACAACTCGAAATAACACTTTTGCAGCTCACAAAATAGAAGCCCCAGGGGATGGAAGTGTGTGTTTGTCCACACAACAGACTTTCAGTGAGAAAAAGGAAGCTGCTGTGCCAACATTTTAGGAAGACCCAGGAGCCACAATTGGATTTTCATATCAATTTGTTGCCATGGCACCCTTCTAGAAAGGGCTTTGGAGGGGACCACAGGTAGTCAGGGGTTCAGTTCTGCTTGTCTGAGAACTGCCAAGTCCAGGGCTGGATCATCTCGTGCGTGGACCATTTAGTGGTATCTGTCTCTTTGTCACTATCTGCCCTGTTTAACTGAATTTGTCATCTCATCCCTTATCCTGTACCTTCCTTGGGGTCAGACACTTGTGTGTCTTGCTCACTGTGGCACTTCCCGTGCCTAGAACAGGGTTTGGCACATAGTAGGTGCTCAACCAACAGGTGATGACAGAAGCATAAAGGCCTAAGTGTGAACTTTTAATATTAGAAATGAAGATAATACATAGTTGGCTTGGCTTATAGGCCATGTGACTTAGCAACACTATATTCCACGAGCTAGAGGGGAGACAGACATCTAAACTGAGGTGGGTCTGGGCAAGATGTGGCAAAGCCATGGCCTAAGGCTGAGTCCCACTCTTGTGGGTGCCCAGGTTCTGTCTTTGCATCCCCTTATCTGTGCCCTTTTCTGCTCTGGCCAGGAGTGGGTTTTCCAGCAGCAAGGGGCTTGCTGAGGCTGTTGTCTGCCAAGAAGGCCCGGTGTAGGAGGATGCAGGAGACGAGCCTATACGTTACAACCCCCACCCTCTTCCATGCCTTCTTTCACTCTTCATTTTCTTCTATCTGAATACTCTATACTTTATCTTATTTATTATGTCTATTGTCTTTCTCCTCCAACTAGAACATAAGCTCCCTGAGGACAGAGGTTTTTGTGGCCTGTTTTGGTCACTGGTGCAGCCCCAGTCCTATGATACTACCTGGTGTGCAGGAAATTACCAATGAGGCTTTGAAACCTGGGGTTGTTTCACATGTTTGTTGAGGGAAGACTTAGAAAAAGCTCTCAACCCAGCCTTGTGGCATCATCAGCTTCCTAACAGTGCATCGGATATTGGAAATGGGAATTTTGAACGCTGTCTGCCCCAGCTGAGATGACAACACCCTGCCAGCTTAGGTGTTTACTCCCCTGACGACTGTCACTTCCCCACACACCGGCACTCAGAGGCCCGCTGCGATTCTGGAGCTGTGGTCCTCGGCCTCCCTCTGCAGCTCCCACCCCTCTCATCCACATGCTCCCACGTGTCCAGAGGGAAAGGCGCAAACCCTGCACACCTGAGCTTTCTGAATCGCATCTCTCAGAGGATGCTGCTCTCTGACGTTTCGGGGAGGAGCCTTTTTTTGTTTGTTTTTCTGTCAACCTCAGTTGTAGGAGTGCGTGGAATTTTTAAGAGCCCCGCCCCCATGGCTGTTTTGTTCTGGAATCTTCCAGGCAGGGAACACATGATAATGGCTGCACTTTATTCCTCTGGTGACGTGGGGGAGCCTCAGGCTGCTCGGGTTTGAATCATGACTTGTACCTTGGGCCCTGCCCAGGAGTTTTCCCTTTGCCAGCCTGCTGTAGGACGGCATAAAGCAAAGAATAGGTTCCAGGTCTCACCTCCCCCTTGGCAATCAAGGTCACAATTGTAATGAAGCTGTCCAGGGTTCATTTTGCCCACCTAAGAGGTAGCCAGTGGAAGACACGTTATGCTTATGCAACACTCTCAAGATGATGAAGCTTTCCCCCTCCTAGGACCTCAGTAGTCTTACAAATATAAAGGGTGGTATTGGTTACTAGGGACTATTGCAGCCGTGGGCAAACTACGGCCAGCGGGCCGGATCCGGCCCATTCAGCTGTTCTATCCGGCCCGCGGAGCCGAAAGAGCGGAGGGTTCTCTTGCTCTCCCCTCCGCTCCTTTACTTTGAATTTATATTAGTTCACACAAACACTCCATCCATGCTTTTGTTCTGGCCCTCCGGTCCAGTTTAAGAACCCATTGTGGCCCTCGAGTCAAAAAGTTTGCCCACCCCTGGACTATTGTTTTTGTCTAACCAGCAAGCTCCCCCCTCCCCCTTATTATGGGAACAGACCCTTTCTCCCCGACCTCCCACTCCACCCTGGGCAGGGACAGATCTTGCCTCATCTTTTAGACCCGGGGCCATAGCAGCGGGAAGCCATGGCAGGTCTGTAGGGATGGATGGGGGAGATTTTCAGGAGGTAGACTCAATAGGACTTGGACGTGGGAATGAGGAGGGAGGGAGAATGTAGGATGACGCCCAGGTGTTTAGCTCGAGTCCCCAGGTGCTGTTTACTTAGATCAGGATCCCTGAGGTGGGAACAAGTTTGCAGGTTTGGTTGTGGGTGGGAGCAGAATGAATGGAGAGTAGAGGTCATGACCTCAGTTTGGGACATACGGAGTATGAGGGGCCTACAGGTGTCCTGGAGGAGATGTGGAGGCACGAGCAGTTGAATAAGTGGGCCTGGCGATGAAAGGAAAGGTCTGGATTAGAGATGTAATGTACAGCCCCAAAAATATGAAGAAAAAACACATACATGTATAATGTGTGTATATGTGTGTATGTGTCTGAATGATGCTAAATTAGTATTCCCATAAATTTTAGAAGTAGAGAAAAAACACAGTTTAGTGTGACCCTCCCTAAATAATCTGACATGAGGTTCCAGAAGACCCAAGTTCATGTTTTTTGTTTTTTTTTTAACTTTTCACATGTATATAGAATATACAAACTCATGTATATTTCTCACTGCCATTTACTTGTTCAACATATGGGCAAGGCCAGCTAGCAATCAATGTACATTGCTTTGCTTGGAACCTTTATATGGGCTGCTTGGTGTCATGCCCGCAAATACGGATTTGGAGCAGAAACAGAAACCTGAGGGGTAGGCAGAGTCATTTTCAGGATTCCAAGGGCAGAAAGAGACCACGGCCCAAGAAGCCAAACAGGATCAGGCTCTTGTATGGACCTTCCGGGGACCGCTGGCCAGGAGTCAGGCGAGACCCCAAGCCTGGAGCCCAGCTCACCGCAGAGGAGCCTGGGGAAGCTTGGCTGGGTGGGGGCTCCCTAGACCCTGCAGGTGGCTGTCCCGTTGTCTAGGCTCGGCCAGTGGGCACAGTCCCCTGCTGCTGCTCCCCAGGTGGCTTCTGGTGGACACACCTGCTCCTGTCTCTCGGGACAGTCCACAGCCCTGCCTTAGTGCTCGCTCTCCACAACATCTCTGCTTCGTTCAAGCCCTTTCCCTGCTCTGCTCTTTAAGACCTTCCAAAAATGGTCCTTCTTCCCTCCATTCCCACCCTCTTCCAAGGGCGTATTGCAGGGTCCCAACAGGCAACATTCTGCCCATACACAGCTTTCCTGCCCCTTAAGGCCGCCAGGAGAGTGACGTTGTAGACAATTACCATGGAAGCGCATTGAGTGTTTTCCTGAAAATCACTGTTGGGTCGTCCAAAGAACATTATATTCTGTTAATCCGGAGTCCAAACAACCAAAACGCTTAACCAAGACTTTCCCCACACTCTAGACATGCTGAGTGTGTCTGGCAGTGAAAGATTAATCCTTGCAAGCTACTTGCAGGTGTATTTTAGGAATAGTTCAAGTTCAGACTGATATCCCCCCCGCTGCTTTTCTGTCTCTACCCCTCTGACTCTTGTCTCAGGATGACTCTGAGGGGGTCCTACACTGCCTTACAACCAATCCCCCCAAAGTAGGTTACGTTTAGTTTCCTAGTCCAGGTGGTTGTTACTTGACACCCTGTCTGCTAACGGGGGGCACTGTAAACACTTTCATGAATAGGGGCCTCTGTAGCTTTGTGAAATGTAAGGATTAATGAGCATAAATCAAGCTTCGCAAATGCTGTGTAGAACTGCCATTCTGGCTATAAAGCCACTGTCTGAGATGGTCCTTCTTCCCACTTACAAAAAGGGAAGAACTGTCCAGAGCCCCCTTCCCGGGCGTCTGGCGTGGTTTCAGGGAAGGTCACTGCAGCTCGGAGGACTCGCTCCCAATGGCAGTAGAGCGCTCAGCACGGCCCCGGGAATGCATCTGCCGGCTGGGTTTTTGTTGTTGTTGTTACTGGTCCCTGTTTTGGATTTGGGCCTCATTTTTCTTACATTTAAATTGTTAAAACGGACAGGGTCAGCGTTCAGATGATGTTACTGGGAGAGAGGGCTTCAGAGGAACTAGGAAGGACTTCTGCTCCAAGGAGCTGTTGCACTGACGTAAATTCACCTGGAATGGCAAATTGCCAGTGGCTGCTTCCTGGTAGGAGTGGGTTTTTCCTTTCTTTAAAATTAACTTCATGGGGTAACATTGGTTAATAACATTATGTAAGTTTCAGGTATAAAACTATATAATACAACATCTGTGTACCCCATGCATGCTCGTCACCCAAAGTCTAGTCTCCTTCTGTCACCATATATTTGACCCCCTTTACCATCTTCAAGCAGAGAATTCATTGAAGCAGCTCTGTGGATCATTAAAATTAAAAACCTACCCATCCCCTAACCCAAGGGTAAGTCTGTGAAGAGTGACATTTTGTCTTCATCCTCCGGATTTCTCTTCGCTTTCACAGTGCTGTCACAGATACGAAGACGTATTTTTGTTTTCAGCTTTTCTCACTGATGTTTATCTAACTGGGAGCCAGGCTCCCAGGAAGGTCACAAAAAGTCTTTTCCATTTCCACCCACACAGTTTTGCTGCACTTAAAACATAGCAAGTGGTTGTAACCGTGTGACTAAAGGGAAAGTCATTTACGCAAAAAAGTACTACTTGGACTTCTACAAGGGTGACATTTACATTTTTCTTTTTCTCTAAAAACTTACCATTTTTTCTCACTGGTACCACTGATTAGTTCATTGCCCAGCTTTCAGTAATAGGTTTTTAGCTAGAGGGAAATATAGTGTTTGGTCTGCTTAAAGCATCTTGTTTTCCAGAGGAAGGGATCCCAATTGGGGGCCCGTTAGACAGTAATCCGAGTGCTGGAATTTTTAACCCAGGCCCAGGAGAGAAGCAGGCATGAACAGGAGCTTTGGATTTCTGTGTCTGGCCAGCTGTCTGCAGACACACAAGGAGGCTGGGGCAGGAGAGCAGAGTGGAAAGGGTGTAGATTGGCCGCCCCCGGGGGAGCTGCTGATGGGGTTGTGTAGTTTGGATGGAACCTCCTCCTCAAAGGTTCCTCCCCTTTCCACTGCGCAGCCGTTTGCTTCCAGGAGTAAGTTAAAAATTGATCATCTTATTTACGGCTCTGTTTCAGATTAGCATTCTCTCATTCTTCAGACGCACCATCCTCGCCCCTAAACCGCACTGTCAACGGCCTCCTTCATTTGTTTCATCTCATCCCTTTCGGTTAAACCTATGGGAGGGAGTCTTATGCTTTGGGAATATGATCTTCCTTTTGTAAGTGGCTAAGTGGGAGGGTGTGAGGACCATTTCCCCCAATGGAAAACCCAGCAGAAAAATTCTTTAGAAAATGTAAACAGAAACAGCCCTTTCCTAACTATTGGGTTATTCCAGGTGAAAGAGAGTTTATGTCATCTCATTATTTTTTATATTTTGTCTTACTTTGGATCTTTGGCCAAGCAGGAAAATATAATCATTGTCCACATGGATTTTTAATATGTAGCATCAGTTAAGAAATATTTGGACTAGTAAGAGAAGAGAGGTTCTTGTTTCTCTAGTATCTTCTTAACCCTCCCCCCCCCCCAAAAAAAAAAAATAGTCCGTTGGAAAGGGCCAGGAGACCAAATTTATATAGATTTTCTCACTGGCATTTACTTGTTCAAAATATGGGAAAGGCCGTCAGACAATCAATATACAGAGCTTTGCAAGTCTAGGCTTTAACATCCGTGTCATGGGAATGAAATCACTGGTTGGAATGAAAGAAATGCACAAGGACCTTGCATTCTCAGCAACATGGAGAGTAGTTCATACACATGATTCAGTAGAAGTTTCTAGAGGTATCCAGTTCTGCTCAGCCTGCATTCCATATGCCAATGAAAAACAAAACCAGAGGATCAGATGATCGTGCAGCCCCTCTCTCATTTCACGGGTATTTGTGGCATTTTAGCTCCGTGCACTTTCCCACGAGTGAGCCACATGTGACCTGAACTTGTGTGATTGTGTAGTTAACTCTGCAAGTCTTGCTGTGTTCTTTGTCTGACTCTGTCCTCCAATTTCCTCTCCCTGGAGGGAACTGAGGGCTGAGAACCAAAATTCCCAAAGCTGTCTGTGCATCTGCAGCAGTAGTGACCTCAGTAAGGAAGGATGGAGACAGGATCTGATGGGATCTGGAACTGAGTGAGTCACCATCGCACAGAAAACCCGGAGGACACTCCAGGCAGCGTTGGATTTCTCACGCTGCCTGTGTGTAGTTGTTACATATTCAACATCCCCTACCAGGAAACCTTCCTGGGCCCAGCTGGGAGGTGTCTTGCTGTCGACTTAGAAACTGAACACAAGTTTTGGTTTTTCTAAGCCAGCTTGTTTGAATATTAAGCCTATTTATAAACCTCATGATTGCAGCACCCATATGGCTCTTCCTCAAAGATACTTACTTTTAAGAAGTGAAAGACTGCCAGGCGCTTCGTAATTTCACATCAATGCTTAATTGACTCTCACTTGTCCAGCTATCAGGAATGGTTCCCGATCATCTGTTTGCCTTGGGAGTGTGTGAAACTTGTTTGCGGGTGTGTCCAGCACTTTGAGAACTAGCCATCAAAAAGCTAGCCAAGCGCCTCAGAAGCATCCTTGCTCCCACCTCATGGCTGTATTTTTGCTGTTTCCTTGTTCTCTACTCTGCCCCCAGGCAGGCCCAAGTTTACTGTGGACAGAATCATTCCTGATGCTGGCTCAGTTTCGTCCTTCTCTCCCTGATTGGGGCCAGGAGAGGTTACGTGAAGTTCAGGGTCTAGAAGTTTCTGCTGGCTGACACAGCCATGGAGAGCTTTGGGGCCCTTTTAAAATGTTGGGGTCAGTGCTCTTTGCCGTTCGATGATTTCAGTATCCACTTGTCAGAATGTGATCTGAAGCCTTCGAGGGTTGATATCCAAGCTCATCACTTTCTCTGTCTGTACACGAATGTGCACACGTACACGTGAACACATACCGTGCACACATACCGTGCACACTCCATTTAATACTTCTTGGGAAACCCACAATTTCCTAGAACAACTTAAACAGACATTGATTTTCAATGAAGACCAGGAGTCTTAATTTGCTTGCCAAATTAAGTGGATATGGGCCAATCAATAACTCCTGTTATAGCACCTGTGATCTCGGCACAGCGTTACAACTTTTGAAGGATGCTTAGGAATTCCCTGTAAGCAACTCACG
This sequence comes from Plecotus auritus, assembly GCF_963455305.1. Taxonomy (NCBI): domain Eukaryota; kingdom Metazoa; phylum Chordata; class Mammalia; order Chiroptera; family Vespertilionidae; genus Plecotus; species Plecotus auritus. Next base: position 184,625,360 of record NC_137775.1, on the reverse strand, counting down.
GGAGTTCAGTTTTTAGGTTCTTGTTGATGAAAAGGATCTTCGTTGAAAGATAATTTTAGACATTCCTAGGGATTATGATGGTGTCCAGTTTTTAAACACCCACTTTCACTTTCTTTTTTCCTGCCGTCAGAGTGATGGCCTACCTTGTCAAATTAGGGGGAAATGTCAAATTAGAGGAAAGTGTGTGGTTCTGCTAAGGTGCCTGAGGCCACTGGTGGGTGGGTGTCTCTGTGTACAGCCTGCAGGGTACCTTTGCACAGGGACGGAGGCAGCTGGGCAGGGTTTCAGCTCCTCCTCTTAGCAGGACTAAGATTAGCAGCCACGTTCTTTGTGATTCAAGTATTCAAAAAGTATTCAAAGATAGGGAGAGTTGGGAGTATTCAGTTTTCCAGTTTCAAAACCAATCTTTTTTTTTTTTTTTTGCCCCATCACTGAATTTTATTAGACCTTAATATTCTGCTATACTTGCTTTACATTTATGGTAATTTTAAAATGTGGGACATTTGTCTTTTAAAAATAACATGTTGAATTTTTGTGTGAAGTCTGGATATTAATTCTGTGGATTGCAACTATCATCACTTTATTTTATTATTATTGTTTTAAAATATTTTTTATTGTTTAAAATATTACATATATTACTACATATATCTCCTTTTTTCAAAACCAATCTTTGACCTTTTTTCTTTACCTTTTAAATCAATGAATGACTTTTTCCCCCCAAAACAAAATTTTGAAACCGATTGAATTACAATACCGTTATTATTTTTTCAGTACTGTTGTTAATACAATCGCCGACTTAATTTTGACATGAACTGGATACCCAGCACTGTGCCAAATGCAAATAGGTAGATTCATTTTCCCATTCAGCTCTCACCCCACCTTGTGAAGCAGGTATGATTGTTACCCACGTTTACAGTTGAGGAGACTGGTGGTTGGGAACGTGATGAAAGTTGCTAAAATTCACATGGCTTATTGGACACAAAAAATTGGAGGAGGGGTTTGAGCTCAGGCAGGAGATCTGAAGGATCGTGCTGTCATGCTTCTCCTTAAAACAAACTAACAGACAAACAATGCCGTGCCTGTTTGTGTGTGTGTGTGTGTGTGTGTGTGTGTGTGTGTGTGTGTATGTGTGCATGCATGTGCCTGTGTGAAGGGCAGGGACCCTTCTGGGTACAGTTTGGAAGGCAGTGCTCTGGGCCTCCATGGATGGGGTTTTCAGCCTGGCCCCATCATCTGCTGGGTCCAGCCGCTGCCCTCTCTCCATTGCCCCATCGCCCACCCCACCAACCTTGCTAGCTCCCACAGCACAGCAGCTCCCAGTCATTCTCTCCTTTCTCCATCAGCTCCAACTGGCTCCACGAATCTTGAGATTAGTGATGCATTGCTCTAAGTTTCAAAATCATCACCCATCGAAAGTAAGTTTGAAACACCCAAACACACCATGTGAAAACATTCCCTCGGTCTTTCAGGGCGTGGACCAGGGGTAAATTCTGTTGACATTTTTAAAAACAAAAGGCCGAAAATATACTGGCTTCTTTTCCAGCTCATTTCCTGTGTTTGGATGGAAAGAACCCATTATGTTCCATTGTTGTTGGTTTTGTTTGTTTTTGGTTTTGTTTGTTTTTGTCTCGTGTCTACGGTTCCTCCTGGCATCCTTCGACTTCTTTGCCTAATTTCCCCAGTTTTCTTTGAAGGCCTCAGAGTTAGCTTTTGGTCTGAACTGCTTTAAGGTTCTGAATCTTTAGATAGTTACTTAACCTCTCTGAGCCTCATTTCCATCCGTACAATGTGAGATGCACCTCCCAGGATCTGTAGGAGGTCAAAGGAGGAACTCCACAGTCTCGAGCCCCCAGCCTTCTCTCACCACGTCCCTCCTGTGTGCAGGCAGCCACGGCTGTGGGAGATGCCTCACTGCTTGGGAATCCTCAGCAAACAGAGGGGACATCAGTGGAAAGAAAGCATTTTGGGGATCAGTTTCCTGATAAACTCATTCATTCCACAACAGTATAATGAGCATCTGGCATCTGCCAAGCACTGTGTCTGGCAAGAGAGAAACTCTAGCAGGTTCTGGGCAAGCCACATTCTTGCCACCAGCATAACAGATCATAACCTCCCAGAGTGACAAATGCAGTGACACTGAAAGGGGCATTTCCTAGTTTGGGAGGCCCTGGAAGGTTCTCAGGAGGAAGTGATGTCTCAGCTGAGAACTGAAGGATGAGAAGGGCTCGGTCTGGCCTCACCGGTCTTACCAGGCACGCTGATCTGTGAGTAGGATTTTCAGTAGAGTGATCTCCATGGACTTGCATTTTCTCTTGTGCGTTAAGTGCTGACCTTTCAACTCCTGCATAAGATGACGCTGTTTGGATTGGGCCTGTCTTGATTTGGGAGCTATGGATTTCTAAAAGGGGCAAGTTGGGGAGGGAGACCTTCAGGACCTGGGAAGCCAAGAATGCATCTCTGGAGGGGGGGAGTGAGTGGCAGGAAGGGGAGCTGGACTGAAAATCAGATTTGATCTCTCTTTGGGTTTCCTAAATGCACGACCCATATTTTAATAGGTGTGAGTGGCAGGTGTAAATGATTCCGCTATTTGGCCAGCAGGCGTTAGTTGTGTGCCAACCACGTGCAAGCCCTTGGGATAGACATAGAGATCCATCTAATAGCCCCCCTGACTTTAAGAGGCTCAAAACAAGGGGCAAAGGGACCTACACTTTCTAGAATGCCCTTTATGTGGCATGCATAGTACCTGGCAAATTCAGTCCATTATGTCCTCTGAGATAATTCCTTCTACACGATAGATGTGGAGAATAAAGCTTGATTTTGCATAGAGCGTGCCTGAGGTCTCTTAGCCAGAGAGGAGGGGAAATTGGGTTTTGAATCAGGTCTGTCACATTCCAGAGCCCTCTTGTCTTTCCACATAAGCCAGATGAGACAAGGCAATGCAAGTGGTTACCCCTTTCCCCAGGTATCACCTTAAAAAAAAAAGTATAAATGTTATTACCTTTGAGAACTTTGTCCTAGGCACTTTGCAGCCTTATTACCTGCTATTTTCCTCCATATCTGATTGGGTTGAACTGGGTGGGCTGGTTTGAGGCTCCTAGGTGTGCCTTCCTTTCCTGTTTGCCTCCTATTGACATATTTCTCCTTGTTGAACCGCCCCATCAATCTAGACTACCCCCTTCATAAAGCTTCTTTAGCCAACCCTTGTATTGGTTATGATCACAAAACAACACTTTAGGTACCTGTCTTAACTTGCTTTTTTAGAATTCCAATTCTTTCAGAGAATGGATCTTGGAGTTATTATGAGGATAGCGATGTGTAAGTGCCTGCTACTGATAGGTGTGGAAAGTGGAAGCTATTATTTTTGTTTATCTTTGTCTTGGTGCTCCCGGCAGTGCCTTTGTACGGTGCTTGGCAAATGCTGGGAGAATTCTGTGGGAGCCAAGAGCAAAAGTTGCCTTCTTCCGGCCTCTGAAGACACCCTCTGCGGATAGAGGTAGTTGGGCTTCTGGGTAGAAGCCAGCGGTGTCCATCGGGCGTTTCTTCCCCCTTAGCTTTGATCCTTGCACTCTCCATGGGTTATTTTCTGCTCCTGCTAAAGACTCCTTAGTCCAGTTCATTTGACAGCAGTTCTAACGAGGACCAAGGGCCGGGCACACCCACAGCTCACTATGCTCTGTGCCTGTTGATGAAACCTCTGCCCTTGGCTACGGCCTAGAGAGTGTGTGATAGGTCAGTGGTGATAGGGTCCATGTATGAGGGAGTGGACGGTCGGCGCGCAGTCATCACAGCTTTTGGAGGGAATGCAGGGCACTGCTTTAGGTACTGGGATGCAGTGGGGAAGCTTACAAAGAACCTGCCTTCAGGGAGCCGAATTCGGTGGGTTATCACTCATTTCTCACCACAGGCTCCTGAGAGAGGTGCTCTGATTGCTCCCACTTTATAGCTACACAGTTAGCTGGCTCTTTTCCCGATTTATATGGTCTAACACACACATGTAAATAACTCTGTAGATCCATATAGTCCTATATATGCATGTCTATCTATATACGTGACTATGTATATATAGGTGTATGAATATTTTGTTTTTTTCCAATTTGATTCATAATGCTCATTTTAAAAAGAGAATTTGGAAAATCCATAAAGTGAAAAGAAGTGATCCATTAACCCATTACCTGGGGTCATAGCTGTCATTCTGCTGTGTTTGCTTTCAGATGAATAGATGTCAGTACACATCTAGGCAGGATCACGTTGTGGGTTCTGTGTGGCGTGCTGTTTCTTCACTTAACACCTAACACTACCATGCATGTTTCCATGTGGACAGAGATGTAACAGGTCGTAGGGATCCTGGACTTGAAACAGCTGTGCTTTTTTTTTTAACTTGTGACATACCGATCTGTTAGCCAATCAGTGGCTTGGCTTTCTGGGTGCAGTGACTGTAATGGGAAAGCAGGTGTGGAACTGAGGGTGACTGGGAAGCATTGCACTTCCTGGAGACGCCTTTCCTCCAATCTCCTCCAGTGAAAAGCTGATCAAAACCCTTCTGAGGGTCTTCAGAGTCTATAATAACTGACCAGGGCATGAACAACATGGGGATCCTGGGAAATAAACTTCCATGGCCATTTCCCCCTCGAATGCCGTGTGTCCTAGGTGAGAGAGCCAGGTAGGTGTTAGCCCATTGATAGATGAAGAAGCCCTAATCCCGGTAGATTGGCCTGAGGCTACATGGGGACTGTAAATAGCAGAGTAGGAATCAGTCTCTCCTGCTTCCTGGGGAGGTGTCCCTCCAGACTGAGCCCACAGCTGAGCCATTAACATGGTGCTAATGCTGCTCTCACTGTCCCCTTCCTCCCTTCCTTCTTCTTTGAAGACCTTGTGTCTGACCTTATGGTTTAGCTGCATGATTATGCATTTACATTTTAAAAGGCACATCTTTAAAGGGACTTCAGTGCTAGACAATGGGGGTAACAGTAAGGATAGTGACAGTGCTAAGAGCTAATAGTTATTGACCATTTACTATTTGCCAGCAAAAGAAGTGCTTTGTAAGCCTCTGGCCATTTACACCTTAACAAGCTCATGAATCTGGTAAATGGAAGACCTGAGATTTGAACCTGGATCCTGATGTCTTTAAAGCTTGACCTCAGCCAAGATGCTGCAGTGCCCTCAGAAGGGAAAGGAAAAAAAAATAGGAGGCAGAGCCCTCAAGCTCGTGGGCTGCTTTTTGTAACTGTTAAGACTCTGGTTATATGCATCTGGCCGCAAAATAACACAATAATCCAAAGCTTTTAACTTGAGACCCCCAAGCCTCACAGAAAGTTCCTTCTACAAAGAGTTCCCCTCCCTGTCCATCCCCACTCAAGCGATATTTTTCTAACCCACTGCCTATCGCAGACCCTTTCCTGATATGTGTTTATGCTTCTTTACCCACAGGAGGAAATATAAGAAAACATCCCAGAGGTAAGAGCCTCTTTCTGAGAAAGGGCAGCTGGTTGCTCGAGTCATTTGGGGCACAACTCTGCAAATTTGGCTCATGGTGGACGTTCATTTGCAATAAACTGTCTCTTGGTCCCTTCTCAGTTGCCTGCTTTATCTTGGATCGCTACTGCTGTTGTAATTAAAAATTGATCGTAGGCATTCAGCATGGCACAGTGAGTGTCTACATTCACCTGAGAGTGGACCTGGGGAATCAAAAAGCATATTCCTGCTGAGCTGTCTGGTGATTTTGCTAAAATATTGGCCTGAGAGGGGCTGTGTATTGGGGGAGGGGGGTGTGCTGCAGGTTTATGGATGAGAGCACAAAAGGGTCTTTACACGTTTTAGTGTTTGAATTCTCTTTTGCCTAAAATTATCCTTTGCCCATTTTGCTGACATAGTGCTGTTGAGCTCAAAGCATAGGTACAAATTCCTTGAAGGGCAGTGATATCTTTTTGATTTCACTGTGGAAAGGGCAATTTAAAGAAGAGTCTGTTCTACTGAGAAGAACTTGGACAGCATGTGCCAAAGGAATAGAGTTGTTTAGGCCGTTTGTTCACCAAGCATTGAAAGCCCACACCTTAGTCTCAAAGGCTCATGTGTGCTTTTCAGTGATTGTATTTGACTTTGGTATCATAGCTTTAAACAGATGACATTCAGATCAAGAATCACCGCGGCAGTTATAATGCCAATAGGTATCGACAAGTGGTCATGCTTTCAGATGACCACTTGATGTTACCTTTTCTGATGAGTCAAGTTTGGAATTACTATGTCAATTGTTTTTGAAAGCATTATTTTTGTATATCATCTCATAGCAGAGACTCTTGTGTCGTAAGGTTTCCAAATAAAGTCAATAGTCTACAGTGGTGGTGTGATAATTTGATATGCATTATAGAGGTGCACAAATCTTTGAGAGAAAATGGACTAAGACTTTAAAGCTTCCTAGAGATTCTAGTCTTTCCTAAATATAGTGAGCTTATACAGATGGCTAAATAATTTTGTCTTGTTCAGGTTCATCGGGCACATGGTAGTAATTGAATATGAACCACTGAGCAGGATGTAAATTAAACACTCAAGTTAGAGAGCCTAGTAGTCTTTAGTAGTAAAAGGTAATTTATCACTTTCATGTGTAGTTAACCTGGGGTATGAGATGTTTCAAAGTTGTCTCAGTTTTATTTTAAGGAGAGATCAATGGACAAGTAAGAGAGAGTCTTACAAGAGACTTGCTCAGACCTGTCCAGTTTCAAATTACTATGTCGATTATTTTTGAAAGCATATTTTTGCATATCTGATGTGAATGCTGTTCATTTTTTATGTTGATGTAAAAAAACAACACCCAGATTGTCTTGTGCCAGTTTCACTGAAGTCATATAAAGTACCAAGTAGTAGAGGATTGATTTGAACTTTCTTTTTAATTACCCACATATTTCCATATGAGATAGATCCATGTCTACTAATCTAAGGTTGAGTAGTAAACCATTCTAATGTTTTAAAACAACTGTTTTTATTTGCTCATGATTTTATGTTCGTGAATGGTGTGATTGGTTAGCATAACCAAAGACAGAGGTACAAATAAAGACATAGTCACAAATCCGAGGACCTCTGCAGACACATGTAGTTTTCATATGTTCATTTTATAAATCTAGAAATATTTCTGTGTGTAATTGAAGTTAGCCAAAGGCATCTCTCATCTTTTTTATAATCATATTATACCAATAGTCACCTGCATGGTACTTTACAAGAATCTTTCCATTTACTTAGTACTTACTATTGCCATACACTTAACTAAATACTGGAAATAGATCTGTAAGATATACCCTCTGGGAAGATGTACACAGGCTTGTAGGTTAGACATAGGTGAACAAAATGATTATAATAGGCGTTGGTAAACGCTGTAAGAGATATCAGTATTGAAGGTCATTGAGGACAATTAGGTCTGTTGGGAGGAACTTATATTATACTAGAAGCCCGGTGCACAGATTCGTGTACCAGTGGGGTCTCTCAGCCTGGTTGCAGGATCGGACCGAAACCGGTTCTCCAACATCCCCCAAGGGGTCCCGGATTGTGAGAGGGTGCAGGCCAAGTCAAGGGACCCCACTGGTGCACAAATTGGGGCCAGGGAAGGATGCAGGAGGTTGGCCATCTGGGGAGGAACCGCGGGAGGGCTCCAGGGCATGTCTGACCCCTCTCGCTCAGTCCCAATTGGCCGGACCCCGATCTAACCTACTGGTTACCTACTGGTCGGAGTGTCTGCCCCTGGTGGTCAGTGCACATCATAGTGAGCGGTTGAGCAGCCTTAGCATATCATTAGCATATTACACTTTGATTGGTTGAACGACCGACCAGACACTTAGTATATTAGGCTTTTATTATATAGGATAATCACTTCTCTCACTAGATAACAAAGATAGCCTACTCTATTGCTTATTATTTATGGTGCTTGAAAGTATGGGCTTATTAAAGTCTAGTAGGATAGCTCAGAATCCTTTCTCTTTGTTTTCTTCACGTTTTTAATTCTTTAAAAATTGTATGTCTTGCTGATTATTTAGGCATTTTCTCAAAAGGGCAAATGGTTGAAGAATATTCTGGACATTAGGAGGAAGACAGCCCAGGACACAAACATATGTGGAGATAATTGGTCACATGGATATCACACATGTAGATAATAGAATGACCTCTCTCCGTTGCAAGGCAAACTAAGCGTTATTTTCCCTCCCAAGTGACTAATGCCTTCTTTCACTTGGATTTTTATGTAATCACATTTGATGAGCCCAAAAATTGATTAAATCCAGCAAATAATTCCCTTAGTCAAGACTGCCCATGATCAGCCTTCATGATTTAGCATACTTATGAGTCATCAACAGCACCTTTGCTGTTAAAAATAGATTTTCATGTGTAGGGGGTGGAAAGTGAGTGGATATCACCCTTTGGGAAAGTTGCCTTCTAAGTAGTTGTATCACTGTGTTAGCAGGTACATCTGCTGAATTATGCCCCTGTTTCATTCTTGGGACATGTTAAGACTTGTGAATTCTGAAGCTCTTTTGGCACCTTTAACATAGAATTGGTGGACTGTTGTCCTCTACCTTTGCAATGAAAAATGACAGCTAAATAACTGGTTGGGGAAGGTAAAGTGGTGATAGGATAAATCAAGGCACATATTTTTACATACTTATGGATAACCAATCCCACATACTACTACTTCCTTAGTGGTATTGGCATTTAGCACCTAAGGATTAGTGATGCAATCAAGGTACAAGAGGATCCTCCAAACAATGAAGTCCTTCGAAAAGTATTTTCCTGTATTTGTGATGACTAATACGTTCTCGAAGTATAAAGAACATGTGCATCAGCTATGAGAATATGCCCAGTTTACATTCCAAGATTGCCAACTAAATCAGTGCAATTTTGCAGTGAGTGGTAGGATGTCAGAGCAGAATAGAAAGAGTAGCAAAGAGGTCTATTTAGAATGCACGTCACAGATGGACTCATTATCCCACAAAGGGTAATGCCCAAGGCAGTTAATATGGGAAAGGGCCTAAAAATACTATAATAGCCAGGGGAAAAAGGATGGTGAGAGAGTCTACATAGATAGTTTGGTCAGAGTTCGGAGTATCAGGCAACTGTCACTCACTCATGCCTTACAGTCACTCTCCAGCTGTGTCAGAAGGAGTGTGGAGAGCAGATATAGGGAGATAGACCCAGAAATACTATGCAACAGGAGTTAGGAATTAGATATGGTGAGAGTGGGTGCTGAGATGTAGTAAGTAGCTCAGGAACTGAGTCTGATATTAGTAGCAGGAATGAACTTGGTGTTGAGCTGTCATTTTCTGAGTCCAGAGAATCACCTTGACACAATTCAATCTTCTTTCCTCTTCTATTTTCAGGTCTGATAATTACTACTATTCTCCAACTCACCCAGGATCCAAACTTTTGAGTCACTTTATATATTCTTCTGTTGTGTGTATTTCTTCAACTTGACCTTTTTCTTCTCCTCTGTCACCCATGATATATGAGTCTCTTACAGGTTGTGGGCTTTTCCTTCTCATTGTTTTCATTCCCATGGTCCAGTCTCATTTCCCATATGCCTCACTGGCTGTCATATCAGAATTGCCTTGTGTTTTCTATCACCCTTATTCATGGATGTTCTCTTTTTATGTGCTGAAACCCCCTCTTTCTTCAAGATCCAATTCAAAGACCATTTTTGGTTTCATGGAGCCTTCTTGATCTTTCCACCTAAAAGAGATCTTGCTCTTCCAATTACGGTTGCCCTGATTCTGTATACAAGAGTTAGTTGGGTGCATGTTATTCTTCTTGACATCATTGTGATTTTATTGAGTAGGGAATATGTTCCCCAAAGCATGGTGCCCTGGACATAATTATTAAATGTGGATTGAATTTATGGGTGAATCAGATTGGGATGCTCCATATATTTCTACCATGAGTCAGAACTAAAGTCAGAATTACCAGGTGAAACTGTGGATAATAAGCTCAGATTGATAGATGACTCATAAGTGTTTTTTTTGCAGATCACCAGATACTCCCACATTCAGGCTCAATTTGGCCTTCCTACTGGCCAGGGTGGAGTCCTATGAGGTCAGCAAGCCAGATGGCATGCATGGGCAAGAATCAGAAAGTACATAATTGCTTGCCTGGATCATTGACTCTGATTTTTTTTTCTATTTAAGTTATTCTAACATGGAACTCTAGCTTTTGGTGGAAACTCTGAGAGTACTTTCATTCTACATCAGTGCTTTAATTTCTGTCTTTTCTCCATTCAAACCACAAATTCTGGAAGTATTCAATGCAGTGACAAATACCTAGTATATTTATTGAAGGTGTATTAGAATGAATATTTGATAACTGCATGGTGTACATTATTTGGTTGTTCTATGGTATTTTGCCAAGATAGTTTGAGAATCATTTTCTTAGATTATCTAATAAGGCCCACTTATGTCTTTAAAACATTGGTAGCACTCACGCTGCGCATATCACTGTGCTTTAAAGTTAAACCCAGACTTTAAGTTGCCTGAGTAGGTAAGGCTCTAAATCCCTCCTAATCCCAGTGGCCCTCAATGCTAAAGAGGCACAATTGACTCAATCATGGATAAGAGCTTCCAAATTGGGCCAAGTCCGACCTCCAACAGTAGCAACTTAAGAGGCAGCTTTTGGAGTCCTTGGAGGCACAGAGTCCAACAGTGCAGGTTAGAGTTTGCTAACCGTGGTACTACTGGTGTTTTCACTGTGGGGGCTGTTCTGTGCATTTAGTAACATTCCTGGCTTTTACTCACTAAATGCCAGTAGCAACCCCACTTCCCCTAGTTGTAATGACCAAAAATGGCCCCTGGAGGGTAAAATCATTTCTGCTAGAGAACCACTGATGTAGGTAAAAGATTAAGAACCAGATCAGGATTTTGCCTTAATTTAGCTGTGTCAGAATTCTCCTCTGTGATTCCAGTGTCCTCATCTGCAAAGAGATGAGGTGAAACATGAGTATGGCTCTGGTTCCTTTAGCTTAAAAAATGATATTCTCTGACTGTAATTACTGAGATTCTCCCGCAAGAAAGCCCGACTGCTGAATGGCATTTGTTGTGATGGCCAGCACTCAGTGTCCTGTAACTGAACCACTGGCAAGGAACAGCATTTCTGATGAGGAGGAAGGTCCCTGGGTGGGTGACAGAGTCTGGCCCCATAGTGATGGTCCTTTGGCCACCAGCTAGATCATTCTTGGTTTAGACACTTCTAATTTCACCTAAATAATGTGAGCAAGGCATTAAAAGGACAATGACCAAAACACAAACTTTGGTAAAAAACACAGATATGTCTGAAGGGCACCCTGTTGATTAAATGTATTGTGTGTCTGCTGTGTCCCAGCTGATTCTCATATATTATCTTACTTAACCTTCACAGTGAACCTGTTTTACAGATGAGGGACTCAGGGATAGTAAGTCACTTGACTGAGGTCACCAAGCAGAGAAGGGGTTGGGCTAGGACTTAAAAGCAGGTCCTGAGATGCCAAAAGCTTCTTAAGTTCTTTCCGCCCTGGTGGTTCCATAATTTTTTACAGTGGAAGCTCCCCACCCCTATGAAGCCACTCAAAGCTAAATAAAACCAAAGGGTCAGAAAGATACGCCTTTTGGAGTTCATTTCGCCACTCCATCAATTGTTTTTTCTCATCAGGATATTTTATGCTTAAAAATTTTCAAATTTGGCTTCAACCCAAAAGTTAAAGCTCTCAGGAAAGTTTAAACAAACCCACACCCCTCCAAACCCTAAAAAATATAAAACTCATTATGCATAAAAAGTAGATAACAAAAATAGAATCAGATAAAAGAAAACTAATTCTATATTTTTCTATCCTCTGATTTTAATATGATAATCTCTTTTCAAAGTTCTTGAGGTCACTGCTTGAAGTTTTCCCTTTGCCTCTCCAAACCTCCTCCCCCGCCCCACTCCTCCTCCTCCTTCTTTTTTTTTTTTTAAAGAGAAAGAGAGGAAGGGAAAGGGATAGAGAGATAGAAACATCCATGAGAGAGAAACATTATCAATCAGCTACTCTGCACGCGCCCTACTGGGGATCAAACCTGCAACCTGAGCATGTGCTCTGACCCAGAATCAAACCAGTGACCTCTTGGTTCTTGGGTCAGTGCTCAACTGATGAGCCACATCGGTGGGCTTATTCCCATAACTTTGGGATGTCAGGGCAGGGGATCTGAATGAAAATTTCTAAGCAAGCTGGAGGGAGTAGACTAAGTTGAGAACATGCTTTGGAAGAGGCATGTCTGTAGTCTTTGTTTATCCATGAACTAAGAAGGACGTAGGGTGGGGTCAAGAGCAGTGGCTTGGAGTCACCTATAGTTACCTTGAAATCTGAGTCCTAGCACAAATCCTGTGTATGGCTCGGGTAGATTTCCCTACTTAACAGAACATTAGTTTCTTCTTTGTCAAATGGAAATAATATAACTTGCTTCCTAGGGTTCTTGGGAGCCCAAGATGAAATAGTATATGTGAAGCACATAGGAAGTCTTTGGCGCCCCCCACTGGGGATTGAGCCTGCAACCCACGCATGTGTCCTTGGCTGCAATCGAATCTGGGACCCTTCAATCTGCAGGCTGATGTTCTATCCACTGAGCCAAACCGATGAGGGCAAAATTTATGTTCTTTATACTATCACAGAGTGACTGTATTTCACTCGTTGATAGCATACGTTCTAGCGTCAGCATGCTTGGCTCTACCATTTCCTAAGCGTAAGATCTTCAGTAAATGACTTAATTTCTCTACGCCAGTGGTTCTCAGGTGGGAGCGATTTTGCCTCAAGGGGACATTTAGCAGTGTCTGGAGACATTTTTGGTTGTCACATCTGGGATTGGGGTCTCCTACTGGCATCTAGATAGAGGTCAAGGGTGCTGCCTAACATCCTACAGTGCACAGAACATCTCCACCATAACAAAGAACGATCTTGTCCAAAATGTCAATAGTGCCAAGGTTGACAAAACTTGCTCTAAGTCTCACTTTCTTCATCTGTACAGAAGGGAGGAATAATAGCATTCAGCACATAGGGTTGCTATAAGGGTTAAATGAGGCCAATATTGAAAGCATCAAGTGTACTTCCTGGCTTTTGGTAAGTGTATAGAGTCCTTTAGCTGTTATGTTAGCAGTACTGTTTTGACCAATGATTATTGTTTATGTAGCAGATACATGAATTTTGTTATGTACTTTATGTAACTGACATATACAATTTTATAGGTGTATTAGATGGATTTACATTTTATAAAGAATAAAATTTAAAAACACTTTAAATCTTGCATTGAAAGAGATTTTGAAATAGTCTGGAAGGGATAATATTGTTTGGTGTATGTAAATACTAGCATAGTATGCTCTATACTGAATCAAATCAGAAAGCATAAATCTCCATGCTATTATATTCCATTATCCATGAAAAAGCATAAATTCACAGGTCTTAAAAGAAACACTTTGATATCATTGCATATTGTTACATAGGAAGCAATAAAACAAAACAAATTTACTGGTACATGATGTCCCATCCCTTACATGTGGGAGTACAGAAAATAAATTATTATAGCAATTTCAGTGAAAACCAGTCACTACAAAGTGAGCCCCAGTAGAGATTAGAATGGATTCCTACTTAGTACCCCAGATGACAAAAATGTCCCTGGAGCCCAGCCTGTGTGATTGAGAGTCAACCCATAAACAAGAGGTCACCGGTTGATTCCTTCAGGGGACATGCCCAGGTTGTGGGCTTAGTCCCCAGTAGGGGGCGTGCAGGAGGAAGCCGATCAGTGGTTCTCTCTTGGGATCTCTTTATCCCTCTCCCTTCCTCTCTGTTTAAAAAAGAAAAAACGTCTCTTGAAATGATGCAGGCCCAATAGCCAGTGCAGTACCTCTGAAAGCCTGGCCCTGTCTGGAGTCCCAGGGCAAGGTCTCCTGCTGTGAGTTTGTGAATTGCAGTGCTCTGCCCCCAGGGCATAGGGCTGTCCCCATTGTCTTGTTGCCCTCTGGTGTAAATACAGATGGAGGGCTTGTGGGTTAACTTTTCTATAGGCAGTTCCTATTTTATCATTTAGATTTTATTTTATTTTATTTTATTTTTTAATATATTTTATTTTTTTTTACAGAGAGGAAGGGAGAGGGATAGAGAGTTAGAAACATCGATGAGAGAGAAACATCGATCAGCTGCCTCCTGCACACCCTCCACTGGGGACATGCCCGCAACCAAGGTACATGCCCTTGACCGGAATCGAACCTGGGACCTTTCAGTCTGCAGGCTGACGCTCTATCCACTGAGCCAAACCGGTTTCGGCTAGATTTTATTTTATCAAATAGTTGAAGAACCTGATACCTGCACTATGGGGTGTGAGGTGGGTTCCATCCTTCTTCTGTTATGCCAAATCCAAAATTCCAAAAAGTTTTGCAGTGGTTTTGGGACAGTTTTACTAATTCTCGTGTACTATGTTGTTAGTAATAGTAATAGAGTTGCTAGTCACCACTGCTAACTCATAACCCATTATCAAGAGAGAAAGATTGAAAAAGAACTCTTTTGGTAATGCAAACAGTGCCTGTTACCTGGGTAAATGGAAGCCTCAGTTCTTCAGAGGACATAATTATGAATCTACTACCAATGACGGTGGTGATGATGGCGGTGATGGTGGTGGTGGCAGTGATGGTGACGATGGTGGCCATGAGCACAGCTTTGCATTAAGACTGTGGGTCATGCTCATTAGATCACACTGACTCCCTACTTTCCACCTGTTTGCATTACATCTGCATTTCCACTCCCTGCTGATTTCTCTGTATTGAGAAGTGTGTTCTGGGAGCACAATTTGGGGATTTGACAGATGAGGCTCTGATGAAGCCATTGTAAAGCTTAAATTGCTTCCCACTTAGCATCATTATTTTGAATCGAAAGAAATTTTCCCTAAATTAGTCTCTTGTGTGGAAAGTGGATCATGTTTAAAGGTTACTTTTGCTCTTTAGATTGGTGGGGTGGGTGGTTCCCCTCCTTGATATCAGTGACTTGCTTCCACTAATGGTTTGTGTGGGACACTGTCAGGACATAATTATGCCAGAAGTCTACAAACAAGGTAATAATGGTGTTGGCACTCAGTGTGGATTTAGGGATCTGAGAGACCCAAATTTTAACCTCACTTCCACTTCTTAACTTTGTGACTTTTCAGCCAGGTAAGCATACATCTTCTCAGGTTACTAATGACAGTACCTAACCTACAGGGTTGTTGATAAGGATTAAGTATGTGTGGTATATGACCCATTTCTTGGCATATTATAGTAAGTACTTAATAAATATTAGTCCTCCCTTTCACTAAATATTAATAGCCACAGAGGGCCATTCTTTATCATAATTAAGAGTGAGACCTTGCAAAATCTCTGCAAAACTTGGCCTCTGTCAAGGACTTACTCTCCTTGTACTAGAGATGAATTCTTCAGGGTCTTGCATCAGGGGGTAGTTGCAGTGGAGCCAGCAGGTTATGGGAAGAGTTGTGAGGGGCAGCTGACTGTGAGGACAAAGTAGAGGTCTGCAGAAAGAACCTTTAAAAAAGAATCCAACTGTGTTAGCCAAAGATTCTAGGTGTCATCGGTTCACTGCTACTGTCCTGGTCCCTCTAAGAATGCACAGGTCATTGAGCAGGGACCTAACATACCCATCAGTGATTTCAAAGGGGGGGGGGGTCTGATTTGCAAAATGAAATGCAGTCCATATGGTTTACATTGATGATAATACTGAGAGGTTGAACAAAGAGCAACTGAAAAGTACTTTGTTTTAAAAATGAGTTCTACTGAAAGTATTGGGTAAATAAAGCTAAGCATATTTTATTTATGGATGTGGTTTTGGCCTGTCTGACTTCACTCCCAGACTCTATTTCACTGTTTGTTTACTGAGTGTCAACTATGTGATGGTCAAGCACCGTGAGAACATTAAAAAAAAAAAAAAAAAATGAGATGTGGTTTCTACGCGCAAGGATCTAAAGGCCTACTGGGAGGGAGGCAGAGATACCGAGGAAGGTAATTTCAATGTAAGTTTTTTGAGGGAGGTGCAGAGGCATAGTGGAGGGTTCTCGGACAAAGGGACACCATTTCTAAGGAGAAAGGTCATCTCTGAAGCAAACTCCGTGGGAGTGGAGAAGGCCTTGTTTGAGAACCTGTTTTCCTAGTAGCAGTGAGGCTGGCCTGGCACTCAGAACATTCTTCCACTGCCCAAGTCTGTTGAGTTTTCTCTGAGCTGCTCCCTCCCTGGGGCTCCTTCATGCTCATTACCTACATGGGGTCAAGATGAGCTTTCTCTCTCTTCAAGTCGGCTTTCACAATTGCCCTGAGGCCTCATGGCTGAGATGTGGGGCTGCTTTTCCCATTTCCTCCACAGCATCTGGGGCCCGTTGCTGTCAGGGGCAAGAACTGCCCCGTTAATGCACTTCATACACTAAGACGGGTCCTCAAACTTTTTAAACAGGGGGCCAGTTCACTGACCCTCAGACCGTTGGAGGGCCGGACTATAGTTTTAAAAAAACAAAAAAACTATGAACAAATGCCTATGCGCACTGCGGGCCCGGGACGAGTCGGCTGCTAAGCAGGACAGGCAGCGGCACCCGGCGGGCCGGATAAATGTCCTCGGCGGGCCGCATGTGGCCCGCGGGCCGTAGTTTGAGGACCCCTGCACTAAGACATTGTGGACTCATCCTCTAGGGATTCCCAGCGCCTGCGTCTCTAGGGATGAAAACTCTCAAATGCATGGATTTTTTTGGCTTTTGATAATTCATTTAAAGGGAGAAGAATCACGATATTCCCCTGCCACAGGAAACTGGAACTTCCCTGGGGGGAGGAGGGTTATTGGGGCCCATCATTGTGCAAATCATTTATAATACACATTCATAACAAAATATTACTTCTTGATTCTTCTTTTCAATCTATAGCAGTGGTCTCGATCTCAAAACAACAAACAAACAAGCTAGGCTGAGGAGACATTAAACTTTGCTTTGAGATAATAAGGACTGACGATAAAAATAAAATAGGCATAATAATTCGTGGTAATACATGGTAGTCACTATATTCCTGGCACGGGACTGAGTGCTTTCCACATGTGTCTCCTTTACCTCTTACTGCACTCTCTGAGGTAGGTGCTATGACTGAGCTTATTCTGTGGGTGAGAAATCGTAGGGCTAGGGCTCCGTGGAGGTCGCTTTGGCTCTTGACCCCTACCTCCTAACTCCCATGTTATCCAGCCTCTCTCCTTGATGTTGGGGATATTGGGACTGGAGGTGAGAGTGGAGCTAAGACGGTGTTTGCATGACATTCATCACCAGTGCTGATCACAGTGAATCTCTGTGGATGAACTGGGCATCTGTAATGCCCCTGTTTCGTTTTCCTGTGCCTTCAAAGCTGAGCCTGACAGGGGCTCCCATGGACAGACATACCTGAGGGAGAAAAGGAAAGTAATCTCTGTAGAGAATGAGGGCTTGGGTGAAAACCATGCCAAGGAAAAGGAGCCAGTTGCTGAGCCTCTTCTTTCCCTGCCAAGGGGGGGTCTACGTGCCAGATTGGCATCTCTGTGCAAGGCGCAAGTCTGTGCTGGCACACATCCGCTTCTCTCCCCTGCCTGTGAGATTTACGATGCGATGTGGCTTCTGATTGAGCCATAACTGGGAAGTGATGCGGGGGTGAGGTGGGGGGAGGGGGACTCCCTCGAAGCTTCAGCCCCATCTGTCAGGCCCCGAGGACTTGCTTCCTTCCTCCCTCTGCTTTCCAAGGGTGGTGCTGATGCCCCTGGTCTGTGACACGCTTTTGAACAGCGAGGCTCACAGGTTGGTGTGTAGGTGCTGGGAGGCACTGTCTGTGGTCTGATTCTCATGTTCACATGTGACTATGGGATGGTGGATTTTAACCTATAGTAAGAGAATAAAGTCTCTCATTCCTTCTAGAATTCATCTGTATCCCCCAGTCTGGTCACTTTTGCCCGTGCATACGTCTCGTGTTTCACATGTGCCTTTGGGGATTAGAGGTCCTGTTTTCTGTCGGCAGCTGTGTCCACACACCCTCAGCACTGAATGGATGCACTGTGAACGGACTCTTGCTTGGAGTTGTGAGGGCGGGGTATGCCTAGGTGGCAGAGAGATGGGAAAACTCTCAGAGTGTGAGACATTCTTGACAGTGACACTTCTAACCAGAGAGAAGCAGCCTGGGCTGGTTGTGAAGGCCCTGCTGATCTGAGACACAGCCTGGTAGTCAGTCAAGTGACAGTAAGTAGCTTTGTTTTCTTTTGTGCCATGGGGTCTCCACTCCTGTTTTAAAAATCCCCACCAAAAGACCCTGGATGCAGCCTCTTCTCTCCAGGACCACACGTGGCTTTTTTGTTTTTGTTTTTTAATTTATTATTATTATTTTTAATTTTATAAAAATTTATTGTTCAGATTATTACAATTGTTCCTCTTTTTTTCCCCCATAGCTCCCCTCCACCCGGTTCCCACCCCACCCTCTGCCCTTACCTCCCCACCACTGTCCTCATCCATAGGTGTATGACCTTTGTCCAGTCTCTTCCCACACCCCCCACATCCCTTTCCCCCCGAGAATTGTCAGTCCACTCCCTTTCTATGCCCTTGATTCTATTATATTCACCAGTTTATTCTGTTCATCAGATTTTTTATTCACTTGATTTTTAGATTCACTTGTTGATAGATATGTATTTGTTGTTCATTATTTTTATCTTTACCTTTTTTTTCTTTTTCTCCTCCTCTTCCTCCTCCTCCTCCTTCTTCAAGAGTACCTTTCAGCATTTCATATAATACTGATTTGGTGTTGATGAACTCCTTTAGCTTTTTCTTATCTGTGAAGCTCTTTATCTGACCTTCAATTCTGAATGATAGCTTTGCTGGCTAGAGTAATCTTGGTTGTAGGTTCTTGCTATTCATCACTTTGAATATTTCTTGCCTCTCCCTTCTGGCCTGCATAGTTTCTGTTGAGAAATCAGCTAACAATCATATGGGTGCTCCCTTGTAGGTAATTAACTGTTTTCCTCTTGCTGCTTTTAATATTTTCTCTTTGTCTTTTGCTCTTGGCATTTTAATTATGATGTGTCTTGGTGTGGTCCTCTTTGGGTTCCTTTTATTTGGGGTTCTGTGCACTTCCTGGACTTGTAAGTCTATTTCTTTCACCAGGTGGGGGAAGTTTTCAGTCATTATTTCTTCAAATAGGTTTTCAGTATCTTGCCCTCTCTCTTCTTCTGGCACCCCCATGATTCTGATGTTGGTACGCTTGAGGTTGTCCCAGAGGCTCCTTACACTATCTTCAAATTTTTGGATTCTTTTTTCTTTTTGCTTTTCCAGTTGAGTGTTTTTTGCTTCTTTGTATTTCAAATCTTTGACTTGATTCTTACGTTCCTCTAGTCTGCTGTTAGGTCTCTGTATGGTATTTTTTATTTCAGTCAGTGTATGTTTAATTTCTAGTTGGTCCTTTTTCATATCCTCGAGGGTCTTGCTAAATTTATCGGCCTTTTCTGGAAAATTCTTAAAAAACCTTATAACCGTGGTTTTGAACTCTATATCCAGTCGTTTGCTTTCCTCCATTTCTTTCGTTTGTGATCTGTTT
The DNA here is from genome assembly GCF_963455305.1 of Plecotus auritus. NCBI lineage: Eukaryota > Metazoa > Chordata > Mammalia > Chiroptera > Vespertilionidae > Plecotus > Plecotus auritus. Next base: position 184,605,782 of record NC_137775.1, on the reverse strand, counting down.
CTTTGACTCCACATTTTGCCTGCTTCCCTGAGTTGGTAGAGTAGCTTTGTGTGCTAGGTGTCCTGTATGGCCCAGTGGCTCAGCCTCCCCAGTTACCTGAGGTGGACACTCTTGGTGCACCCCTTTGTGGACTGTGTGTACAGCCTTGTTGTAGTTAAGTCTTGATTGTTGTTGGTATCACTGGGAGGAATTGACCTTCAGGTCAATTGGCTGTGAGGATCAGCTGTGTCTACGCCAGGAGAACTTCTGTGCTGGAGACAGCCTTATGAGACAAGACTTGGAAAATTGCAAAAGCCTCTGTGCTCGGCTTGGGTGGGGCGGAGTCTCAGGGCTGAGCAGACAGCCTTGGCTTCTTGTCAGCCCTGCCCTATGAGGGCCCTGGGTCTCAGTGTCCCTTGGTTATCGCTGCAAGCACCTCTGAGAGAAAGCCGCCCTTGAGGTTCGCCCGCTGTCAGACAGTCCAGTTTCTCCCTCAATGACTCTGGATTCCCAGATTCTCACCCAGAACAGAATTTCAGCGCAGTTGGAGGCTTCCGTCTTCCTCCCGCTAGAGAAGGCCAGCAGCACACTCAGCAGTCAGTCCTCTCTGTGCGCACTTGCGTGCGCGCCTCCAGACCTCTGCCTTTCGTGGCTCCCCTGAGCTTCTGTGTGCTCCTCTCTCTTCCTGACAGTCCAGACTTCCCCCTTATAAGTTTGGGACCCCAGGGTCTCTCCCGGAACTGGGGTTCAGTGCAGTCAGAACTGGGGTTCAGTGTAGTCAGGAGCTTCCGTTTCTCTCCCACTAGAGAAAGCTAGTCAGGCACTCAACTGCCCATCCTCTCCGCGCGCGTGTCTCCGTACCTCAGCCTTTTGCAGCTCCTCTGAGTCTCCGTGTGCCCCTCTCTTTCCTTCTAGTTGTATAATTTCCACTCAGCCAGCTTTCCTGTGGTTCTGGATGATGTCCATTCTGTCTTTTAGCTGTAGTTTTGAAATTGTTGTGCGAGGCAGCCATTTAGGTGTTCACCTATGCCACCATCTTGGTTTCTCCCACACGTGGCTTTTCTAACCAGTTGCAGCATCCTGGATTTCTGTAAACATGTGATGATGACACATGGCCACAATCTGTTTAAGAGGAAGTGTATCTGCTCTTTTGGCCATGCCACGGCTTTGACCTTAGAAGGAATCTTAGACACCATCTCGTTCAGCCTCAGGTGAAGCAACAAGCTCATATGGTGAGGGTTGGTGCCTTGCACCTAGTCTCCTTATTTCCAGGAAACTAGAGAAATCATTCCACAACCTCTTGGTTTCTCTCCACCAAGCAGTGATGCTCCTGGAATACAAGCCTATGGCTCCCACTCTCCAGTACCCTCTGACCATGTTGGGATACAGTTTCTTTGCCCTGTCTCCTCCCACTGCCATGTCCCTACTGTGTACAGGCCCTTGGACCCTGTGGTTAGGAGACCTCATCCTGTTCTTCACACCCAGTCCCCACACTGTGTCCTTGCCTCCGTTTCCTGCATCCTGCCAACCCCTCTATTGACTCTACTTATCCAACAAGGCCCTGGTCAAATTCAACTTCCTCCTTGACCCCAACATCACTAGGCTGGGTGTCAGGGGCCCCGAGTTTTATCCCTGCCCCAAATAAGCTACACTGTCTGGGCAAGGTCTTCATACTGCTGTATCTCAGTTCCCTCATGTGACAAAAGAACCCGCCCTTGATATTGCTATCATTTTATGATATTCCAGTTCACACCAATGTCTCCTTTCTCACAGTGTCGCCCTTGAAACACTGTGGAGAAGGTGTCAGCTAGACCTGAGTTTCCATCCCCAGCTCTGCTCTTGATCAGTATGTGGCTTGAAGCAAGTTTTTTAATCCCTCTGGGCCTCCATTTTCTTATTGGCAAAAGATAAGGCGGTTAGGAGGATTAAATGTATACTAAATTTATCTGACACACATTAAGCACCATTAGGATATTTGTCACAAAAAGATTAAATCGTAGGTCATTCAGATATAACATGAATATGTGTTCAAGATTTTATTTAACTTCTTATTAGTGAGGGAACTGGCAAAATGCTGCAACCAGTTTGAATGGTAATTCAAAGAACAGACACACTTATAGATGAGGAATCTGTGAATGGGGGGACCTTTTCCCACAGGGGGGCAGGGAAGTCAGCTGGTTCTCCACTAGGCAGAATGTATTTGCATGTCTATGGACAGGAATTATTTTGCGTTATAAGTCATCCACAATTTACATAGCTGTAAAATAGCTCACAGGCTATATTGGACGTGCCTCTTGTGAAGAGAACAGAAGCAAGAGAAAGATATTCACAGAAGCAAGAGAAAGATAAGCCACTCGTCACCTTTAAGCTTTTGCTTGGCTGTAGTGTATATCATGACTCACCTTCCCTTGGGTAGAACAAATCTCCTGGCCAAGTCCAACATCAGTGGGATGGAGGAATTGCAGTCCACCTGTGGGGGGAGAGAGTCCATATGAGGAGATGTTAATAGCATCTGCTACACTTTGCATTTGTTTTTATAAATTCTTAATCAGATTTATTCTGAGCTCTCAAATTTATTATAAAGCTGACCAAAGGTGGAGCTTGTGAGTCCCTTGAGGTCTTGCACCAAGCTCATCGTCCGTTTATTTCTTCTTTTTATTTCTGTTCACAGCATCACCAAGACACAGATAAGTAGAAGCACTCTGACGTGCCCAGTGTTCCATGAGAAGACTTGCAAAGATCTGATTTTCTTAACGTACGAAGTGATTTCTTAACAAAGGAGTGATTTCTGTGTATTATGGGAAACGGCTCCATGTTCAGGTGTAGACGGACATGGTGGGAGAAGCTTTATTCTTAGATCAGCATTTACAAACATGAGTGTTGTGTTTCAGTAGATTGAATTTTGATTTGGGATGAACACATTTGAGAATGTGGTGTTGTTTTTTTCTCTACAAGTAAAATATGAATATATTCTCTCTATAAAAAATTAAAATATTCCTAAGAAGTCTAAAGCGTCCAGTCCTCTTTGACCCAGACCCCCTTTGTCCCCTCGGCCATCCTTATCCCAGATTCCTCCTGAGATATCATGACTGTTATCAGTGTGGGTGTGTGTATTTTTATAATATGTATGTTTTTGCACCTTGCGTTTTCACTCAGTCATACCTGGGAGGTTTTTCTATGTCCCTCATAAAAATTTACTTCTTTATTTTTAAATTTCTTTATTGATTAAGGTATTACATATGTGTCCTTATCCTCCCCTCATTAATCCCCCAAAATTTACTTCTTTAAAAAATTCATAGTATTGGCTACATCATAAATAATTGGGATGTTCTCCTAATGACAGGATTTAGGTTGTTTGCAGTTGTTGGCTGTGGTAAGTTAGGCCTCAGTGAAAAGGAAGGCCCATTATTGTGCTTATGAAGGACTGTCTTTAAAATGCACAAATGCGATGGCCATCCTCGCGAGGTCTTGCTCTTCAGATGCATTGGTGCGTGTAATCGATGTTCATTGCTTTGAAAACCTCTTCTTTAGCATTTACACAGATTTTTAAACCTAGGTCACGTTACCTGTTTGGGCGAAAGTCATTATACATGAAAATTCTGCACTTCAAGTCTCCATTCCTTGACTTTATTTCTATGACATACTGTGATATGTACCTCCCCGCTTCCTCCACCCCTCGCTACACTTACCTCCACTATTTTTTCAGGTCCAAGGTAGCACATATTATCTCTGAATTTATTCTGTTTCAAATCTTCAGATCATTGTTAAAACAGATCCATGTACAGCATCACTTTGAATCACAAAGGTAAACTTGAGATGAGCAATTCTTTGTTTTCTAAACATGGGAAGGATAAAAACTGGAAACAATAATAATAATAAGAATAATAAGAATAACAACAACAACAAACTGAGGTTGAGCTGGTTTTCACATTAGCATAGCTCTTTCTTTATGATCTGAATAGATTGAAATGGTCACTCCAGTGCCCTTACTGCTCATTCTGGTGAACTTCTAGTAGTAAGAATAATGAAATGTTTGAAGAGATGTAATAAGTGTGTTTGAATGGATGCATATTTGGGAGGGGGAAGCTTGGAGCCTTTTAGATTTACACTGAAAGTTCAGATCTGTGCTGCTGAGCCCTTGAAATGTAGCTGCTACTGCCACCTGTTACATGGTAAACGTCTGGGTACACTGAGTTAAAGAAAATATACCATTGCTATTAATTTCACCTGCCTATTTTTAAAAACGGTGCTACGAGAAAAGTTCAAGTGCTGAATGTGACTCATAGCATCTTTCTCGTGGCCAGCACTGCTGTGGCTGTTTGCGGTGGGGAGGGCTGGCCCTGAGCCGGGGGTGCTTCTGAATCCTCCTCTTGGCTAAGGACATACTTCAATAGTAATCCCACCTTTGGTCTCTAAAGGTGATTTAAAAAAATTTACTTATTGATGAGAAAGAGAGAGAAACATCAATTTGTTGTTCCACTTACTTATGTATTCATTGGTTGCTTATTATATGTGCCCTGACCAGGGGTTGAACCTGCAGCCTTGGTGTATCAGGATGATGCTCTAACCGCAGACCACTTGTGGTCCATGAGGTCCAAAAGGTTGGTGACCGCTGCTCTAACCCACTGAGCTACTTGGCCAGAACCCTAAAGGCGATTGAGTCTGAATCCCAAGAAGACTTGCTTAATGCCTTTTTTCTGATTGGCTTGTGAATATTTAATATGGTTTCAATGTAAGACATTATATTAGATTTTTGCTGCTCTGAAAACAGGAAGTAAAGAATTTGAGGAAATGGTAATCACTACATTAGTCTAACAAATAAAAAACTTTTTTTTTTTTTTTAGTTTTTTTTTTTGCAGTTCACAGTGTAGCCCAGGACTCATCTTGACAGAGATCAGAACTGTGATTTTTGATTGCTAACAATTCCTTCCTTCCGCCTCTTCACCATTGTTGATGGGTTTCGTTGCCTTTGCAAAGAAAACCCAAGTAGTCGCCTTCGTTTATGGCACATTTGGAGTCATATTTTCCCAAATTGGTAAAGACGGCATTCTTTTAGGCTGCCGTAACTCGGTATCTATTTCAACAAGCACCACTAATACTTTTGTTTGGCTTTCGTCTGCCTCTGAGGATTTATTTTTTTTAAAATCAACAAGCTTTATTTTTTAGAGCAGTTTTAAGTGCATGGCAAAATTGTGTGGAAGGCACAGGTAGTTCCTATATAGTTCTGCACCGCCCCCCCCCCCCCCCACACACACACACATACAGCCTCCCCCTCTGTCAACATCTGGAACCAGAGAGGGACATTGTTACATCGATGGACCCACATTGACACGTCCTTATCACTCAAAGTCCCTAGTTTACATTAAGGGTCACTCTTGGGTTTGCACAAATGATAATGACATATATCCATTATTATGGTGTCATAAAGAATAGTTTTACTGCCCTAAATATCCTCTGTATCCCATCAACTCATCGCTCTCCCCCAGCCTCTGGCAGCCACTGACCATACTGTTGTCTTTTCTAGAATGGCCTATAGTTGGAATTATTCAGTACGTACAGCCTTTTCAAATAGGCCTCTTACACTTGGTAATATGCATTTCAGTTTCCTCCAAGTCTTTTTATGGTTTGATGGCTCATTTCTTTTTAGCACTGAGTAATATTTCATTATCTAGATCAAGGGTGGGGAACCTTTTTTTCTGCCAAAGGCCATTTGGATATTTATAACATCATTCACTGAATATAATTCACTTAATATAAATTTATGTTGCTACGAAGAAAGCTCCTAGATTTATTGGATTTCGAGTCCCGCCTGCGGTTGCCTTGGCAGGGCCAGACCAAATGATTTCATGGGACTTGTACGGCCTGCGGGTTGGACGATCCCCACCTCCGATCTAGATGGACCACAGTTTATTTATCCATTCACCTACTGTGGGGCGTGTTGGCTGCCTCCAATTTGGCATCATGAATAAAGCTGCTAGCAGCATCTGTGTGCAGGTTTTTGCATGGACATACCTTCTCAGTCCATTTGAGTAAATACCAAGGATTGTGATTGCTGGCTCACAAGGTAAGAGTGTGTTTAGTTTGTAAGAAACCTCCAAACTGTCTTCCACAGTGGCTTGTGCCATTCTGCTTTCCTGCCAGCAAGGATGAGAGTTCCTGCGGCTCCGCATCCCCGCCAGCAGTTGGTGTCGTCCGTGTCCTGGATGTTGGCCATTCTCTCCATAGTGGTGATGACGGCTTTAATGTGACCAGATCAATGAGTGGTTCCGTTGGAATTCTCTTGTAGCAGCAGAATGCAGTTCTTAGAGGATGTTCTGAGATGACAGCAGGTCCCTTTGTGTGGCATCAAGGGAAAAGGGAAGGTGGCAGACCAGAAGAGGGATCACTGGCATTTCACTAAAACTGCAAGCTGTGGCCAGCTCTGCTCATGGGTGAACACAGCATAGGCTGTGCCCTTGGCAAAGGAAGAGGAGGGAATGCCGGGTCTAAGCTGGAGGCTGCCTTTTTGTTCCATGCGGTGCTGGTGCATTCTAACCACGGTTTCTGAATTGTGCTGGGGAGAGTGCGTGTGTGTGTGTGCACGTATGTGTGTGTAACACCGGTTACGTCAACATGCAGCTTTTGTTTTCTGAGAGCAGCTTGTGTGACCAGCTGTCAGATGGAGGGCCCTTATTAGCAGAGCAAATTCCTGGGAAGGTATTAGGAGGAAACAGAAGCTGCCAGAACTTGGGTGGCCTGAAAAGACACAGCGAGGTAGGTGTTCTGCTCCTCCTCCCTGTGACCAGCGAGAGCACGTGCTCCCTGTGAACAGGGCGCAGGGCGGGCCTGCCTCCTGAGTGGGGGACCGCTGGCTGGAAGCACGGAGTGGGAACTGCATCCGTGGTGTGGGTGCTGAATGAGCAATTATGGGCAAGCTAATCTGAGAGAGCCATTCATTGACCTTCACCAGCCTCTTCCCGCCTTAGTGAAATCTCCCCCCCCCCCCCCCCCGGGTGCACCTATGCCATGGCTCTACCGCATTCCTGATGCTGCTAGAATGGGCTCTCCCTGGCACCACCCACGTCTGCCGGGCTCCTGTAGTGGTCTGTCCTGTTTCGGAAGCCTCAGCCAGCCTTGCCGGGATTAGCTCCTCATGTTCTGAGAAGTATGTATGCTTCTGCGTCAGTGATGTCTTCAAGCAGTGAATACATACAGGTTCCCAATGACCGTCTTCAGGCCCCACTGCCCCTTGGTTTCTTCTGACACTCCCCACCTCCCATCTTCTCCCACCTTCACCTCTGCTCCATCCACAACTGGACCCTGACCTTGGGTTTCGGGCTGACCTTGAGCCTGACCTCTCTCTTATTCTGTTTGATGGATACAATTCAATGTTAACGAGTAGACACATCCACTAGTAGAGATGGGAAAGTGTTCTCTGAAAAGATGGTAACTTATTTCTTTGACCCTCGAGGTCAGCAAGGACCCATTGCATTCTGGGATGTTTGCCTCTCTGGCAACTGATTCTGGGACCATTTTCTGCTCTGCTGGTCCCTGGCCTGCATGGCTGCTATATGTTGAGTCTCTTGGATGGATTCCCTCATTGGGCTGGTGCTTGAAGATGCCACTTTAGTGTTTTATTTGCGTCTGTCCAGGTCAGTGCAATTCACTGACAGGAAATAAAAGGGTGGATTATGTTCACTGAGAGAAGTGCAATTGCAGTTACCGTGGGAAGGAGACAGAGGTAGAGAGCAGGGTGTTACATGTTCAAAGCCTGGCTCTTATCAGCGTGCTATACCATCTCAGCCCCATGGCTGAACTGCGTATGGGACCCTGTGCTTCCAGGAGCTTCCAGCTCTTTGACTCAGGGCTCTAGGCATTGAACTTGGGCCCACTCACAACAGATGTTCTTCCAGGAGAGGAGCTCTGACTTTATGTTTCACCTTGCCATTTCTGATGTGTGAAGGAGGAACAATTATTTTATCAAGAAGTAAGGTCATGCTGCCCTGCCAGTGTGGCTCCATGGTTGAGCATTGACATATGAACCAGGAAGTCACGGTTCGATTACTGGGCACATACTGAGGTTGCGGGCTCGTTCCCCAGTAGGGAGGATGTAGGAGGCAGCTGGTTGATGATTCTCTATCATCATTGATGTTTCTATCTCTTCCTCTCCTTTCTTCTCTGAAATCAATTAAGCAATATTTTTTTTTTAAAAAGCAGTAAGGTCATGCAATCAGGGAGTAAGGAAAGGAGAATAACATGATTGACACTTTTATTTTTTCTTATTGGAAGAGAATTAATATTTCTTGAGTCCCTTACTAAATGCCATATATATTTAATTCGCACAACTACTTTATAATGTACCCATTGTATAAAGGCTTATGGAAAAGTTAAGACAACTTTGCACCTTATTCCCCAGATCAGATTTTTGAGCAATTTTAGATCCACTAAGGATGATTGTACATCTTCCTTTTTTGTTCCTCTCTTCTTTTCTTCAAAATAGCATTTATTTTGTAACCTTATTCTGCACTCAGGATTGCATACTGTTTGACTTGGTAGAGATAAATCTCATGACATATCCTGATATTAATTGACCATATATTTTATTTTTTTAAATATATTTTATTGATTTTTACAGAAAGGAAGGGAGAGGGATAGAGAGCAAGAAACATCGATGAGAGAAAAACATCAATCAGCTGCCTCCTGCACATGCCCCACTGGGGATGTGCCCACAACCAAGGTACATGCCCTTGACCGGAATCGAACCTGGGACCCTTCAGTCTGCAGGCGGACGCTCTATCCACTGAGCCAAACCGGTTAGGGCTGACCATATATTTTAAAACCTTTTTATTTTTAAATAATGATAGATTCACGGGTAGTTACAGAGAAATGTATAGGGAAGTCCTGTGCATCCAACCTCCAGCCTCCCTCAGTGTTAATTAACATCTTACATGACTACAGTATGACATCAAAGCCAAGAAGTCCACATTGCTGTAATCCATAGAGCTTTTTCAGATTTTATAAGTTATGCCCACACTCATTCTCATGTGTGTGTAGCTCTATGTGATTTTGTCACATGTGTAACCTTGTGTAATGACCCCCACAATCAAAAGACTCTACTATACAGCCATACCCATCCTCCTTCCTCCATCCCTAATCCCTTCAACTATTAACTTGTTCTTCCTCCCTACCATACTGTTATCTTGTAGGTGTTACTTAAATGGAATCATATGGTATGTGTCCTTTGAGGACTGATTCTTTCTTCACTCAGCATAATTTCTTCCAGGTTCATCCCAATAGCTGTGCATATCAATGCTTGTGTTTTATTGCTGATTAGAGGTTTGTGCTGTGGATGTACCACAGTGTTTAAACATTGACTCATTGAAGGATGTTGGGTAGTTCCCAGTTTGGGGCTATTACAAATAAGGCTGTTATGCATACTTGTCATCAAGTTCTTGCATGCCAGAGGTTAAGTTCTTCTGAAGTATGTTTTGGAAATCATTTGAACTTTAGTGTGAGAAAAATCATTATATTGTATAGGAAATCTGACAGCTATAGAGTGAAAACTCAGTTAGAACTTAATGATGGTGGTGAGGCTGTTTTCCAGCAAATATAATTTTTAACAAACACATGGGTCAGAAGAGATTTGTATCATGGCCAGCCATGTGTTAAAGCTTTCACCAATCCCACTGGCTTTTGTACTGGTTTTGTTTTATCCATCTAATTCTAGAGTTAACATTTCTGCCAGAATCAGTTGCGCAGTCGTGTGTCCCATTTCTTAGTTCTTTGATAGAAATAACTCAGCCATAAAAGCCAGCAGGAGAATACTTCATTGACAAATTGGCCTTTAATGTGTATGTGCGTTGTGTATGTGGGGAGCAAATAGGCTTTTCAATGTCAAAAAAATATCAGAAATAAAAAGAAAGGTAAGAAAAGCAAACTCATACTGGGTTGCTTTGTGGTAATAGGAAAATAACAGTTTATTTCATATTGCTATCCCATATCCCTGGGATTAAAATAAAATGACACGTGAACATGATGAAATAATTAAAATTCTGTCATTCATTTTTTTATTCGGGTAGATCTCATTTGATGGAAGAAGGCTTTCTCATAATATCCTTTACAGAGAGAAATAGGGAGGTGTAATTTGCAATTGACATCAGCGGATGGATTATCGAAACCGTGGTCACATTCTTCTTTTGTCTTTAAAATGCCAGGCCTAACTAAGCTAATTCATTTGTTTGTTTATTCATTTGTTCATTCATTTATGTACTTATTCATTCAGATAGTCTCCTAAATCATTAATAATGTTTCATTATATACATCTGGATACGAAGGGGTCCCCATCCTATAGTCCAGTGGTCGGCAAACTCCTTAGTCAACAGAGCCAAATATCAACAGTAAAACGATTGAAATTTCTTTTGAGAGCCAAATATTTTAAACGTAAACTTCTTCTAACGCCACTTCTTCAAAATAGACTCACCCAGGCCATGGTATTTTGTGGAAGAGCCACACTCAAGGGGCTAAAGAGCCGCATGTGGCTCGCGAGGCGCAGTTTGCTGACCACGGCTATAGTCTATGGTCCTCTTAAACTGCATTATTTCCTATCACCCCAGGATATCTCACATTCATGACTTTTCCTTGGAAATACAATTGGCCCTTATGATCACTTGTTTGAACTCTACCTGTTCTTCAAAGCCAACCTTAAATAAGGCTGGTGATGAATGCACTCTTGGAGCTCACAATCTACTTGGCAGCAATATCGAAGAATTTACCTCAATTCACAGAATCTTACCAGAGCACCAGGAAGTGAGTTAATTTCCACTGCCAATTTTGTCAAGTCCTCTACGCATGCCTCCTCCCTTCCCACCAAGCGGTGAGAAGGAGAACTGATTCCAGGGGCTGCACTTGTTAGAGGGGGTCTGCATGCCCCATTCCTGGGAGAACCTGTAGGCCTGTGGCAGGCTGGGCTCCTTGACGAATTGGATTCATTTGATCCAATGTGTTGCCTTAAACTTTGCAGAAATGAAGTTGAATGGACATCAAGAGAAGCTTCCGGGCTGGTGGTGTAGCACATTAGTGGACCTCAGAGTACACGTTAGCGTTATTTATAGAGATTGCTTTTATGGGGAACTACCTAAAAAGACATCAACTGAATGAAAAGGCACTGAATTTCAATTTTCAGAATATTGCTTGCAGTTATCACTCCATGAGTCCAAATGATTCAAAAAATTTTCATTCCATTTTGACATTTTTAGCAAAAATGGTTGAGCACTTTTCAAGTACTAAGCATTGGGGATATAAAACGAGAAAGATGAAGCCTGTTTGGGTTTCAGAAAACATACAGTCTAGAGGGGAGAGACAGATCTGCCTCCAAATGACTTTAGTATCTATGATAAGTAGTACAACAGACATCTGTGCAAAATGCCAGAGGAGGCGGAAAGTAATTCTTCGCGTGTGCGCGCGCGCGCGCGCGCGCGTGTGTGTGTGTGTGTGTGTGTGTGTGTGTGTGTGGTGTTTACTCTGGCTATAGCTTTTATCTCTAATAATAATGGAAACTAAAGAGATAGTACTTTTAATGTCAGGCAATGTGGTAATTATACTTATTATTTTATTTGGTCCTTGTGGTAGACCTATGGGATGGGTACAGATGAGGAATCCGAGGCTCACCGAGTATCAGTAATTTGCTCAAGATCCCGTGGCCGAGCCTATATTCTTGTCAGCTGTGGCTGCCCAGCCCCCTGGGCTCCCTGCTCTATGCTGGTTGGCAGGACCCTCCTGGAAGGGCTCCCTGAGGGTCTCAGGGGGTTGTTTTCCTGCGGGTCACTCTCTTCCTGTTTGGAATCCATGTACATACTAGTATGTATGCTTCTGAGGTGACTTCATGGGTGTGATGGTTAATTTTCTGTGTCAACCTGAGAGGTCTGGGGTGCCCAAGGTGAAACGTTGTTTCTGGGTGTGTCTTGGAAGGGTTTTCTAGATGAGATTAGCATTTGAATCGGTGAACTCAGTGAAATGGACTGCCCTCTCCAATGCTCGGGGCAGCATCCACTCTACTGCTTCCGCTGGGGCATCTTACCTCATCTTCTCCTGCCCTGGGACTGGGGTTCTCACCACTGGCTCCCCTGGTTCCCAGACCTTTGAACTTGGACCAAATTACACTGCTGACTTTCCTGGGTCTCTAGCTTGCAGACACAGACTGTGGGACTTTTCAGCCTTCAACTGCATGACATTAAGTTTCCTCATAATAAATCTGTGAGTGTGTGCACATGCACCCACATACATGTATACACACACACATGTCTGTATCCTCTTGCTTTTGTTTCTCTGCAGAACCCTGACTAATACAATTCGTATCTGGGGAAAACACTTGCATATATATGAATAATGCAGTGACATTTGTGGGTCTGTTTTAGAAAACTCACTCTTAGCAATTTGCGCTGTGGTTCTCACTGGGTTCTCAGCCTTAGCCTCCAGCATTGAGTCTGGTCAGCTGTGTTTTAAGGTGCCTGCCACTGGGGACGGGAAGTTCTGATGGGGAGCCTTGTTCGAGCTGCTACCTAACTTTTTCACTTTTGGCCACTCATGGCCCTCCTGGGCCTCAGTTTCCATGTCTTCAACATGGAGAAAAGAATGCATTTGCTTCCCTACCTGTGGGTCCATTGGGCAGGGCACTAATTCCTGTGTGTGATGGTTCAGTCAGTGGGTCTCTGATAATGATCTGCTGTGCATGCTGGGTAAGCAAAGGCCCATCCAGACAGGAGCCATCCTCCTGGGGCGCTTGGCCTCATGGGAGAGCTGGTACATGAATAAGCCTGAGCACAGCTACTACTGTACACATGTCACTACACAAACAATTCTACAACTGTTGATTAGTAGTGATGTAATGGCTATTGCACAAATAGTAATAGTGTGCAGTAGGCAGCTGCCATTTACCAACAACCTATGATACACCAGGAAAACATGCTTTTGCTTAGGCATCAGAGTCAACTTCTGATATGGGATTTGTTGTTTATTTTTAAAATTCACTTTTTAGAAAATTGGAAGTAGTACATATGCGTGGTATAAAATTAAGACATACAAAAGGGCATTGGATGAAAAGCTAGTCTCCTTCTCCTTATAGATTCCTCAGTCCTTCTCTCCAAAGAGAACTCATCAAGAACTTTTTTGTACCCTTCAAGGGTTCTTATTCTCGTCCTGGCCATACACTCATTCTTTTCCACAGATGTGATCAGATTATGTACAATTCTACACCTTGTGTACTTAGTGCACTTTCTCTCTCTGTCTCTGTCTGTCTCTCTCTACATACAAGCATGCACACACACAGAACATGAAATAGAGAGAGAGATGAATCCCTATTTTTGATAGTGATCAGTACTCTTTTTTAAAAATATATTTTTATTGATTTCAGAGAGGAAGGGAGAGGGAGAGAAAGATGGAAACGTCAATGATGAGAGACAATCATTGACTAGCTGCCTCCTGCACACCCCACACTGGGGATCGAGGCAGCAACCTGGGCATGTGCCTTGACCTTGGAATTGAATTGTGACCTCCTAGTTCATAGGTCAGTGCTCAACCACTGAACCATGCTGGACAGGCAGTACTCTTTTTTTTAGGGAATCAGTAAGTTAAAAAACCATGTCATGTGAAAGTATGCTGTAAAAGTAAAACTATAAAAAAGTCACTATGGCCCATATGAGCTGGATGGGGTGTTGAACTTGAGCTGAGTGGCTTCAGGAAGGACCCTGGTTGGGTGCGTCCTGGCCGTTGAATGGAGCTGGAACATGACTGGTAGGCAAACAGGTGGGTGTGGAGAGTCTCACTGAGCAGGTGCATGTCAGGGTCCATCCTGGGCACCTGCTATGTGATGGAAGCCCCAATCTCCATGCCTTTCCGCCTGGTGTCTGAGGCTGGTCACAGGACTGGCTCAGGAACTGAGTGGGACAGCAGCAGTGAGTGACAGGGACAGAGAGGACGAGGGCTCCCATCTCCAGCCCCTGGCCTCCTGGGTCACTTTCCTGGTCTGTGTTTTTCCCCACTTCCTACATTTCCATCCCTCCTACCTCACCCATGCTCTCACCAACCTTTCCTGGTGAAACACTCCTCTTCTTCGAAACCTCCCCAGCACCCTCACCCCCGTCCCTATAGCATGGGGAGTGTAGCAGTGATAAGAACGAACTTGCCTCAGTTCTCACTAATGGTCCAGAGATCTCTAAGTTTTTTTACATGGATTCACTCTTTGGATCCTCAGCACCACCTATTAGAGACTGTTTTCATCCCTCTTTCACAGATGAGGTAGACCGAGGCACCGAAAATTCATACCATTAGTGAGTGAGGCCCCGTTTCATATTATGGGTCTGATTGAAATGTCTGACATAATGACCATGAATGCTATCCTTTAACCCTCACGAGGACCATGGCGTCCGTGTGGTTACCTCCGTTATTGCAGATGAGGATGTGGGAGCTCAGAGCAGCTCAGCAAAGCGGGTTTTCCATTTGAGTCTCACGTTCTTTCCCCTCTGACTCGCTGCCTCTGCACATACACCTTTGGTGCTGAGGATCTGGTGCCCAATCTACCCACTGCTACAGCCATGCTTGGCATTGCTGCTGGCACAGAGCAGGCACTCTGTAAATAATTGTCCCACAGTCAGTCTCTCTCTTGGCTGTTCTGTGTGTGAGGGTTCCTTACCTGACCTGAACTTGACAGTGAGTCCCAATTCTGAAATGATATATGGCGAAGTCTAAACACCGGCCCTGGCTTAATGCTGACATGCCCCTTGGCATTCAGCTGCGTCCTTGCCCAAAGGTGATTTTCTGTCCAGGCGGGAGTGCACGCCCTCTGTGTTCCTGACCTGGCCTGTGAGCAAGAGATTTAATACTGTGTCAGTGTCAGGGGCCTTTTCCTGAGCTGAGGGTGAAGGGCTGCAGGGCCCTGGAGCCAGGGAATTGCAGGATTCCTGGTGCTCCTTCAACGCTCTGCTGCGCTGCGCCCAGTAGGGTTTGCACAGCTCTCTCACCAGACAGGGAACATGGGCCACTTAGAAACCATGAACAAATACAAAGGCATTTGTTTGGCTTGGATGCTGGTGACAGTTCAAATTGATGTTGTTTGTTTGTTTCGTCCTAAGATCTGGCACCTTTGCTAGGAAATCAGTTGGCTCATCAGCTCTATCTAACTCTGTATAGATATCAACACCCCTCCCCCCCTTCTATCTGGGGACCCTGGATGGACGTTTAGATGGAGTTGGAACAGATCGCTAAGTTGGACCACTTTCCCAAGTGCAGTTTGAGCACGATGAAGAGATGATGTGTCCCACCCATCCTATGAAGAGCGTGTTTGCATATTAATGTAACTGTATTTTAACCCTCAATCCTTAGCTTTCAAGACTGTGCCCCTGAAGGCTGTGCTTAGGTCTGAGAGTGTCTGTGAGTTCCAGCAGGGCCATGCCTGTCTGTGTCTGATGTCATTCTGTTGCTCCACTCTCACCCCCAGTACCTAGCACGGTGCTTGGCACACAGTGAGCCAGCTGTAAATACTGGGAGAATGAATGGTGTGTCTTCACGGAGGTGAGAAAGGTCCAGGTAGGAAAGAGCTTCTCAAAATGCTCCAAGTATCTTGGCTCCTCTGTTACTGAAACCCGGCATTTCCGTCCTGTTTTAGTGCTTGCCATTGATCCATGGTGTTTCTGGCAGCAGAGCCCTTAGGTGGTGGCACAGTAACCTTGGCTGTGACCTTCTTGGTTGCATTGGCTTTTGCACAGAGAGTTGCCAAAATTAAACTGTTGCTTTGGCTTAATACTGTTGACCCACTTTCATCATTTGAAACAGAAGTCAGAGACCTTGACATTAGAAAATTTGCCAGAGGCTGGAATTTGGCCATGGAAATGAATTTTGGTTAATCCCGCCTTTAGCAAAAGCACTTCTAGTATTAGAATTTGCGTGTGTTAACCAAATAGTTAATTATGCTCAAAGCAATGTGCATGGTGCCTAATTTACCATAATCTTGCTACTATTGGTCATGTTCTGCTTCAGTCCCTTTAATTGTATTATGGACCATATATGTGATCATGTAGCTTTCTTTAGTTGAACAGATCTTTTATGGATCACTAATCTAAACTTGTAGTTGTACTTGAATGTGTACAAGCATAATTGATGGTGATAATCCTATGTGTTATCTTTGTTTCCTGTTGTAGGAATTAATTGAGATAATATATGTGCAAAGGCCAAGCACAGAGTTGGACATGTCGTAAGGATTGCTAAGTATTTAGTCATCCATCTAATATGTGTATATCTATGTTCCCACCTGGCGATACTGCTATTAAAAATAAGGTATCACTTTTAGCAGCCATGTAGCGATACTTCATTTCCTGGTGGTTTTTAAGTAGATGCCTTCTATTTTTACATTTTCCAGGTTCAGATGATTGTTCCAGAGTTCTGGAGTCCCAGTTCATTCTTGTCTTAGCACTTGAGAGGTTCACATGTATATTTTCTTTGAGACAGAGAATTGGCTTTGTGATCATTCTTGCGGTCTGCCCTCTACGCGGAGGTGGGATGGCCCACTATCTGGGCAAGACAATCAAAAAGGTGTTAATCTCATCACTTGGCAATGAGCATCAAGCTTTCTTGTCAAGAAAGCCAATATAGGGTGGGGCAAAAGGAGGTTTCCAGTTGTGAGTCAGAGAAACACAGACTTTATTCTTGTATTAGTTTTTATTCATTATTGTATTATTTTCCATACGAACAACTGGGAACCTCCTTTGCTCCACCCGGTGTTTGTGCAACTCCCTGACTGTGGTTGAGACCATTGTCATTCGAAGGGCCAGGACAGCCACCATTCCTTCAGTTCTCCAGGCTCTGTTGTTGCATCTGGCTGGCAATTTATTCGGACCATTGTAACAGCTACACCATCGGTGGAAGTGCCTTCAAGGTCTCTGACTTCTGTTCCATCCCCACGAAGACCTGAATCCAGCCATTGTGAGTGGGGGCAAAGGATGGGAGATGGAACCAACATTTCTTGTGCACCTACTAGTGAGGTACTGTGCCAGGTCTTTTACCGGTGTCATATCATTTAATGCTCATAACAGCCTTAGAGGTAGGTAACATCACTAGAGATGAGGAATCAGAGGCTCCTTGTGCTTCAGTAGCTTGGCCAACGCCCAAGTTCTTAATATGAACCCAGGTCTGTCTATTGCAAAACTCATACAACTCCTGTGCTGACTTGCCTCATGCAGCACTGTTGGTTGTTATTTAATGTTTTGTTAATATTTGTGGAAATATCAATCATCTCTACATTTTCATGCAATAAATTTCTTTTAAATTTGGTGTTGGAAATGGCTCAGCTTTCTGTGAGCTGACAATACTCCCTTTGATTGCATTGTGAGGGTTATTTCACTTCTCGCGATTTCCTTTTTGCCTGACGGGAGAGCCAGGTTGAGTGCAATAATTCATTGCAAATTATTATAGCAGTAATTCTCATCTCTGATTTCTGGTACTGTTATCTCCCCCTTCTATCTGGAATTTCTTACCACTCTCTTTTCTCTTAATTTAACTGCCTCTTAAGCTTCTGAGTTATTAATGTATAGATATACATTGTAAAATCATCATAACACTTTTAAAGAAGTTCAACAGCTTTTCCCATCTTGGACATCAGCTGAAAAAAGTGTAGCAGTAGGGAGATACTGGACCCATTTAAGCAATAGCTTTATGTCTTGTTCTTCCACATACATGCATGTCTACAAGCACATGTGTGTGCATGAACACACACAAATGTTAGCAGGAAATGCCCTTGACTCTCCTACCCATGACCTGTGTCTGTCTGTCTTGTGTGACATTAGTCTCACTGACCCTATTCTCTAATCACCTGATCTGACCAACCACACAGTGGACCTAGAGGTCATCCACCCAAGGAACACTTTCCCAGTCACTCCTCTCAGTCTCACGTTTGAAAGCTGTTTGTAAAGGGGTATTTTATGAGTGTTTGAAGACTTCACAATAGATCTATGACCTTGTAATTTAGTTTTGGACATCATCTTGGATGATCTTTATGAAGTCTTTCAGGCTATAAATTCCTCTTCTAGCATGAGGGCTGGGACTGAAGTGGGGCCTGGGTGGGATGGGAAACTTTTTTCCCTAGACAGGGACATGTCCTTGGAGTAATCATAATGGTTCTTTACCATGTGGTCCTTCAGCCTCTGCTTCAAGGTAGACATTTAATCTTCTCAGCTTCTCTCTCCTCCTTGGGTTTCACAGCCAGTCAACGCATGGAGGTGTGTGTGTGTGTGTGTGTGTGTGTGTGTGTCTTGAAGCACAAAGAGGCAGCTGGTTCTGAAGGCTGGCATAGAGTGGGAGCTTCCTGCTGAACAGATGTCCCTCTCGGGGTAAAGCCTGCTGCCCGATAAACCTATGTTTGCTGGCACCTGCACCCATTGCCAAGGGTCCTCCACCCTCTCAATAGGCAGCCTGCACCTCAAGTAGACAGGGAACATGGGCCACTTAGAAACCATGAACAAATACAAAGGCATTTGTTTGGCTTGGATGCTGGTGACAGTTCAAATTGATGTTTGTTTGTTTTGTCCTAAGATCTGGCACCTTTGCTAGGAAATCAGTTGGCTCATCAGCTCTAACTCTGTATAGATATCAACCTCAATGAGGTTCTTTGGGGAATTTCAAAGTTGAGTCAAAAAATCTATTCTTGCTCACAAGAAACTGACGACCCAATCCATTTTTGCAGTGCTAATATTTACAGGAGATGAGAACTCTAAAAAATTAGAAATACATATGATAATTATATTATAATTTTAAACCTTTAAAAATGGCTTACTATTAAATAGATTTAGATGCAAAGTTGGAAAAATGAAAAAAGTTGGAGACACACACTACTGTAGAACAGAAATATACTGTATGGAGCACAGGCCTTGGAGGCACGGTGGAGAATGTCTTGTTGCGGGTGGATGTGTCAGTTTGTATTTCAGGTCCTCAAAAATGGCAGGATGGATTTTCTTGTCCAGGTAGTATTTTTAAAAATAGACCTTTAACCAAAAGGGGCCTCACTGGCTCTCTTTTTCCCCCCTTCCCTTCTCACTCTAATTTTAAGAGGCCCTGAACAGTAGCTATTCCTGTAATTAATGACAACATAGGGGTTACTCGGGGGAAAGAATAAACTGCCTTTGTGAATAAGAAAAAATATCCAAAATAGAACCTAGAGATAATCATCTCCATCAAATGAGCAAAGGTCATCTGGGATCATTTGGACTTCTCTCCCGGATGGTCTTGTTTGGGATACAGGAGAAAACATCTCTAGAGAGGGTTTTCGTGGCCCGCTCAGTCCTGGCAAGGTGGGTTTTGTTTGTTGGGCGAAGACCCACATCATCTCAGACTGGCTCTTGCTACCTCTGGAGTGGGACCAGGGATTTTGCTGCAATGGACTCGTTGGTGAACAAGCATTTGCTATTCCTGCTGATACTGTTTTGCAAACCAGTTAAGAATGATGACTAAACAAGTTCTAATAATGATTAGTTACTCTTCCCGGATTTGCAAAAAGCTGTGAATCTTGGGTTGAATTTACTTACTTTGTAGATGTCCTTGCACTGTCTGGGATCCCAGAGTTCCTTGATTCACAGTTGCTGGACCTGTGAAACTTAATGGCTGAGGGAGAGGGGAAATGGTCATAGTGACTTCCGATGAGGCTGTCAAGAACTCCCTTTTTACAGCCCTCCATAGGCCAAGGAATGCCGTACATTTAATCAGCACACTTGAAATTTTAAAAAATTTTGTTCTTTTTATGACAAAGATGGTTTAGATAGTAATGATTACTTATGCAGAAGACAAAACTAAGGCATAAGGAAATGGGGATGCTTACTCAAGGCCATAAAATAAAATTAGAGGTGGAGCAGCAAAAGAATTGGGGTCCTTTCTACCCCACGTCGTGATTGTTGTCTGCCTTTGCATCTGGCTTTCTCTCTCTGGGAGCACATGCAGCTGCTTATGACACTGACGAGATACAGGAAATGGGGCCTGGCTGTCAGTGATTCAGCGTCATTGTGGAATTTCCACGTTCCAGTTCCTCTTCCCTGGGATTTGATGATTTATCCCATTTTCTACACGGAGCCTGGGAAGACATGCCGAGCAGTGGGGTATATGCTTCCAGCATCAATATTGTCCTGAAAGAGAAAACTCAGGACTGTTGCCTCCAGCCAGTTAAAAAAGTGTTGTGCTTTTTTCCTGAGATCACTTTGGTCCATCGTTTTCTTTTACTTAGGGGCTAGGATACCGAGGGAGATGAAAAGTCTTGTCAAGGTCACAGTGTAAGTTAGTATACGTTTGGGACCATGACTCAGGCCTTCTCATTTTGTCCCATTCACTCTTTACTCTATTGCATCTTTTACTATGTGTGTTGGGATTCAAAATACTTGCTATTTAATAATGTTTCCTATTGTTTTGTAAGATGTCATGAGACGCCCAGTCCAAAATTCTTTCATTTCCCATAACTAAAGCTTTCATATCTATAACCAATGGTTATATTACACAACAGGAAGGAAATTAGACTTATAGAGGCTATCCATCCATCCTCTGATTTGTAGTTGATCACTTAGGAGATTTGAAAATATACATCCTGGGTCCCTATGTCTCCCTTTCTTATTTCTCCTAAATTACGGTTCTGAATACCTGTCAGCCGGGACCTCCGGTACTTTGTGTTTGAGCCCCTCCCCCCAGTCTAGCTCAGACTTGATTCTTTGCATATCCCAGAATGCTTTGCATAACCCAAAAATATCCTTAAATCAGCCAACTCAGGTGTGACCCTGGAAAACAGCAATTATCTGTTGGGTTAAACATTCATATTGAATGATCAGGAATGATCACGCTGTTGTTCCAGTAGAATAAGGTCGCAGCTGTTCTTTGTCACAAACATGGCTGAGACATATTCACAATATCGCTTTATAGTATCTCAGAGTGAAACCACTTAAGTATTAAACCCTTCATGTTGGCATGTATGAGAGACATAGAAAGCATAATTATTAGATAAGAAAAATACCTATAAAAAAAAAAAGAAAAAGAAAAATACCTATAAGAAATGTTCCCAGAGCAACTAGTATAAACTAATCAGAGTTTAATTGTTATAGACAATACATTAAATAGGTGCTGATTGTATGGTGTGAGGATTAGAGACCAAAACTTTATTACATTACATATAAAATGGCAGTGTAGAATGGAAAACAATGAGTCGTCAACTGATTATAATTGATATTCATATAGTATCTTTCTCCCCAAGATTCTGTCAAGTGCTGGCAAGCCATCATTATTTGTCATCTCTGTGTGGCAATGCACAATAGGGTTCAGCATATGTTTGCTTATAAAAGAGTCACACTTACTAATATTGGTGCCATAATATTTAGAAACTATATTATTTCCACAGCTATAATGCAATCATTTATTCTCTTCTGCTGTCAAGCCATTGAAACTTAGCTCCTCCCCAATGACTGCAGGCACACCTGACTTAAGGGTGCTGGACTTAATCCTTGTACCCTACTCCCTGTACCCCTCCTCTGACCTCCCAAGACTATGGATGCAAAATGAATCACATCAAAGGAATTACAATTTTCCCGACTTGCATTGACACCTCCTTGCCCCTCAACAAAGTCTTCCCCCCCTCCCCCCCCTGTTGTTTGGGTGTTCCCAGGGGAGTCTCATGTGTGATGGTGAAACAGTTTGCTCCTGGGGGGTCCTCTCGGAGCCCTTCCTTTAGGCTTGGGTGTGGTTTTTCTCTTGAGGCAATTTTAGAAGTTCCAGATCTCTGCACTGTTGTCTTGCACTGCTCCTGACAAGGGGCAGAGGAAGGACTTAGTTTACATCCTGGAAGAGTGAGGTGGAGGCAGCTGGACGGGCCCACCCTGTCCTAGTTCCCAAATGCCACTGGGAATACGGGCTTGGAATTGCACATCTCATTTGCATCCCCCTGTGTACTTTTCTTAATCTCGTCCAGAATCCTTGACTGATCAAGAGCTGGTTGTTTCTTTAGCAGGGATTTTCTGATAAACAATTTAAAGGTTCCTCTTCTTAAAAAAACTCCACCAAGTAAATAAATACATGAATAAATAAAATAATTGCACAAATAAATAAAGGAATATCTAGTAGCTTAATCCCAGTATATCCAAGAATGTTTTCTTCCACACAGCTGTTTAAGGCACAGATTCAATAAATTTTAAATAGTTCTGACTCTTATACTCCTTTGATTTAATCAGTATTGATATAAATAACATAAGTTTAGAGTTTGTCTTGAAACAGATGCCTCTCTTCCTATCTAGTTTTCTTTCTTTTCTCCTGTTTTTTTCTCTTTCTTTTAAATATATTTTTATTGCTTTCAGAGAGGAAGGGAGAGGGAGAGAGAGATAGAAACAAACATTGATTGGCTGCCTCCTATACAACCCCTATTGGAGATCGAGCCCACAACCTCGGTATGTGCCCTGACCGGAATCGAACCCAGGACCCTTCAGTCCACAGATTGATGCTCTATCCAATGGGCCAAACTGGCTAGGGCTCTCTTGTTTTTTTCTTTCTTTCTTCCTACCTAGCTTTCTCTCTTCTCTTCTCTCTCTCTCTCTCTCTCTCTCTCTCTCTCTCTCTCTCTCTCTTCTCTCTCTCTCTCGAAATTATAGGGGTTTAGAGAGAGCCACTTATAGAGGACAGATCAGGGTTTGACTGGGGTCACAACCTACTTATGTCAATTCCGGGGATTGGGGTAGGTGCCCTGGGTAGCATCTGTAGGTGTGCAGGGCAGGGATAGGCATGGACTGACAGACAGTCGGAGGGAGGAAAAGGGAGCCTTGGGACATCTTGAGTTGAGGTGAAGGCAGGGCACTGTCCCATGTAATCATAGCAATACTTTACATCAGTGATCACTTCACCCAGCTTAAAAAGTACTTTTATAGGAATCAGCTTCTTATTGGGCCCTTCAGACAGCTTGGCTGTGAATAGAGAAGCCCAGTGGAGTTCTCCCTGTTAGGCTAAGGGGATGTGCAGGGTAGGGCTGGGAGTTTATTTTATTTTGTAAAGTGAAGTTCCAGCGTCTTTTTTCTTGGAAATAAAGGTTTCTGAGAAATCGTTTCTCTGGGGTCAGTCATAAATTTAATGTATCCACTTACATAAACAGCCCTGCTATTTTACAGATGCAACCTAAGGCCCTTTTGTGTGTTAGGAGGAGAAGCATAGGAGAGTGTGTCCCTCCCCTGTGAGGGTGCGGTACTAGTTCTTTATCTCAGGACCGGTCTTGTACCGGAAGGAAGACCAGCCTGTCCTCAGCCCTGTCCCTGGACTGCTCAGTCTTTCCTCAGAAGAGGAATGATGGTTTGACAGTGTCTCAGCAGCAGCCTCCCAGTGTTCTTTTCTTTACACATGGACTTTTGATCATCATTTCCCTCCATTTCTCCTCTGGTGTTTTGAAGTAAAAGGCATTCTTCTCTGAGGGGACTGAGGAATGGGCCTGGGGTAGGAAGTTGAATAAACAGCTGCTCTGATGTCTTGTTACCTTCCTGGACTTCCTGTCTGAAGCTTCCCTATCGCACTTTGTTGATTTCCTAGACTTTCTCAGAGACACAGAGTTTGTACTCCCCCATGACAAGACCTGTTTATGTCAACTTTTAATTTAACAGTCAATGTTTTTATAAACTGAGGTTACAGAGACTTCACAAACTGAATTAACTTTTCAAAGATCATTGCACCAAAGGTCACTTCCTTGGGAATTATTTTCCAGAACTCTCCATCTAGAGCAGGGAATCCCTAAATCTTTTAGGCAGGACCAGCTACATAATTTGTGGGACCCAGTGCAAAAGGGAAACGTGGGCCCCTTGGCTCAAAAATCATTAAGAGTTTTAAGATGGTGACATCAGAGTATTAAATCAAGTGGATCTGGTTTAGAACAATGACATGACCCAGGATGAAATGGTAGAGTGGAGGGCACAGGTGGGATAGGGTAGGTCAAAGATGTTGAAGGCTGCCCAGAAGGAACAAGCAAAGAATAAGATAAAAAAAAAAAAAAAAAGGAAAATAAAGGGGTGAGGGCAGACAGTGAAAAGAGAAGGAGAAGGAGGAGAAACTGGGAGCTGGTATGGGAGAGAAGGAGAGAGAAAGTGCTAGGTCATCTGGATGCAGTTTGCCCCCAGGTTGCCTTAACGTTGGTGCCCTTGTTTTCTCTTTTCCTAAGATCCACCTACCATTTCCCAGCCCCAAGTGTCACTTTCCCTTCCTTGCAGAGTCAGTGCAGAGTTCCTCTCCCCAGGAGACTGTCCTGCATTCCCAGGCTTGAGTGTGGGGGAGCAGGATACTTTCAAGGCATTGCAGATAATTTAATCGTTGCACTTTGACCTTTGTTTGCACCAGTTCTTAGCTGGACCTCTCCTCCACTCTCTCTCCCTCATCCTGTGTGGCTTCCCGAGTGCTGGAAGGCTTCGTGCGTCTCCACGCTGGAAGGAGGATTCTGGAAAACGCTCTGCAGGGAGGTCACTTCTTTTCTTCCATAGCAACCAGGACTTGGTTATGGTCCTTATCCATCGGCTGCCAATCGCAGCAGGCCAGGCCATGTGTCTGCGTTTTTCATTGCTCTCTCTCTCCAGTGCCCACATTGTGCTGGGTATGTAGTAGGCATTCAATTAAATATCTGTTTAATCCATGATTGAGCACTCTGGGTTATTATTGTTGGCTTACTCATCTACTTACCTCCTCAGCTTTGAGTTTTGGCCTGTAGCGGTAACTATATCTTACTTATCTCCGAATTCCCAAGGAATGAACGAATGGTTGATGGATTAATTAATTGATAAGGGTCAGCAGAATGTGGGAGGGAAATAGGCCAACTGTGTGGAAGAATTGCATTTGCCGATTGTGAATGAAAGCCTTACCCAAGAAATACTGCAAGGGAGAAGGGGCTTCTAGAACAGTGGTTCTCCACCTCGGCCACACACTGGGATCACCCAGGGAGCTCTGAAGAATCCCAGTGCCCAGGCCACATCCAGGAACCTCAGGCATCATTATCTTTCTAGGAAGAAAGGATTGGTACTACATGGATATTTTGGTAGCATTGTGTATGACCTTGTCATGTTTGAGAAAAAAGCATAGACAGTGAATTACTGGGTTCTTTGGAGGGTACACAAGAAGAAATGGCCAGTTCTTCCAAGAGGGTCAGAAAAGCTCCCTAGAATCGGGGTCAGGTTGAGCTGTGCCCTTGACTCCCATTCGGGGTTTGTCAGGCAGCTGCAGTGAGGAAGACTTGAAAGCAGAAGGCCAAGGAGTAGATACACGGGGATGTGAAACCACTTCAGAGTTTCCGGAGGCAGAAGCTACGTGGAGTGCTGGGCCAGAGGGTTGGGGAACATGGTGGTAAAACAGATAAGGTGTGAGATAAGCAGGAGCCTTATCACCAAGGGTGTTACATGCTTTCATGAGCTTGGGCTTTCTGATGCATGGGGGAGATTTAAAAAAACACACAGATTTATTGAGGTGTAATTCCCGTATTATAAAATTTACCAAAGTGTACAATTGAATAATTTTTAGTAAATTTACAGTGTTGTGCAACAATCTTAGAAAATTTCCTTCACCCCCCAGAAGTCTTGCATGTCCCTTTACAGTTAAGTGCCACTCTGCTGATCTTCGAAGGCATTACTTTCCCATGTCATTTAAGGGCTGTAAGAGTCACCTGAGATTGGAGGGCGCTAAGCCCTGAGTCTGCATGTCCTTCTCTTCCTGTCTCCCCTTTATCCATCAAGCTTGTATTTATTGAACCCTTAGTATGTCCTGATGCATCCCAAGTGGCCTCCTCTAGTCCCAGAGTAGATGTCACTTATAAACAGGCGGTCACCTACAGTGAGCATTAGTGTAGTTTTAGTGACGACACACTCCACTTTCCTTTTCATTCACAGGAAACCGCATTTCTGGAAATGGTTCCCTGTTAGAACAAAAAGAGAATGTTGGCCTGGCCATCCTTAAAAAGACAATTGGATCTTGACAAAAGACTTTCACTCTTCAGTGTATTGTTTTGCTGTCAAATTTCTTTTTTTTAAAAAGACCCCTTTTAATGAACAGAATAGTGAAGAGATCTGCTTTTCATATTTGAGAATATATCTGTCTTAATAAAAACCATGTAGGACACTGGTATGTGGGAAAAGACACTGGCATTGATGTTAAATGAAAATATTAAGCCCAGAAGACTACTGCTTAATTGGAATTTTAAAAAATCGTAGATCTCTTTTACTATATGATTCTGGGAGAAAAAAATATTGTTCTTACCAAGTATGGCTTCAGTTTAGAATCAGCTACGAACAGTGGAAGTTACTACTATTCAGCCTACATAAACCATAATGACCAACCCTGATGTATTTTAAAGAAAATCTGTCCTGTGTTATCTCATTGGCTAGTTCATGAAGACCGTGTCCTTTTTGGCTCTTGCTTATAATACTGCGTGCATAGTGGTGAAGGGCACACACTCTAGAGTCAGACTGCCTGAGTTTGAATCCTGGGTTCTGCCATTTACCAGATGTGTGACCTGGTGTGGAATGAGGAGGAGGAGCTATTCATTAGATGGCAAAATGAGCTATGTTTTGGGACGTCCGGGTGGACTCATTAATTCATTCATCCATTCACTTATTTCCCTACCCACTGGTTAGGTATTTATTTTTGCCTACTATATACTAGGTCCGTGGTCGGCAAACTGCGGCTCGCGAGCCACATGCGGCTCTTTGGCCCCTTGAGTGTGGCTCTCCCACAAAATACCACGGCCTGGGCGAGTCTATTTTGAAGAAGTGGCTTTAGAAGAAGTTTAAGTTAAAAAAATTTGGCTCTCAAAAGAAATTTCAATCGTTGTACTGTTGACATTTGGCTCTGTTGACTAATGAGTTTGCCGACCACTGGACTAGGCAATAGCCTGAGAGCTAAAGAGGAGTTGCTAACTGAGAGGATGAATGTCAGTACAGAGACATCCCAACAAAAAGGATGAATAGAGTGTGCATGTGAAGAGGCCCGGATGATAAGGAAGTGTGGCCGAGGCTGCCTCTTTCTTCATGGACCCACTTGACTCCACATGTTTTTAAGGCACTTCTCTCTAACAGGAAACACTTTTATAAGCCACCACTTAATCCGCGGTGGGATGCCCTACCATGAGGAGCAAACCCCTGGCTGTGTGGTGCGGTGTGCAGGGTGGGAAACGGGTAAAAGTCCTGTATCCAGCTGACATTGCAGCTGGGAATAGATGGGCAGAACGTAATTATTGGAAGTGGCAAGCCGCCAGGTTCTCCGAGCCCATGCTCTGTGCCTGCCGTGCCAGCTTGAGGCTTGCTGATGACCGGAATTGTCAAGACCACTGTTTTGCTGCTTTGTTGCAAAATGGGAAATTTGCAATGATTCACTAATAATGCGGGGCCACGGGTAAAATTGCTTCAAATCATCAAAAAGTGATTACAGTCATGTGAAACACGGTGGCACATTACTTTGAACGTTACATCTAGTGCGCCTAAGCGTCACCCAGCAAAACTGTGCACCAAAACAAAAGCTATAAAAAGACCCGCAGAAACAGCGAAAAGGAAACACTGAAGCACACCAATTGGCGTCTTTGAAAACATACAGTACGCCTCTTTTGGATATTGCATCCAACATCCCTTGAGCTTGGAGGGTACAAATAAAGGCCCATGTAGTTCCTCTTTAACTGAGTAATTACACGCTTATTCACGCCCCGTGGATTGGTTGGCAATTACACTTGAAATTGCTAGGGGATAAAATGAGACCGGCTAAAGTGGCTCCCGTCAAGTCCTAACCCAACGTGGTTGGAAATGCTGGTTTGTAAAGTGGTTCTGGTGGGTTTTTAATAATGGTAGTTTCCAGAGTTTGAGTTTGTGATAAACTCTTTTCAGAAGGACCGAGAGAAAACGGTGCTGCCTATAGTTTGGGAGTTTTCTTCAAGATTCTCTGAGGAGTCTTGGTCTTCCTTTTTCTCAGAATAAAGCCAGATCGACAATTCTCAGAAAGCAAGTTGGGTTGTAGTTGATGCACTGTGCAGGATTGGGTTTGGACCAACCTGTAGGATTGGGCTGGGGCTTCTGGGATGAGACAGAGGGTGTTTTCAATATCATCCAAGTAAATCCCCAGTTGCATTTTCTGGTAATTGTCAGGTACACTCTAACGATGCTTCTCTCCCTCCTAAGAATGGTTATTTAATAATAATTGGTCATAAACTTCCACTGTAGTTTAAATTGTCATTGACGAGTGAGTGTTCTGTAAAGCGATGTTACCAAGTCATTACCACCCTTACTAGTAGTAAAGCTGGGTTCAAATACCAGCTCCTCATTAAAAGATATATAATATATGTTTTATTGATTTTTGGAGAGAGTGATAGAGGGATAGAAACATCAACGAGACTCGGCTGCCTCTGGGGATCGAACCAGCGACCTCTTGGCTCTCGGGTCAATCAATGCTCTACTGCTGAGCCACACCAGCTGGGCCCAGCTCCTCATTTTATTGAAGCTTCAGCTTGATTAAATAACTCACTCAAGATCGCACAGCTCATCATCAGCAGCGCGGTTGAACCCTAGCCCCCTGTTCCCAAGCCTGTCTGCTCAGCAGTGATTCATGCCCTTCCGAGCTCCCTTCAGTCTTCTTTCCAGGTTGAAAAATAGGAAAAACGGGTGCAGCCTGCAGCGCCGTGTGGCTAGGATGCCTTCCTCCCCGGTGGAGGTGGAGGCTTTACAAAGTCTTTGCCCTGTTCCTGCACGGATTCTCACCACGACCTCAGTTTAGATCTAGTGATGTGTCCAGGCAAATGAGTCAATAGAAATTTAATGCAGGGAGCAGAATAGATAGTTTTACAAACTGTTTATTCAACAATGCAATGTTCGTTTCTTAGGAAAAGTAAAGCTGCAATAAATTCTTAATCAAAGAAAGGAGGTTTGTGTCCCAAACCATTGAATAAGTAAAGACTCAAGAAAGAAGACAGCCCTGCGCTGTGTTCCTTTCCTACCTTAGCAACGCAGTTCAGCTGCGAGAAGCAATTCCATAGATCTTCCTTCCTTCTTCCGTGTTGTCTCCTTCCTTCTTCCTGCCAAGATTTTTTCAGTAAGATTACTGTTGATTGTTTTGACTGAGGAGCTATAGTGTTAGGGTTCAGTGGATAATCCGAGCTCCCCATAACGATGTTATTCTGGTTTTATGTTTAAAAAATCTCTGTGTTTATATTGAGCATATAACAAGCAAGCACATATATGCTGAGCAATATGACCTAGTGATTCAGCATGACATTTGGTCTTAAACAAAAAGTGGTATTCACACTCTTTTTTTCTTACCTTTTTTAAAAACAAGTTTGCCAGTGATATTAAGTAAGGTAATATCTGTAAAACGCTTAGTAGGGCATCTGGCAGATGGTTATTGATCAATAAACTTAGGCAGTTGTTTTATTTTTATTTTGATTATGACCCTTGTTAAAAATGTTTATGGTGAGCATTTGGCTTCTGTTCTCATTTGTATTTTTCCATGTTTCTAAAGCATGGCTTTTGTAGTGAGAAGTTAACAAATTTGCTTTTAATCAGAAGAAAAAGGATAAACCCCAAGACACCTTAAGCAGATACTCTCTGAAAGGTCTAAACTTATTAGGGGAGTTGACCTGATGAGTCAACCGATCTTTTCAGAAGCCCTGGGTGTGCTCATGTTCAACCCGTGACCTGTCTTGGTCCTGATTATTCCTGCTGACCCCCTAGTGAGCCAGCTTCTGAGCCGGGTGTGTGGGTCTTGACTGGAGTAAAGGTGGAGGGAACATAGATGTCAAACTCAGAGTTGGGGGCGCTGAATCACCTGGCCAAGACCAATCTTGCGGAGACCAATCTTAACACTGGGCATCTGGAACCCCCATGTTAGCTTTCTGACCTCACACCCATTTCATTCCTGTCGGCCATCTTCCCCACTGTGGCCCGTTGAGAATAACTCTTCTGTCTTCTGCTGAAGCCTTCCCACATTCTCTGACCAGTGAATTTTTTTTTTTTTAATCCTCACCTGAGGATATTATTTTTCCATTGATTTTTAGAGAGAGGGAAAGGGAGAGGTAGAGAGAGAAACATTGATGTGAAAGTGACACATCAGTTGTTGCCTCCTGCACATTCCCTGACTGGGACCAGGTATTGAGCCTGCAACTGAGGTTGTGCCCTTGACCGGAATTGAACCCGCAGCTTTTCAGTCTCGGTCGATGCTCTAACCACTGAACACCCGGTTAGGGCTCTGACCAGCGAATTTTAAGGTCTATTGCTTTAGTTCTAATTCGGTGCCTTCCCCATCTCTCTCTGACCTCCTCCAGCCCAGCCCTAGTCCCTCTCTAGCCCTTTCGGAAAAGCAGATGAAGCAGAAGTCACTTCTCTTTGAGTAGAAAATGTGTCCCGTTAACCTGCCCATTGCAGGATTTATTATTATTTTTAACAGGACTGTCTCAAACTAGAAAGCTTTGGTTTTCAACTGTTACAAATAGCCCCAAAGGACTCACTCTCCTGTGCAGACTCTCCGGGGTCATGGGCAACGGCCAATGGAGATGAACTTGGTCTAAAGATGCTTGCACTTAGGTGTTCCCACAGTAAAGAGATTTTAGGAGTAGCAACAGTTTGGAAATATTATCTGGACTCCTCTAGGTTTACTTTTAGTCAAAGGCCCATGAGATCGGCAGGAACAAAGTGCTTCTTTATTTTGTGTTATTTTGATGAAATAGTGCTGGAAGGTTTTTGAACATTTGGAAGCTAGAGTTTGATTTCTAATTTGAAACTCTGGGCATCACAGACAGACTTTTACCGGGGCTGCTAGCTATGTTTCTGAGACCTGAAATCTGAACTGTCTATGGATTAGACCAGCGGTCGCCAACCGGTGGTCCGTGGACCACTGTGGTCCGTGAGGTCCGAAAGGTTGGCGACCGCTGGATTAGAGATCTGTAGAAGGTCTTGTTTTTGTAAATACCCACTTTCTTCTCGTCCCATATTCATTAACTCCTTTTATTGATAAAGTTGAAAAGAGAGAAAATGGTTCCTGGAGATAATTTTATTGGTGTTGGTTTTTGCCTGAGTTCGGGTGAACTGATTGATATACATGTTTAATATATTCATGTATATATGTTCGTGTACATGAGTAATATGCAGTATACTTGTACATGTAGACATGTCTGTATGTGGGGAAAATTCCAGCAGATCCCAGCATGATCCACTATGGAACTATAGATGGGCAACTGGGAGGGCAAATTTCTCAGTTTAATTGACCAGTCTCTCTAGCTATGATTTAATACTGTACAAATCCCTTGTCCCAGTATTCTTGTCTGTCACATGGGATTATTTGCTATTTTTTCTCAGAAGAATGGAGTGGGGACAAATGAGAGCATGTATCCCATATACTCTGAGATCACGTATAAACAAATATGAAATATGCACTTAGAGCCTCTTCATTCCTTTTAAAGAGAAAATTTAATATTATGTCTTATATAGTTTACCAAATATGTACAGAGTAACTTTATTCATATAATCTAAATTCAATTATATATGCAAGTGTGCATTTACTGTGTGTAATATGTAACACATATGAAACATGTATAGGTGTTGTAGAAGACCAAAGAAAACCAAGGACGCTTCTGAAAAAAAAAGGAGGGACACTGTTTAATACGCCAGCGGACTCAGGGAACAGCCTTCCAAATCTGAGTGAAGGAACACGCATGGGGCTTTCCTTTATATCTCTCTCCCTGTGGTCTTTGTCCCACAAACATGGATTATGCTTCCGGTCCTTTTCGCGGGCCTTACAAGAAGGCCCCCAGGTGTTGGGGACCTCCAGGCCATATCTGATGGTCTGGCCTGGCGCCAGCATTAATAACCCTCCCTCCGGGGCAGTGCACTGTTCCCAGTAACAGGTTCTGCAAGACCAGTATCTGGGAAGGAGAGAGGGACTTGATTATAGGTGATCAGGAATGTACACTGAGCTTGCTGGCTTGGATTCAGGTCACTAGCCCCGAATATCAGGGTTACATTGGAATTAGCCCTTTTTAGCCTTCTCATAGGCTGCAGATGAAAGTGATTTAATGGTAGTGAAGAGTTTTAGATACATTTGTTTCCTATTGGAAGGGTTTTCTTTTTTCTCCCTATGCTGATAGTGTAAACTCAGCTAGATTCATTGCAGATCATTCATCTCTAAAGTTAATTAATTCATTGCTTCTCTAGGCAAAGCCTTTTATGCTTATGGAATAGAAAATGACACTTTCTTTTCTATTTCTTAAGAGAGTGGCAGACAGAGAGTGTCAGTTTGTTAGACAAAAATGAGAAAGGAGATGATAAAATTGAACACCCCGAGCTTGTTGCTGGGAAATGCGTGAACAGGAGGAGCTCAGGAGAGTAGAAATTGTGTGATTGACAAGGATCCAGGAGAGAAAAGAAAGAAATAATCCAGAATCCGCAGCATTTTTGACTGCTACACCTGATAAGATTTTGGAAGACTATGTATAGTCAAACCTCGGTTCTCAAATGTCTTCCATCTCGAATAATTAGGTTCTCTAGCAAGCTGTTCGTGGAAAAAAGTTGTTGAACAAGCTTTGGTTCTCAACCTGACAACCCTTTCCTGCTGATACATCAGCATGACAAAAAGCTTCTCTCAGGCAAAACGAAGGTGAGAATGTGCCAGAAGGAGTCAGTTTACCACTAACACCTCAGGAAATAGTGCTAAGAATATTTTTGTTTTTGTTGCTGGTGAAATGGACAATTAGCATAATTGAAAAACAAAAAGAGGCCATCAAGACTGCTAATATTGCTAATGGTGTGAAAGTGACAGTGACCACAGGCAATTGAAGAGGTAGAAAAACTGTTGTTGATTTGAATAAAGGAAAAGCGCTTAGCCAGTGATAGCAGCGAAGATGCTGCTACAGACCCCCTGAAAGACACCCCTGGACCCAGTGCTGACAGTGATTTGTTTAAGGCTTGTAGGGGTGGTTTGATAAATGTAAGAAAAAAGGTATTTGTTTATTGATTAGACTCTACATTAGATATGTGCTATATATAAGAAAGGTTAAAACGGGATCATTTGGGGGTCTGGAACAAATTAATTCAATTTACATTATTTCTAATGGGAAAAACGATTCTGTTTTCCAACCATTTGTTTATCGATCAGCCTTCGGGAACGAATTAAGTTGGAGGACTGAGGTTCTACTGCAGTCACTCTCATATTTTATTTTTGTAACAGGACAATCCATGGGTCCGTGCCACCTGTCACTACTTGAGTCATTTCGGCAGAGACAGGGTTGAATCCTATATGAGCGTTTATTCCAATCCTGCCGGCAGCATGGGAGAGTAGCAGGTCATCCACAAAAAATCTGCTCTGCACCCCACCATAAGCCGGCTGCTTATATAGGTAGAAGTACAAAGATTACACAGGAACATAGACCAAAGGGCAAATGGGCAATTTACAGATATGCAGAAGGGCTGGGGTCTTCAAAGGGTTTGGTGATAGGCAAGGGCTGGGATTACACAGGGAAATAGCCAAAGGACGTGCCAAATGGGCGGTTCACAGGTAAGCAGAGGGCTGGGATGGTCAAAGGGTTGGCAAAATCTGGGGTCTTCCAAGGGCTGGCGATTCTGGTTTCTGCAACAAAGTTGTTAATCTTTCCATGAAAATAGGCAGCTCCCGGATGGAGAGGTTGGGCTGCATTTCCAGGTGAGCTCCCAGGTTCTGAGTGCGGCTGCCAGCCAAGTTAGAATGTGCCTTCTTTAATCAGAACCACGCAGTCACGGTTAACAGAGCATGATTAATATTTCCTACAATTCTAGCTGGCTCCCAACATTCTATTTCTGCCCCTATCAATTTGTCATGTAGACTATATTTACATTTTATTTTGAAATCATTACAGATGCGTGGAGAATTCCAAGAATAGTACAAAGAACTCCCATATACCTTTTATCAGACTCATTAATTTTTAATATTGGCAATATTTTGCCAATGTTGCTTCATCATTCATTATCAATCTGTCTTTCTGTTTGTCATCTATCTATCATCTATCTAATCTATCTAGTTTTTTTTCCTCTGAACCATTTGAGAGTTAAGTACTCTCTTACCCTTACATTCTTCAGTGTACATTTCCAAAGAACAATGACATGTTCTAACGTAATCACAGTATAATCATCAACTCAAGAAGTTAAAACTGATAACATATTCTTATCTTACGGTTTTGTACTCAAATTTCACCACTTGTCTCTACTCCAGAATCACCTGTTGCATGAATATGAAGCAGTGACTCCATCTTTTTTGCTTTCATGATCTTGACATTTTGAAGAGTCAAGATTAGTTATTTTGTAGAATATCCCTCAGTTTGGGTTTGTCAGAAATTTCCTCATGATTAGATTCAGGTTGTGCATCTTCGGCAGGACTGTCCCGGATGTGTCCTCACGATGACCCCTGGGGAGGCATGGGCCGCCAGTGGTCCCCCTGTTGGTGTGTGAAATTTGATCACTGCCCCCAGGTTTCTTAAGATAGTGCCCTCCAGGTTTCTCCACTGTGAAGTTACCATTTTAATTTTAGTAAGTTGAAAATTATATTATTTTTTGGTGTATTGTAAATAGGGGTAATTTAAAATGAAACTCCCGTATCACTCCTTAATGTACTGTTATGCCCAGATTTCGTGATCCCCAAAGACCACCAGGGAGCCGAGTCCGATACAAAAGCAAAGAGCCTTTAATCGAGCTAGCTCGAGCTCCCCGTCCACCACAATCACCGAGGCAGCGGCAGGAGGCAGAGAGAGCTCCAGGCCCCAAACGCGCTGATTTATAGGGGGCCTGGGAGAGGTAGGAGGGGTGAGGAAGTGTGGCCTCCGCTGATTGGTCGGGGTCAGGTTGCACATGGGGGCAGGGCGCGGCTTACTTTCCTCTTGCATTTCTATTGGCTAATTCAAAAGTGTGGGTTGGGCTCTTGGAGAGGTTCTAGGGCGGGAACCTGAATCCACGAGGTGGAGGACATGGAACAAAGGGAACATGGAGTGGGTCTCTCCCGGGCCCTTTCAGTACCTGCAACATAATTATTTCCTTTGATTTGATTTGATACCTATTATCACTTTTTGAAAAAATAGCAGGAACAAGTTCTTCTTCAGCAGTTGTAAACTCTGTTTTTATTCCACTTCTCCTGGAGAACATTATCTAAGTTTGAACATCTCTTCTTGGTCACCCAATCATGGTGTCCTGAATCCCCCCGCCCCCAATATTAGTTGAACTGTATTTTCAATTTCCTGTGACCATAAGTCTTTAAGTGTTTGATTCCCCCCCCCCCCTGGATTGGGTTATCTTTACAATTATTATTGTTAGGTCTCCAAAGGAGGAACACACGAGGCCAGAGTGGTGAGGAATTACGAATTTATTCCATCATCCGTACACCAGGTGGCTGAGCCTGGATGGCTCCAGCCCCCAGTGATGGGAGTCCGTGGCTTTTTAAGGACTTTTGGCGGTTTTTTTTTTTTTTTTTTTTCTGGGCAGAGACTTCTTTATGCATACCCGGAGGGGAGATAAAGGAATGTGGTCACCGCAAGTGAAATGTGGTCTCAGCAAAGGGGATGTCCATAGGGAAATGACCTGAAAAGCCAGTTCCTTGGGGAGGGTTATCAATTCAAATGCTCGATCAAATCTAACAATTATTATTACAAAAGAGATCAAAACTATTTGAATGATTTACAATGTTTTAAAAGAAATAATTGTTGCATATAAATAGTAAAGCTAGCAATATATTTTAATAAAACAGGGGGAGGTGGTTTTGGTGCCTTGATTAAACCAGGTATGGAGGACCCCTATTTTGTCTGTGTTTTCATTTGTCACTGCTGAGGTTTTTACGTGGGGAAAGGAGTGGTGGGAAGGAGATGTGGCAGGAAGCATTGGCTGCAGGAAGGCTAGTTCTGGGAAAGACTGCACAGAAAAGTCTGGAAATTGATTTCCCAGGTAAATACCTCTGTGCTAGTTAACCCAACCCAAAGATTTGCTCAGAATTACAAAATTCCATAGAGTCATCTAATATCTGAGGGAGAGCTTAATAGGCCCAAATTATTCCCAGGTCATACACTTATACACAGTGTTGCAAAATGTGTCTGGGTGCACTAGGATATATAGTAAAATATTTTGTGGATTTCCCAAAACCGCAGCAAGCTCATTAAACCAGAAAGAACAATTATTGAATGACTACTATTTGCCAGGTGCTGTGGGAGGCACTTTTTAATATGCTTGACATATGAAGACTGGGAATTACAAAATAGATACACCAGGGGCGGATGTTTCGATTGTGAAAGGAACTTCGCCAAAGGATTAGTCATAGAGTTTCAGTAAATAATCAGTTCTCTCTATTGCACTTTTAAAAATAAAAATCAGTTAATAGACAGTTCCTTAGGAATATTTTAACCATTTATGTCAGATGTACCGACCTGTATGCCTGAAGCATGTGTTTTCAAAAGCTAAGACATGTTTAGATACGACTGTAATTTCTAAAGGAAGCAATTACAGGTGTTGGTTGGGGGCTTATTCGGGTAAATGGATGAGACCTGGACAAACGTGTGATCCCGGATTGGGGAAACTGAGGCCAAGCCTTTCTTCTCTGGTCCCTTGGCTTGGCTCTAGCATGAATGCAAGGAAATTCGCCCTGCAGCTGTTTGGATAAGGAAAGATTGTACCGTGTTAACTCTAAGACAACTTGTAAATCAGAAAAGGCATTTCATCAAATGAATCGCTGCGGTACGTTCAAGGTTTAGAACCCCTCAGCGAGCGGCAAGCCAACCACGCGTTGGCCTATCCCGCATTCCATGTGGGCCAAACTGGAGATCAGGGACTGCAAACTGTGCTTTTAATAAAACCCAGCTGGTTTTCAGAGTCGTTTAGCATTTGGATGGCAATTTGTTAAAAAAACATAAAGCGCATCAGGTCTCGGGCACTGCTTGGTGTTTTTTTTTTTTAAATTACCTTTATTGTTGGTTTCCATTTTCCCCCATTGACCCCCTCCACCTAGCACCCGTCCCCTAGGCCTTCTGGACCGGCCTGCATATAAACATGGGTTCCCCAAAGGTGGAGCAGCTGCTGGATGGTGGGGGGAATGCCAAGGCTCTTTACACAGACCAGGTGCCTGGGGCGCTATTGATTTGTGGACCAAAGCTGCCTGAAATGCGCAAGGCAGGGGTTTGTCAGCGCCAGCCACAGGCCCGCAGGCGACAGGCGAGTCCCTTCTGCTCCTTAGGTTGGAATCCAAAGCTGATTGCGTGGGAGGGATGGGAAATGCTTGGCAGTTCATAGGAAACGTCTACTCCGCTTTGCTGCAACGAAAACGAGTCCCTTTATTTGTTTGGGGGAAACCCTGGATTACCTTCCTCTGATGAAAGTACCCAAAACAAATAGTGCTTGCCAAGATGATAGAAACTGTCACACTCAGATTTTAAAACTCAGGTTTCTGCTGGCTTAAAACTAGGCTCCATAGTAACGGGACCCGCTTTGGAATAGCAAACAGTTCACCTTAGGAAGCCAGGACAATCACACTTGCTCCTAGAGATGCCCTTGGTGCAAAGGTTGGACGTGGGTGGACCTCAGCGTGGCCAAAGGCCGCTTCTGATCTCCCGCAGGTTTCTAACTTTTCCGTGTCTAAGCTTCTTGAAAGAATACTGTGGGGCACAGACAGAGAGAGCCGACATAAACTATTTTCCAGTTTTTATAGGCAGAGTGTCACTTTGATGATCTATAGCACCAGCTGACTTCTTCCATGTTACCCAGGACGGAATCACTGACCGTTACTAAATCAATTCTGGCTGCTACTCATCCTGAACGGGTGGTTCTCCACTCTGGCTCCTCCTTAGAATTACCCGGTGCCTTGGGACGACTGGTCCACCTCCCTGTCCCCCACCCCTATAGATTCCAGTTTAGCTTGTCTGGTTGGGGTCTGGGCACCCATAGTCTGTTAAAGTCCTCCAGATGATGCTAACGTATAGCCATTATGCCTGAATCATGTGGCATGGCTCACGTGAGAAGCAGCTCAGTCCCAAATCAGAGCATCTGCCCCTGGCATTAACTGATTTGGGTCCACGGTTAAAATCTCTGTAGGCGTTCTCTGTTTAGAGACTCCCAATACATATTGCAGGGAGGTCCCTACTGTGTTTCAGCAGCAGCTGCTCTGAGTAGTATCCCCCGCCCCCAGGTTAATTCAGCATGTGCCAGCGGTCTGTATTTACTCCCAGCTTCCCAAATTTGATGAAAGTGCACCCAAGCTGACCGAAATGTCCATAGAGAGCCACAGAAGGAAGGAGGACAGCGACTTCCAGTTCGGGAACAGAGGGCCCCTTTCGTAGTCACAGTATAAATTGTGGTGCTTTTCTTTTAAGGACTTTTGTAGTGAAAAACTTTTTTTGAAAACAAAACAATTTATGCCCAACCAGCGTGGCTCAGTGGATGCACATCTACTTATGAACCAGGAAGTCATGGTTCAATTCCTGGTCAGGGCACATGCCCGGGTTATGGGCTCCATTCCCAATAGGGGACATGCAGGAGGCAGCCGATCGATGATTCTCTCTCATCATTGATGTTTCCATCTCTCTCTTCCTCTCCCTTCCTCTCGGAAGTCAATAAAAATATATTTGTTAAAAAAATAAAACAACTTCTCAACTCCTCACTTTTATCTCGAAGATTTACAACCTTTCTTCCCTTTTGTTTATAAACCACTGAGTGAATAATTTTATTTGCTTCGTCAACTGTTTCTCTAAGCATAGCTGTCAGCCTAGACAATTGTGAAAATGTTCCATAAACCGGATGCCGTTCATACATTTTGTCCACCCACATCACTTTGTTATACCCTCATTTGCTTCCAATACCCAAATGTAACTTGGTTAACTGCAAGAGAAAGATATGTCTGGGAAGTTTTATGGCAGCCTGTGCTTAGATTAAAGCCTTCGGAATACATTTTACCTCTAAAACATACTGCTTAAAGAAAATAAACAGTTACATGAATTCAGAAAACACAGGCCTACAGAAAAGTTAGTAGGCTTTACAGCCTCCAGATCGACATATTCGGAATATAAATTCAGAATTAAAACTCTATTAAAGCTGCATCACTATGCAAAACGATAGAGAAAAAAAGACTATTATGTTATAAGCAAACTCTGGCTCTCATTTCAGAGAATCCTTACTCTGGGCAATGAGATTTTATATTTAAAAGATCAATTGCAGTGGTGTTTGCAAAGCATTTCCCTAAGATTGTTAACTAGAGTCTACCCCAAACAGCCTGAAGTATATGTAGGAGGAGCCAAGGATGCCACAACAGAGGTATTTTAAAAACGGTTAAATATTATCAACACGGACTTCTTTTTTATTCTTC
This sequence comes from Plecotus auritus, assembly GCF_963455305.1. Taxonomy (NCBI): domain Eukaryota; kingdom Metazoa; phylum Chordata; class Mammalia; order Chiroptera; family Vespertilionidae; genus Plecotus; species Plecotus auritus. The sequence continues at coordinate 184,566,485 of NC_137775.1, read as the reverse complement.
ATACCATGGGATTTCATAGGCACACTACGGTAGTATAATAAAGAGGGAAAGACGTGAATTTTGGAGGCTGACAGGATTCTGACTGTAGCTCTACCACTTAATTCCAGTTTTCTCACCTATTAAACGGGTATTAATAATATGTATCTCATATGGGTGTGAGGACTAAATGAGTGAATATATATCAAGTTCTTGGCACAGTGCCTGATACAAAAGAAATATTCAACAACATAGTTATTTTTAAATAGTTAAATATTATAATCATTAATAATAGAAACAGAATCACTTCTGTTGATTCCACTGAGGAACGAAGAATAAATTTTCATCAAGGAAAAAAAATCAAACTCAGCCTCTGGACCAAGATGGTGACAGGAGGCTCCTGAAGACCCCTCCTCCCAAGATGCCCTGAATGTACCGCTCCCCATGGGGCACTTTCTCAGAGAAATCCAGGAACTAGCTGGGCCACTCCTACACATTAAATGACTGGGAAGATACCCACATTCAACAGGGTGGTGAAGGCTGAGACACGCTCACCATAAACCCCACCACCAGCACAGCACCATATAATCCAGAGGGAGCCCCCCAAACTCCCAGCTCCTCCCCCGGGGAGGGAAGGGTTTGTATCACACCTCTAGCACCCCAACTTTCAAGTCTACTACCGAAGGGACAGGGCCTCAAATCACCTTGCTCTGGAAGCCAGAGGGGCTTGCACTCATGAGTCCTTCCACAGGACTGTGGCTCCCACGGGGCTCAGTGCAGAGAGACCAGATACAGGTACCTGTGGCCCAGTCTTCCCCTGGACTGAGGGTCTTGCTTCTCACTAGCTCGAATCTAGGTAATGATGAGATCTTCCAAGAGCTCAAAAAAGCACGTGGGCACTTCCCTCACCTTCCCCACCTTGCTCCCTCCAACATTAAAAGGCAGAAATGCCCATTTCTGTTTCATGCAATAAATCCATATATGAATTTACATTCTAATTAAGGAGGTCTAATCACCTTGACCTCTTGTAAATCTCTTGGGGCTTAGTATTGGAAAGGCCTTCAGCCTAACTACCTTTGATGGTCTTTGATGTATGGGGTTGTGGGTAGCACTCGATATTATTTACTATAATGTTATTATTTCCACAGGGTTAAAACCAGGGCAGTGATTTGAATCTGAACTATTCAATATATCATTTCTAACAAAGGCTTCCCCAGAGCAGAGGGATAGATATTTTTAGCAGGTCATTTGGCAAGCATCATGATTGACGGACATTATCCTACTGAAGAGTATGGTTGTTTGGAAGAAACAGAGAATCACGAAGAGTGGATCAATAGCTTGCCAGGTCCTTACTGCAGGTTTAATGTATTCATTTGGAGGAATAAAGGACATATTGATGGATTGATTTTTATGTTTTTTTTTCTTGTTAGTTTTTTTTTGTTTGTTTCCATTCAGTTGCTATGTGAGAAAGTAACTTATCAAACCCAATATCAAGACAATTAATGTCATTCAATAAAATATTTCTTCAACAGACTTATTCACAGAGCCAGAGAATTAAAACTGCTCTACAAAGGTTTGGTTTTGGCAGTGTAATGAGCCATAATGCCTGGAGACTCAGAGGCCTGACTCATTTATACTGAGGTTGACGTTAATTTGCTTTAGAGAGCGATACCCATCTGTGGTTGTTGCATTGGTAAATGGCCGTAAAATCTTGAAGGTGCCTCCAAAACCTTAAAGTGAAATTGATGACTATAAAAATCTTCTTTTTCTTTAAACTAATCCCTGGGATCTAAGAGCACATGATCTAATATAACATACCTTCTGTTGGTACAAAGAGAATTATCCCTACCAAAGCGAGCCCTCTGTTTATCTTGTGGTTGGTTGTATTTGAGATGGAATCCGGGTCAGGAGTGGAGCCATTGCCCTCTCTACCTGTGGCTGAATGGAAGCGATGCCTTTTCCATGGAGGACAGCTGCCTCACCTCGAGCTGCGGAGTCATCCTGGTGCCACTTAAGTTCCTGCCCATACCCAGTAGTGCGATTCCTCTCACAGTAGGCTGTGAAGTATTTACTTTTTTCCTGGGGATTGGCAGCAAAATAGCTAGGTCATGCTCCTGTCAGCATCACATCAACAATGCATTTCCCTTCACCAACTCAGTGTTGGAGAAAACTGGTCCAGTGGCTATAGAAGGGTGGGAGCTTATATTGTCTTTATAGGTGATATAATGGAACAGCCTCTCATTACTATGCTTCACACATCACAAATTAATATGTTTTACTTATTGTCTAGGACTGTCCCCCGCACAAAAAAATTAAAAGTGAGCTCCGTGAGGCAATGCTTTTCATCTGTTTGGTTTACTGTAGTCTCCTCACACCTGAACAGAGTCTGGCACAGGGCTGCGCAATAAATATAGGAGTGAGAAAGCAATGTCTCAGCTACCCGGAGACCTGCCCTTGCCAAAGGAGGACTACATTTGCATAAAACATAAGTTTGGAGTAAATGCATTGACTCTTATATCAGGAAAACAGTACGGTCCGAAGATGATGCTTTTGGGCTTATTATAACTGTCTCACATTCCTGGCTCTCTTAGTGACTATGTCTGGAGGGTAGACAATTTGATTTATATGATCTTACTTTCTATAGTTTTATAATAGACAAGATTTCTAGATATCTTTGTAAAGTACTTAGTAACTCAATTTTATTTGACAACTACTTATTGCCTGTAGCATAATAAATGCTAATCACCCTGTAGGCCCTAGGGGTTTTAAGAAGCAAAGAGAGACAGTCTTCATGTTCGGGGATCTTGCAGCTTACTGGAGGAAGTCACAGCAGCACTAATACTAACAATAACACTTGCAGAGTGTGCATTATCTGCCAGGCACTGTTGTAAGTTTCTAAGCTTTATATAGTTGTAAAATTTATAAAATATATGTTTTATATGCTTACATATAATTTAATCTTCATAGTGTCCTCTGTGATGGATACCAACATTATTTCCCCTTTACAGGTCAGAAAACCAAGACAGAGAAGTTAGTATAGATATTTAAGGCTAAGCAAGCCCAGTGAAAAATTCTTTGGATTTGGTGAAACGTGAAAAACATGTGGACATTATTAATTCTGAAAATGCATAAGTAGCATCAGTCTAGGCCAGGTTTGTCATGGTCAGAACTGGAGGTTGGGCAGACTTTCATGGGGGCAGGTAGCAGGTAGCAGATTTAGTGGACAGGCAGGGATTTTCGGGAAGCTATAGTAATAACCAGCCCATGTGGAAGGACTATGACTCAGCAGCTGAACCATGAATATTGAAAACCCTGTAGAGCAAGGTCAATGCCAAGCCTGGCTCTGGGGCTTCTGGGGAGCATGTAGGTTGGGCTATTATGACAGATGTTGGGTAAGGCAGGATCTTATTAAAGGACACAGGCTCAGAGCCCACAGATCAAAGTCTACACACCAATAAAGCTGGCTTTTGATTAGATTCTTGGGAGATCTTAAGTTCTGTATCAAATGGATTAGTTCCAGAAGGATAATGGAATGAGTGAATACTTGAATGAATGAATGAATCAATGAATCAATGAACATCTTGGTGAGGCCAAGTAAGTAGAACTAAGTGAATAAGGGATATTTAGAGGCAGACAGACAGCATTGTCACCTAAGTGCTTTTTCTGTGATAATGGATTTATTCTTGAGCAAACCCTCTCATTGCTTCAAAGGAATAGTGACCATCTCTCATAATTAAACTGGAGTCTTGTCTTTCAAACTCTTTTCAACTAGCTATTATAGATGTTAAAAGCCAGTACTTAAAAAGAAGAAAAGACGTGAGATAACTGTAAGTTACATTTGTCTCTGTGGCATGAGCACTGTTGATTGAAGCTGTTCTTGAGGCAATGCCCTTTGATGTATTGCCACAACCTTTTGCAGAAAGGATTCAGAATCTGGAGAAGGGACTGTGCAAATGGATATACTAGATAAGAAATATAAATTTAGAAGGCATGGGGGAAAGCCAGGTGGAGGCCTCACCCTCTAGTGGAGCAGCTCCCTGAATCTCCGGACCCATGGCTTTTTATTTACTAGAATATACATTTGCCCTTTAGCAAACGAAACAAACATATCAAAGGTAAGGTTTGGTAAACAGTAAAAGATGATCCGATTAGGAGATTGCCTTTAGCCACCATTGTCTCAACAGAACAATGGATGCATAGCTTTTAGCCCTTGCTAAAGCCCCAAGGTCCATCAGCCTTCTGAGGGACCTCTCACATTTATTATGCTAACTACTTGTTGGTCTTTGCCTCCAGCAATGTACTTGGTAGTTGAGTATTTAAACTTTGTGATGATTGAGGAAGAGAGATGATAATGGAGGAAAAAAGAATTAATTTACTTCATCCACTTACCCTTGTCCTGAAAACATGCATTTAGAATGAGTTGATTACAGTTAAAGTGACAGATATTGTTGTAGGTCTGCTCTTTGCTTTTACTAGATTCCTCTTATCAGAGCCAGTATGAGCATCCCTATTTAATGCACAAATAGAAAAACCAAGGTATATGTTGACATTTCAGATTATATGGATCAAGTTGGATGTAGAATTGCTAAATTCTTCCCGGAACTCCTTGTCATAAAGCTTTCCCTTCCAGACTGGAATACACATATAATCCAAAGTATTTTATTTGCCTCGATGTGATAGGGTTTTCCGATGGTAAACTCTACGTTCTCTAAAGTTAACTCTTTTAATTAAGATTTTGTTTTACAGTTGTGTTGGAAATGTTTGTATAATTAATTCATACTTGGTATGGAACCAACTTTGAATCTGACCTGTAAATCAGATTGGAGCTGCTTAAAAATCATTTGAGTGATTTTGAGCCAATCCGAGTTATGTTTATGTGAATTTATTTTAGCTAGTATAAGCTTTTTTTTTTTTTTTTTTTTTTTTGCCTTGGCCCTAAGCCAGACTAACTGTATGGCATGTAAGTGAGAAGGAATGAGGATAATTGCTGGTTTAAAAATATAACTGTGGTGGATTTATCTGGCATACAACCCTGAGATATAGGTGGAAGGTAGCAAGCTGAAGGGAGATTCATGAAGTGGACTGTACAGGTTCTTTTTGAAAAAACTTTTGCTCTTTGTGCTTATGAACACAAATGCTGCTTAACAGCCACAGCTGAACTGCTTTTATGAGGCTGGGATTGGAGTACTCTTCGTAAGGACAAATACCATCAAAAGCGGTATCAATGCTATTGGTTGAAATTACTCCAGACCCGCGGTTTTCAACCAGTATGCCACAAGAACTTTTTAAACATGCAATATCTGTCTATTTATTCAGGGGCACTGACCTCTTTTCCCTTAGATTGTCAAATAAAATAAAAAAGACAACAGTCAACACAACAATAGCTATCCTATGTGAATGAATCAAAATTATACCTATTTTTTTGTAAGATCTGCCAAAAATATAATAATTTTTTGGTGTGCCCCAGACTTTTAGTAATTAGTTTATGTGTGCCAGGAGATGAAAAAGGTTGAAAATCCCTTCTCTAGACTGTTCTTGTCTCTATCCCAGACCACAAATCCCAGACTTGGTTTGATCACTTGGGTTGCCTTTAAACTTCAGACTAACCTACTGCCTGCCTATTTGAATTCTGGTGTCTTTTGTCTGTTATTCCCATGTCCATCCACAGCCACATCCCTGATTTGATGTCTGCTGTATAACTCCTGCCCTTGTGGTTTTGGCTTTGTCTCTCTGGCTCAGCGTTGATTGTTATCATTAGCTTCTCTCCTGCTACATGACCCAACATGGCCACAAGTTATTATTTATGATGCCCTCCTCCCCCCACCCAGTTCACTTCCTATGAAAATAGAACCAGACACAGCTGTTGCAAAGCACTGGCTTGTACCCTGGGGGAAATTGAAAAATTTTCATTGAAAATTCATGTGATTAGCTGTGTACCACACACAAAGCTAAAGTGAAAGTTGAAAATAGGGTTTATGGATTGTAAATAGTATGGGACAAACAGTAGCCCCAAATGCATGCATCCTTTCATTGTGATGATAATTATGCTAAGTGAAATAAGCCAGTCAGAGAAAGACAAGTACCACATGATTTCACTCATATGTGGAATTTCATAGTTTAGTCATTTGTTAAATCACCAAATCTGTATTATTTGTTGAATAGCGTAATGGTTAAACACATTGGCTCTGGAGCCGAAGCCAACGCTTTTTAGGTGTGTGACCCTGGAAAAGTTACAGGAATGCATACAATTTCTATAGGAATAGTATTAACTACTTTATTAGTACTTCATTTGTTTTGAGTACTAAGTGAGGCTATCCTGTGAAGTCAAGAGTATTTACTTCTTGAGGTTATAGACCTTTCAGTCTTGCATGCCATGCATAGCACAGGTACTGACAGAGGCATACCACCTAACCATGACAACACGCCATGGTGTACCCATTAATAGTAGATGTCCAGAGCAGGGTGGAAGCACTCTGGAAAGAGAACATCCACATACTCTTACTGGCTCTCTACTGCCCACACAGATAGTGAACCTTAGCACCACTGTGAGTGCCCCACGTTGGGCTCCCAGTTGTGAGTGTTCCCGCTACGTCCCGCGTGGTTCAGGGTTCAGGTTCAGAGTTCAGGCTCTGGAGGAGGCCGCACGCAAATGAAAGAGACTAGAAAATATTAATTTGGAAATATTGGGGGCCAGGCGGGAGCCCTACTCAAGGGGAAGGACTTCACTCTGCTCTGACCTTGCTATCCCTTTTATTAAGACTATGGGATACACCCATAGCCTTTAGGCAGGCAATTCCAATAATAGCCAAACAGCAAGAATTTACATAAAACTGAAAGGTGGGAGTTGCTTTAGCTACCATTGTCTCAACTAGACAGTGGGTGGTTGGCTCTGACCTTTCAGAGCTTCAAGGTTGACCAGCCTTCCAGGTTCCTTGTCCACACCTCTCTGCTAGTGAAGGCAATGGGTGGCTTCCAACACACCACCATCAAAACTTGGCATTGAAATGAATGACACAATAAAAGAGGAATTGTTCCATCAAGAAGCAAATTAAAGAAAGAAAACTACATTGAATCTTTTCATGGAAGGTCAGGTCCATGAGCTCAAGAAGTAAATTTAAAGATCCTAAGGAAATTTCTAGGTTGCAAGGCAATATTACTAAATGATTATCTATCACTTTCCTGGAGATTTATCTACTGAGAGTTGTCAAATGAAGTCAAGATTATGGGTGTCCTATAATTAAGTCGTTGTGTAGTTCCTGGGTCTCTTTTTAACTTTGTCTTTAAATTAGTATTTTATATCTTTCTCTCTTCTTTGCCCCCTTTATTTTCAGTGTACTCATCTATTTCTCCCATAAGTTTTATTTTGCTCTGGCTATTTGGCTACATATAAATACTTCTTGACTTGTAGGAGTAATTTTCACCTGTCCCCAGGTGATTTCTGACATTGAAAGTAAATGACTCTGTCAAGTATATTTCCAAAGAACATGTGCATGGAGAAGTTAACTCGCTTTATAAATGCCTTCATATAAGAGATATATGTTCCAGCTATGCATAATAAATCTGCTTATAGCTTTGGGTTATTTTTGTACATTTACAGTTTTTCTTTTTTATTAGATTACTTTTCACCCTAAAATAAATTGCCTGTTCAATGAGTTGCAATACATTAACTTTCAATGAAGAATAAAACAAAAGGGGAGAATATAAAATTATAAATAGACGTGTAAATGGCAGTCGCCTAACAATAGGAGACTTATCTTAGTCTAGCTTGTGGGGCATGCAATTGCATTTCCATCATTGTTCACAAGCAGAACAGCCTTATTCATATAAGCCTTCTTGTTAGGCTCATGTTCTATAAAATGGGACGCAAACACCTGCTTCCCATAAAGTTTTATAGGTTCTTATTTATTAAGTACCTTTCATGCTTGCTGAGTTTTCTCAGTGATAGTCTCTATATAGAGTGAGTTATAGAGTCACAGCTGACCCCAGCTATGGAGGTCTGCATGTTTGGGAAAAGAATCGTGCCCAAGAATGCAAATATGAGGATTCCCATATGATATGACAAGGATGCCACTCTCTTGCTCTTTGCTTCTTTGCACATGAATATTTATCTTGCTTCTACCTATAGGGCTCAGAACTTCCTACCCTCTGTGGTTAGTTTTGACCACACACACACACACACACACACACACAAACACACACACTAGGAGGTAGTTGACACATTATCAAAGTCTAGTCTTGATCTTCAGTTTAATTCTTTTAAAAGAATTCCGCCTTGCATTATAGTTATTTATATACCCAGTAGAGCACCTGACACAAAGTACACACACACACACACACACACACACACCACAGCTACTAGTTTTTAAAAGCATTGTGCTAACCTCCCTACATACATTATTTTACATAATCATCACCAAACCTATGAAGTAGATACTCTTGTCATCCCCCCCCCCCTTTTTTTAACCAAAGAAGAAATGGAAATATTGGAAGTTTGAAAAACTTGTTCAAGGTCATGCAACTAGTAACTGAAGAAGCCAGGCTTTGGAACAGAGCTCTGTACTCCACATGCTGGCCTGCTGGGCTAGCCCATCTCTTGTTCACTCATTGCTGCATGAATGAATGTCTCCCTTATTCAGCCGGAAGCCTCTTGCATTTTTTCTCCCTATCGACCCTATGACACTTGCCATGGACTTGGTAGCAACAAATGCTGTTGACTCAGCAGTACACTGGGCAGCAGCATGGGGATTTCGGATTGACACATCTTTCTATATGAAGACCAGCTCAAAGGCAACATCATTCACTGTACAGCTAACTTACTTAAAGCCAAGGCAAAGGCGGGATTCACAGACTGCCATCCTCTGTGTATAAGCTTCTGCTGTAATACCAGAAGTTAACATGCTCTTGGGAATTATTAAGGAAGCTGACTTTTGAGAGATAAGCATTAATTAGAATCTCATGATACTAACACTTTAAAAAGAGCCCGGAGATACTGGAAGAGCTGTGTGAGAATGTGTGAGATGATTAAACGTGTTAAACGTGGGTGTTTAGGAAAAAGTGACAGGAATATTTAACATGAGAGGAGAAGGTTGTGGTTAGATAATAACTTGAAACATATGAAGATTTTGGAAAAATTGATTGTGACCCATTTTGTATTCAATTTGTGCACTAAAAAATGTACTTAAAGTGAAAAGTTTGTTTTGGTATTTCTTATTCATCCAACATATTTACTTAATGTCCACTGTGATCATAGTACTGTAATGGAAATTTCAACCACAATGACTTTAAAAAGAGACAACAATTTGGAAATATTAAGTTATATAGTTCCCATAGTCCAGCTGAAGTGGCAAATTGTGTTCTGGCTTTAAAGTGTAGAAGGAGTTTATTACAAAATCTTTGCATAGCATGATTTTGCAAGAAGAAGCATAATATTTTCAAATAGATAATTTCATCTCTAAAATTTTTCTAAAATAGATGGTATAACATTTTATCTTAATTCAAAAATTTTCCAGGAATTCAAGATAACAGAGTTCAGGTCTGTTGATATCTGATTATGTAATACTAGAGGCGTGATGCACAAAGATTTGTGCAAGAATGGGCCTTCCTTCCCCTGGCTGCTGGCACAGCCTTTGCTCTGGCCGGAGCCACCTTTCCAACTTCCCAGGCTGCCCAGAGGCCCGGAGCGGCTGGGGCAGTGCGGACCGCCCCAACCCCGGCCACTCAGTGCCTGTGTATGCAAATTAACCCGCCATCTTTGTTGGGTTAATTTGCATACTGGCTCCTGATTGGCTGATGGCCGTCGTGGAGGTACGGTCAATTTGCATCTTACTCTTTTATTAGTGTAGATAGTGATAATACGTAGCTGATCTGTAGAATAAAGATGTTCTCTCTTATATGTATATCTGAAGTAAAAGAGAATATTGTTAATTTGTGATCTATTTGCTTTTGTTTCTTTGGGTCTAGAACAGGGGTGGGCAAACTTTTTGACTCGAGGGCCACTATGGGTTCTTAAACTGGACCGGAGGGCTGGAACAAAAGCATGGATGGAGTGTTTGTGGGAACTAATATAAATTCAAAGTAAAGGAGCGGAGGGGAGAGCAAGAGTACCGGATAGAACAGCTGGATCCGGCCCATGGGCCATAGTTTGCCCAAGGCTGGTCTAGAATAATGTACAGCACATGGGTAGTCTTTAAATGTTTATTAAATTAAATGGAAGCAATCATTTGATATCTGTAATGAGCTTGTACTATTAGGTTGTGAGCCATGTGAGACTAACATGGTATCTAGTCTGCATTAAGTATGTTCATCCAGTATGTAAAATAGTGAAATAAAAAAGTCTTAGCATAGTTTTTAACAAATTTTCAATTGAATGATAATTAGGGACTACATTCAACTACTGGGTAAGGTGTACCTAGTTTATGATGATAAAATCATCTCATCAACCAATATGGGCAATTGACAAAGCATCCAAACCATTTCCATAAGCCATTTAAAGTTAATTAGTTATGGGCATGAACCATAGAGGATGCATAATTTACTGCTAACATATTAATTTTACTCACTTCGATTGAGATGAGAGTTTTAATGAGGTCTTTATTGAGTTGGTTCTTTCTCAGAGGAGTGATGGAAAGTCAGTGAATGTTGGAAAAAAATTCCTATTTTTGCCATTTCAATAGTGAGTTGAAGCAGTACTTAGCAGTGACCAGTAGGAGAATAATTATACAGAAAACCTGCTTGCTTCATATTTATATGTCTGGACACACTAGATTTAGATTTTTTAAAAACACTTGAGTGTTGTGATATTTCCACTCAGGAGAATCTGAAGAATCTGCAATATTAACAATTGTCATGTAAGAGATCCTACATGTAAGAGAAATTTCTTCAATCGCATATAGATTTTTTCCCACCATCAATGATTTTGCTTACAAATTTCATGTTGTAAGAGCAAATTCAGAGTTAGTTGCCCATATAGTGAAGTGTTTGAGTCTCCCATTGAGATCTGTTTTAATCCATTTGACTTCTAAATGTTGTATTTTAAATGATTTGAACTAAAAAACAATCCACGCATAATTTCATTAGGGTTTCCTAAGAATTATTAGTTCCTAAAGCTTCAGGCTCCTTGGAACAAGGTTTCTTGGCATTACTGACATTTTAAGGTAGATAATCCTTTGTTGTGTGGGGCTGTCCAGTGCGTTATTGGATGTTTAGCTGCCTCCCTGACCTCTAATATACTAGATTCCAGTAACACCTTCCTGCTAAAACCAGAATGTCTTCAGACATTGCTTAATTTCCCATGGGGAACAAAATCGCCCCCCCCCCTTTGAGAGCCCCCATCTGAGGATGAGAAGTGATGGGGAATACATTCCAGATCACCTTAATCTAGGAAGCCTTTGGGCAAAGTGAAATAGGTAATAGATTGATCTGCTTCCTTCCACTTGTTGAGGGAAATACAGACGTGCTCATTCCAAAGGTTTACATATTATTTTCATCACTCCTTTCTCCTCTGCCTCTGTCCACCCCCAACCCCCATCTTCCCTTCTCTTTTACGGTTTCTTTATCTCCTCTTGGTCCCAACTCCTTTTTCATACATGACATAAAATCTGTGATTTAAAAAAAAAACACCTCTGTTAATATCTGGACATTGAAGGATCTTCAGGCCTTACAATATTAACTGGCATTTAAAATATATATTTTTTATTGATTTGAGAGAGGAAGGGAGAGAGAGATAGAAACATCAATGATGAGAGAGAATCATTGATTGGCTGCTCCCTACTGGGGCTTGAGCCCGCAACCTGGGCACGTGCCCTTGACCGGAATTGAACCGGGACCCTTCAGTCCCTAGGCCGACGCTCTATCCACTGAGCCAAACTGGGTAGGACAGCTGGCATTTTTTGATGCCCTGTTATCTGCGGTCCAGGCTGACTGGTGTACACAGGACACCTGTGCTCTAGGCAAGGCCCAGAACCCACAGCAGTGCTGTGCTGAGGGCACTCTGGCCGCAGGCGACGCTGAATGAATGATAGCCACGAGTTGCCAGGCAGAGAAGCAGGGAGGGTTGGAGATGACTTTGTACTGTTTTATATTAGAAACATAAATAACTTCCTTCAGTTAAACTGTAGTTGAGATGGAGGGAGCCATTCCCGTTAAAGATGATCAGCTCCAGCCGTTTATTGCACTACTTTTAAGATTCTGATTGGAAACCTGAGGCATACAAAACGAAGACAAAATACATATCTATGCAAATCCATTTCCAATGCCTCCAAAGAGTTCTCACAGGTTTTTGTGACAAACTGGAGCCGTGGGCATGCTCGTGCTCTGCTGGTGAAGAAGAAATCGCTATCAAGCTTTTAGTGGAGAATTTAGCAATACGTGTCAAAAAGTTAAGAAATATTTCTCTTCTTTGATCCTGATACTGGACTTCTAAATTTTGTCCTAATAAGAAAAAGCAAAAAGTAGTTATAAAAAACATTTAAATATATAGTTCTTCATAGCAAAAATTAGAAAAAACCTGAGTATCCTACATTAATGGACTGATTGAATAAATTACAATATTTATTTAGTTGAAAACTATGCTGTAATTAAAATTACATTGAAAAAACATTAAATAACATTAGAAGATAGGGGTAATTTTTTTAGTATAAAAGCATGTTACTAAATAATTTGTGTAAGGAAGGTTACAAATCATTTAGACAAATCTATTTGTGGGTCATAATTTTTGTCATAATTATTTTATTTTTTTGTTAGTCCTCATTTGAGGTTATTTTTTCCATTACTTTTTAGAGAGAATGAAGGGGGGAGAGAGAAACATTGATGTGAGAGAGATACATCAATTGGTTGCCTCCCATGCATGCCCTGACCAGGGCCTGGGATCAAACCACAACCCAGGTATGAGCCCCTGATCGGGAATTGAACCCGTGACCCTTCTGTGCATGGGCTGATGCTCCAACCACTGAGCAACACTGGCCAGGGCTTCTCTTATTTTAATAGATATTTCATAAATGTTCTACAATGACCAAGTATTCTTTTTGGAATACAAATAAAGCAAAGGTTTTTAAAATTTAAGAAATTCTAGTAGAAGCCTACAAAAGGAAATGCCAATGGCAAGTGTGTTTATCTTTGTGAAATGTTTATTCCATTTGCAGATATTTTTAAAAGATATTATTTTCATCTCACATTTAAACATGTGTGATAGTAAAAAAAATCCTCTGTTACTTAGAGGAATGTTAGGAAACGTGTTTGATAAAACCTGAGAAAAATTCCACACCAGCATTTTAGTTGAGGATGTTTTATGGTGGGTAAACAACTTATTATTGGTTTTCTGACTAGTAGAAAGGAAAGAAGTAAAAAATGATTACGTTCGGGTTATTTGTAGTCTTTCCCAGAAACTCTTGTAAATTCTTCTAAACATGTGAATGTGGGAGAATTAATATGTCACGGAGTCTGGGGCTTCATTAGGGCCAATACTTCAAGCACGGGACAGTGCATTTGAGAATTGGAAATAATAACAATATGCCCATTTGCCCTGGTCAGCTCTGTTAACTGGTCATCAGAGAGTATCCGGAGAGAGAGAGAAAAATATTAGAGAAAAATCATATTCAGAGACAAAGGGAAAGAATTTAAAAATATATTCTTTCATCATTGCAGAGGTAACAACGAAACACATCCATGTATCTGAGATCACCTCTCATTGAATTTGTGAGATCAAAAACTGGAAAGAGAGAATGCCAGAGTGGAGGAAATGTTGATGAGACAGGAAACTGGGTTCGGGGATGGTCGTGTGGTGGTTTAGTATTTCCACAAATGTATGATCTTAAATGTGTTTTGCTCCTTACCTTTAAAATCTCCATACGGAATAGAACACTTTCAGTGCATAAAACTATCTTGTTCTAAATTTACAGTCGTCGTAGCCCTAGCTGGTTTGGCTCAGTGGATAGACTGTTGGGCTGCGGACCAAAGGGTCCTGGTTTGATTCTGTTCATGGGCATGTACCTTGGTTGCAGGCTTCTCCCCGGCCCGGGCCCTGGTTGGGGCGTGTGCAGGAGGCAACCAATCGATGTGTTTCTCTCACATCGATGTTTCTCTCTGTCTTTCCCCCTATCTTCTACTCTCCCTGAAAATCAATGGGAAAATATCCTTGGGTGAGGATTAACCAAAAAAATAAAAAATTTACAGTCGTCATTTCATCTCAGGTTTTCTGGATCCCTTGCCTCGAAGGCACCTGCAAGTCCAGGGGAGCAGGGCTGCTGGCAGCGCTCCATGGCTCCCCAAACTCCAGGCAGTAGAACATTCTAGTCCTGGAGGAAGGCAGGAATCCGCACCTTGGCCACTGCAAGCCGTGGTCAGTGGCCCGGAGCCACCGCACACACAGTGGCTCGGGCTGCTCACGGAGCCACATTCTGACTGTACATTGTGGAGGCCAGTCCCAGAGCTAGTGAAGATGCTCGTGTGGTTCTGATTTCACGTCAATGCTGGGCAAGCTCAGCCACATCTCCTCTGTGGGGAGGCCCGCAATCAGGTCACACCTGCTCCGCGTGGCCTGTGACTGTGCCAGGCTGTGGACAGAGCAGGTGTCCCCTCGGTTGCGATGCTAGCTGACGGACATCACTGAGCCTCAGTTGTTTGTGGTCTGGTAGGGAGAACGGCAGACTCCCTCTGTAGAAACCCTTGATGGCACAGGTGTGAACACACCACTCCCTCCTCAAGTTTCACGAATCTCATGTACATTCCAGCGTCAACAGCAAGTGCTGAACATTTCGTGATTCCCTCGACGTCTCTTTGCCCTTTAATAGAGAATCATTTAATAGAATTGTTTCTTCCTCTTTCCAGTCCCCGAGCTAGAAACTGAAGCTCAACAAATCTCTTCTGAAAAAACTTCTCTTTACATGCAATAATAGAACATATTAAGACACCATGAAGGTTGAAGTGCCATTAAAAAAACAATCTTTCAGAGGATGTACTGATATTTAGGAGGTTTGAAAAATGCTAAATGAGTAAGTCTTTAAGTAGTGGAGGCTTATACTGCTCCTGAGGGGAAAACTCCACAGCACCAGTTAATGATTTTAAACCACAAACATTACCATCGTCAACCATGAGGACTAATCGACTTGGGGCAGAGGAGTGCTTTATTCATATTGATCCATCTGTATTCGGCAGGATTAGTGCTAATTCCTTTGTAAGTCAACTCTCCCTGTAAATTCTGCTGGAGAATAGCTAACAGGGGACGAGTTTTGTTCCTAAATAGTTATGTTCCTGTATTCACTTTTACCTTGGTTAGCTACTTGAGCTATATCAAGCTTGTGCTTCTAACCACAGAGGGTGGGGGCAGCGTATTTTAATAGAAGAAACAGTGAGACAAGTCCCAGTCCTCACCCACAAAGAGAGGGAGGCAGTGCTGGTGAATGAGATGGTAACACTTGAATAATAATAAAGAAATTCTCTCAACTTGTCTTGTTCTATTAATATGTGGCAAAAAAGGAAAAGCTTTGGCTTTTGACACATTCAGTTATTAGAATGAGCTCAAGTAGACAGACAATGAATGATGATGCACTACAGGTCCAGACCCTCCCCCTCCCTCACCACCACCCCCCGCCCCCCATCCCAGAGCTATTACAAAACGGTTTGTGGTGGGAAGGAAATTGAATGGTAATTATGTTGAAAACAAACTTCAAATGTTAATAATATGTAAATTGTCTTCCTGTTGGATTGGAAAGTACTATACAGTACAAGGCAATCACCAGGACAGGTTCTTTCACACCCCCATTGCTTACCCCCTCCATCCGCCTCATGCCTCGCTTTGAATTTCCTTCCTTATAAACCCTTCGTGGCCAGCCTGCCATCCTGAAATTACCCTCGAAATGAAACAAACTTCAGAGGATGAACTGAAAAGGGATGGTGAATATGCGGGAGGGTAAGAGCCTCAGACCTCAGAGGTACCAGGGGGTCATGGCCAGTAGAGGTGGAATCGGTGGCCCTTTAGTAAAGTCACCAGGTTCTTCTTCCCTCATCTGGTTAGTGTGACGACCGCTTGCTGGCATCTCAGTTTCTTCCATTCATCCTGACAACCTCCAGCATGGAGGAACCTTGAGTCTTTCTCTGGTCCACACCAAGTTCCTGACATCATTGGTTGTAAGCCTTGTTGGATCATCTTCAAAGCCATCAGATACGGTTAACAGCCCACCGGTGAACCTTTTGCTCTTCTTCCCCGCTCCGAGCAGAAGGACCTGGGAGTAAACTCTAAGTAGCCCCATGAACAGAGAGGCCCTTACACAACCAGCCAGGGAAGGAGGACTTAAGAGCAGCCTGTTCTCATCAATATCCCGCTGAGCTGAAGGGCTGTGTCCTTTTCTTTTTAATTAAACTTTTTATTTTGAGATAATTGTAGGTTCACATCATTATAAGAAATAATACAAAGAGATTCCCATTAGTAATCCTTTAGTCAGTTTTCCCCAGTGCAAATATCTTGCAAAACAATAGTACAGCCAGGATATAGACATTAATGTAATCCATCTATCTTCTTCAGATGTTCCCAGTTTTATTGTGCATGTATGTGTGCATATGTTGAGTTCTGTGCAATTTTACCATGTATGTAGGTTTGTGCATCTGTTACCACTGTCATGGTACAGAATGCTGTCATCATCGTGGGTCCCTTTTTCACACCTGTCTTTGTCCCACTCTCCTCTCCCTCTAACCCGACAGCTACAAGTCTGTCCTTTATCTCATAATTCTGTCATTTCAAAAATGTTACACCAGTGGAATAGTATAGTATGGAACCTTTTGGGGTTGGTTTTATTTACTCAGGATAATTCCTTTGAGAACTGTCTCATTTTTATCCCAAGGTTTGAGAGGTTATGTCATAATCAGGATAATCATGTCTCTCACTTAATAGGATTATAAAGTTAGCAAGCCACTTTCATATGCAATATTCATCTGATGCTCTCAACAGGGTAGAAACAAAAGACTTAAAAGAAGTATAGATGACATGGTTCAGTTTTGTAGCTGTGGCAAGGTTGGCTGGCTCTTCAGCAGACCCCCTTCCTCACCCTCCAGGGATACACCTGGACTGCACCTTCCAGCTTCTCTTTTGGACAGGTGGCCCTGTGACTCGATTCTGGACAGTGGGACAGAGGTGATGCATTCCAAGTCCAACCTGGGAAAACCTACCACGGAGGCCCTTCCGCATTCTTTTTCCTTCTGTGGCTGTCTTGGAATCCTGTGTTGAACTTGGTAGAGCCACAGGGTGGGACAAACCACCCTGAATTAACTCCCTGGGATCTCTTGGCTCTCAGAGCTGTGAGTGACCAGAGGCATGGCGCAGCCACTGTGCCTCTGGAGGTGGCCGAGGGAGGGAAACCACAGCAGACTGTAACACGCCCTGTCCTTCCATTTCCTCCCCGGGTGTGTCCTAGACCAAGGACATGCACAGCACTGTCCTCACACCTTCAGAGCAAGTTGCTGTAAGAGTTTCTCCGTTTTCTTTGAGTTTTGTTGTTTTGTTTTGTAATTCTTCTGGAATTAATCTTTAGGAAGGGCGCTGTGCTATTCAGCACCTTGTTAGCCATTCTCTGCAGGTTTTTATCCATGAGTTAATTTTATCTCTGTTATTATAAAAGAAAAAAAGTGGAGGAAAAAGGTAGTCTTGGACTTACCTTGCTAAGACATACCATGTTTCTGGTATGGTAGAATTCCTGTGCTTTCACTGGGTGCGTGAGCTTTCGCATCGGGATAATCCTATCAATGCGATGCGATTCTGATGAATTCAGGGAAGAAAATCGAGGGAGCCATGGGGCTGGGCGGGCCCTTAAGATGTAGGGAGTTGTGTCTGTGAGTGGTTCCAATCTCCCTGAATCTTCCTGCAAACTTTCTTCCCATTTCTGCTCATCTTCCTTTTCTCATTACTCCCATTCAAAGATGTTTTTGGTTCTCATTTCTTTGCTCTATTGAAACAGATGTTTTTGAAGTGACATGTTTATCTGCAGAGAAAAGTGATGGTGATTCTTTCCACATGAATAGCTGCAAATGAAAACTGGCTTCTGGAACTTACCTTTTTGGCAGCCTGGCAGGATTTCAACTCTACCTCCCCACCCCCGTCCCCACCCCCACTCCCCTTCCCCTGCACCTCACAGCCCCAGCATGGCCTGTGGTAGATGCTGAATGATGCTCTGGGTTTTGTTTTCCATTGTTTTTATTTCCTTTTTCCTGAAGAACAGTGGCCAATAAAGTGGGTTCTTCCATTAGCATGCTTTCCCAATAAGCTCTGCCCACCTAGAGTCACATTTCAGAGAGATGGTGTTTTCCTAGAATAATGGTCAATCTTGAACTTTTTGGGGGACACTATTTCCTTCTTTAAAATGTGTGAGTTGAGTGGTGGTAAAAACAAGTAAGGGATAAATTGGCTGTAAAGAAATGTTTTTTTTTTTTTAAATAAGATCAAGAATGATTGGGGGTGCAGAAGAGACACCTTTCTAAATCACTGTGTTATATTACTACAAGTTAAGTATTATAAACTCACAGTGAATTGAAACTTTAACCCTGGGTCATAATGACTCCTAGAATACTATACAAATAGAAGGCTTCTTTTGCACCAAATAGTACTTTCTGCTTAGTGTTCACAGTCCATGAGTAGGCATGCATGCGCACACTCGCGCTCACACCCACAAACACGCACCCTGAAAGGAGATTTACCGTGTAGAACAGAAACTAGAAGAAGACTGAATGTGCAGAGTTGCTCCATAGCCTAGCTTCATGAAAATAAAAGGAATGCAAATATTCACCAGAAAATCCACAGCAACCAAGAGAGCATGTAGTGATACCCTTGAACAGGTCCACGCTAATGGAATGGAACAATCACATGTAGAAGTGAGTAATTAAAAAGCAGTGTTTATTTGCTGTTTAATTTTTTCTTGTGGCAGATTTTTTTGCCTGCTTATGTTGTGCATGTATTAATATTAAAGTATTTATGTACATCCTCACATATACCAGCTGGTTCTAGTGAGGGAAATCCTGTATCTGCAGAAAATTATTTATGATATTCTTTTATTACTTTTTTGAATGTCTATTGGATGTGTAGTAGTATTCTCTCTCTCTTTTTTGGGGGGGAGGCATATTTTATTAAGCTTTTCAAAGACCCAGCTTTAGGCATTATTGATTATTTCTGTTATAAGTTTGTTTTCTACTTAATCAAGTTTTGTTTTTGTGTTTATTTTTTTTGTCTTTTATTTTCTTTGGATTAACATGTTCTTTTTAAATTTCTTGAGATAGTTAATGAAATAACATTTTCAGATTTTCTCCTTTTCTAATATTTACTTAAGGCTATCCATTTCCCTCTAAGGACTGCTTTACCTGCATGCCACAAGTTTTGATATATCATATTTTCATTAACATTTAAAATTATTTTCTAATTTAATTTTGACCCAACATTATTTAGAAGTATATTCCTAAATTTCCAAACATTTAGAATATTTCTAGTCATTTTTATTGTTAATTTCAAGTTGAGTTTCACTGTTGTCAGAGAATATTATCTGTATGATTTCAAATATTTGAAATTTGTTGAGACTTCTTGCTGTGACCCAGTATGTGGCCAATTTTGCTAACTGCCACCGGTATACTTGAAGAGAATGTTGTACTCTGCAACTGGGTAAAGTGTTCAGAACATGTTCAATTGCATCAATTCAGTTAATGATTTTGATTAAAATCATTAATAATTTTATTCATTTTAAACTAGTTATTAACTTATATGAAAGGTATATAAAATGTATATATGAATCTAATTTTTTTTCTTAAGTGAAAAATTAATTACAGCCCAATAATTTATTTAAATCTGTTGTGTACATCTGCCTTAAGCATGTGTACGTGGGTATCACAGGAGCACATTTCTCTTTTATTTATGGCGTTAACGAAAGGTACAAGCTGTATAACGAGGCTCTTCTTGCCAATCATTATTTTTGTTGGTGTTCCTGCTTCCTGTTTAAAGGCCACTACATCAGGAAGCCACATGCCCAAAACAAGTCCTTTCCCAGAAATTACTGAGAGCAATGATCCATACCACCACCCAATTCATGCAACACCCTATTAACACATGAGAGATAATATTTGTGCTGCACTGTTCAGGTATCAGGCAAACCTATTTGTAACAAAAACCTGTAGAATGTTCCCCCCTCACTCAGTGCCTGCATTCCTCTCCTCTGCTGCTAGATTGGTGTTTCTAAAATGCAAATCTTATTATGCTACCCCTTTACCCCATTGAATAAATTTCCAGCGTCCCCCCTTACTTCAGGAGAAATTAAATTTCTTTAGCTTGGCATGCCAAGCCCACCAGGGTGTGGCTCCCGCCTTCTCAAGTTGTATCTCTTCACATATCCCCAAGTCCCAGCCATCCATGGAATTTTCTGGATGGGTCACAGTCTTTAGGCTGCTTTCTCAGTCCACAGTCCACCATTTCTCCATCCCATCCTGCTTTCCTGGCTGATGCCTAGCTGGTCTCAAGACAGCTCTGATGTCACCTTCTCTAGGAAGGGCCTTGCTATTTGGAGATTCCTCTCCTCCGTGCTTTCTTAGCACCCTTGTCCCACCTCTGCCACCACGCTTGCTGTGCTGCATGGCAGGTGTGGATTAGCTGTCTGTCTTTCCTCATTGAGGGAAGACACTGCAACCCCCCCCCCCCCCCCCCCGCTTTGTATTTCTAGAGCCTGCCACAGTGCCTGCACACAGAAAGCACCAGGTAAATGTTGGGTGAGTGTTTCAAGTGCAGCCATCTTGATTATAGAAACCGACAAATCACCAGAAAAATACTCAGATGGCGTCATGGGTGACATTAAAGCATAAGCCTGAACGTCTCTTTGGGCACTGTATTTGGGGAGTTGTTTTAATTTACTTTCTATGGCATTTAGGTAAGCGGCAGGGGATGGGAGTGACATGGAGGAAACAGGTGTGTGAAAAGTACACGGAGATGCATTTGGCTTACAAATCCACGGATATGAGGAACTGCAACGGTGATTTTTTATTCAAATGAGTTTTGAGGACTCGTGATTCATTGGGACATGTAAGGGAAGTGCTGTGAAGGATCCAGTTCCCTCTCACATTCTTTCAAACCGAACAAAAGCCTGTCGGAGACAATAGCCATCCTTGGCCACACTGGCATTTGACGAGCTGCTCATCCATTCTCAGAGGGAACAACCTTGGGCAGAATAGACAGATGCAGAAAGTATGTTTCCTGGCTTTTTGTCCCAGTTTATTTTTACTTGTGCTTCTCTGATGATTTCATTCTCGTGGTGTCTAAAACTCAGCAAATATATATGTTCTCAAGGCACAGTGTTGTAGGGTTTTCGAGACCTCATTTGGGTAGGAATAGTGCTTAGTCCAGCCTTGGGCAAACTACGGCCCGCGGGCTGGATCCGGCTGTTCTATCTGGTTCTCTTGCTCTCCCCTCCGCTCCTTTACTTTGAATTTATATTCATTCACACAAACACTCCATCCATGCTTTTGTTCCGGCCCTCCGGTCCAGTTTAAGAACCCATTGTGGCCCTCGAGTCAAAAAGTTTGCCCACCCCTGGGTCCATTGTAGGGTTTTCGAAGTTGTGAAGTTGAGTCAAAAAGTTGCTTCTTAATAAAGTCAACGCCATTGGCCCTAGAAATTATCTTTGTGGGATGGTAGCAGGGAAGACGTTCTTCTACTCAAACAGCCTTTCAGATTTCAAAATACAGAGGTGAGGCCTTCTCGCATTTAGTTCCTCTCTTCCAATACTTTCATGCATCCCAAACACTGGCATGGTCTCCAGGGAACTCAGGCTGCAGGACTTGTTCTAGACTTAGGGCTCAGAGAACTGAAATGATGCAACCTTTCATTGTCTGCCTTGGAGCAAGGAAGCAAATGGAGAGCACAGGGGTTATTCACATGCTTCACTCATGTGAAGGTGCGATGGCTCCTCCACAGCGAAATGACACGTTAGATGAACAGAAAGGCATCCCGCCAAGGTTGGAAAGCATAAGCTATTCCTAAAATGGTGTTGCACGTCTATACTGGAACTATTATTTGGCAGCCTCGGTGACAGCAATGGATGGAGTGCTGGAAACTCTGAGCATTCACTCAGAAGAGAAACTTCACTGTTATTGCTGTGTATCTTCTTTTCTCTTCCCTCCCTTTCTCACTTTCTCCCTTCCTTTAGGTGTGCAGACCAAAAATCTTTGTGAGTGGTATTAAAAAACGAGATGCATGGACTCCAGCTTATCATGGCACCTGTCCTTGGGGACATTGGCCTTTTCAAAAAATATTTTTGAAATAAGTTTTTATTGATTTCAGAGAGAGGGAGGGCGAGGGAGAGAGAGATAGGAACATCAATGATGAGAGAGAATCATTGATTGGCTGCCTCCTGCACCCTATCCCCCCCCCCCCCCACTGGGGATCAAGCCCAAAACCCATGCATGAGCCTTGACAGGGAATCGAACCAGTGACCTCTTGGTGCATGGGACAGTGCTCAGCCAACTGAGCCACACCGGCCGGGCACCATTTACTTTTTTCAAAAAGTTTATGTAGTTTTTGTATTGCCATAATTTTTTTCTTTTTCATTTTGTCTTTCTCAATATGTTCATTTTTTATTACATTATGATTTCAGCTTTCACCTTTGTTTCACAGATCTGCTTTCTTAAATTTAATTGAACACAAAGCAGACAGATGCTCCCTAAAATTTATTTTTGTTTCTTTTGGTGAATTTTCTTTTCAAAAGTGTGTCTTTGTCTGCTTTTTGAGTGCTCTATTCTCTGCTTCCTTATTGCTGAGTCTTTTCACAGATTCTTTTTTTTTTTTTTTTTTTTTTCTGTTTTGTTGTCCTTGACTAAAGAGAGGTGAATGTTGTCTGGGTGTTGTCCAAGGCTCCCTTTACTGCCTGCCAGGGTGTTGATGGAATCTTCTGCTCATCTCATAAGCTAGAAGGATGGGAGTAGACTTGAATTTTTGGTACCATTTACGCATCCAAAGGTACTTTGTTCTGTGTCGTTTCTTCTCTGGGATAGTTGAAGCCACTGGCGAAGTGTTTCCAGCTTTTTGTTGGGTCAGACCTGCACACTGGATACATACATGTGGCTGTGCCCAAGGTCTGGCTCTACACATCAGGGGAACCCCCCACGGCTGATTTCTGCTCACTGTGGCACAAAGTGGGGGACTTCTGGGGCAGACGATTTCAGTGCTGCTGATCTGAGATGGTGAGGGGATCACAGTGACGCTTTCCCTAGGGTCCTGGCAGCCAGATCACAAGAGATCTGAGGCTCTTCATGACACGATAATGCCCCCAATGTTGTGCTTCCCCAGGAGTGGGGGTTGTGAACAAGAGTGGTTATACGTGATAGTCCATATGATGTTCATGATCATTTTAATTGGACATTGGCTGACTGTGATTCGTTTTTACATAGCATCCTTTGTCCTATCAAACAGAATCAAGGGTTGGAATTTGAAGCGGCTCCTTCAGAAATGAATGACACTGGTGCCTGACCCCCTCATTCCTCTGTGTGTGTGTGTGTGTGTGTGTGTGTGTGTGTGTCCCTGAGTACTCCTGGGCATGTCTAGTTGCCCGGCATGTGGCAGGTGTGTGTTATGCCCTGGCCCTGGGAATCGACTTTGGTTCCACAGGGCTGCCCTTTGGCTATCCCCTCCACTCAGGTGGTAGCAATCTAAGTTCAAAGCACTTTTATGAAGTACAAGTGAAGTGAGAATTTGATGGAGGATGCTTTGGTTCCCGCTGTCTCAAATATGTGGTATTTACAAACAATAAATATTTTTAATGGTTTAACTCATAATAAAAAGAGTGACATAGGAGCACATATAGTAGGAATAGGAACTTGTCTTAGGAAAAGAAGTGTCAGTCACTTTCACGCGAACTTGTCCTTGTATAATTAGCATTGTATTCCATGTGCCACTTCCTTTTAATCTTTTAAACTGTCTATTTTGTAAAGGGTGGTTTGGTTAAATCTATGTTGTGAATCCACAGTCCATTTAATTGGAGACCCGTGAATCTATCCCCTTTGAAAGGGGATAGACCTCTGTCATAGAGAATGCCTTAAAGTCTTTGTTTTCTGGAAAACATTTTAATGATGAAAGTTTGAGTTTGTCCACACCTGAGAATACACTTGATAGGTCCACATATACATGGCAATTCTATGAAATATAGATAGAGATATCCTGCATTATACCATACTATTTTCAAAACTTGCTATTGTTGTTAAATTGCTTTCTGATATTTGGCAGGATAGGAGTCTGTGACCAGCTTGAATTTTCATTATTTTAAGTAATATATTTTATTTTCTCAAAGATTTTCAAGTTCTTTCCTTTATCCTTTGAATTAAAAAATTAGAACGGCATACGTTAGATGTTTTCATTTATTGTTTTCCTGGTTGTATTTGATCTCTTCATCTGTTGATCAAGGTGTTTCTTCAGTCTAGGAAAACTTCCTTGATTAAAGCTGCTTATATTTGCTACTTATGGAAGCCCTATTGGCAGCAGCTAGGACCATCTGGTTCTTACTCCTATTAGCCTTCCATTTTTGCCTCATCATTTTTAATGCTTTGTCCTTTTCTCTTAGGTTTTGAGAATTGAGATGGGTCCTATTAGTGATTGATGGACATTCCTGGCAGGAACCTGAAGCCCCAAATGAAGGGAGAAATAGAAAAGTTCAACTTTACCCTCGTTTTGCTTTGCCAGTTGCCAGTCCAAACAACCTGGAGGGCAGTTGGGCTCTTGGAGGAGAGAGTGAAGATTAGAGGCAGACGTAGCCAGGAATGCTTTGCTCAAGAGCTTCCATTCCTTTTTTGGAGCAGCTCTCAGGGCTGGCCGCTGCAGTCTGCCATCCTTTGGCAGGCGGGCTGTCTACGGTGTGTGAGTGACTCCAAGTCC
This sequence comes from Plecotus auritus, assembly GCF_963455305.1. Classification (NCBI taxonomy): domain Eukaryota; kingdom Metazoa; phylum Chordata; class Mammalia; order Chiroptera; family Vespertilionidae; genus Plecotus; species Plecotus auritus. The sequence goes on along the minus strand of NC_137775.1, from coordinate 184,541,635 downwards.
TTCCGTGCCAACCACCTGTCTTACGCTGCCTCTGAAACCCACAGCACCTCCTAGAGCTGCTGATGGGAGCCACCGCTGACCTCACCTCCCAGACCTCACCTCCCAGGCGGCAGAGGCCTCTGTCGATGTGATTTGCATATTTCCCTTTGCATGTTAGAGATTCACAGTCGGATGGTGATTCAAATGAACTTTTTCTGTATTTTACATCATTGACATTCCCGGGAATTTCTTTTGTATGGATGACCCCTTGCTTACATTTTGAGGTTGATCCAGAGTTTTTCCTTCTTTTTTTTTTATTGCTGATCATTTTCATGTGGATCTGGAAGGGAGTAGTGTACATATTGCTAAGAGTCCAAGTGTCCTTTCTTGTGAATACAAGTCAGAGGATTTTGAAGTCAGGAAGGTGGGCTCAGCCTTGGGAAATGGAGACTTGATGGTAATCTTAAGTGTCCTGCTACAATATTTCTCATCTGGTTGCCTATGATGATCAAGGTCACCAAATAATGGCAATGATGGTAATGATAACAACTGCCTTTATGAAAAACAACCAGGAAATGAGATATTGGTCAAGGAGCACAAAGTTCTAGTTATGAGATGAGTAAGTTCTGAGGATCTAGTGTACAGCATAATAACTAGTTAGTAAATATTAGTTTTGAGTATTATATACGTGAAAGTTGCTAAGACAGTAAATCTTAAATAGTCTCATCACAAAAAAAATTGTAACTATGTGAGGTAATGGATGTGTTAACTAACCATATTGTGGTGATCATTTTCCAATCTATACATGTATTAAATCATCACGTTGTACACCTTAAACTTACACAATGTGATATGTCAATTACATCTCAATAAAGATGGGGAAAAACAGACAGTGGGTCACATGGTTGATATGTGACTATATTAATATCAATTTGATTTAACATTTATAGCAATCTAGGAGATTTGTTGGTTGGATCTCCATTTTATAGCTGACTCTCATAGAAATTAAATAACTTGCCTGCCTTGGCTGGGTGGCTCAGTTGGTTAGAGCCTTGTCCCATACACCAAAGGTTGCGTGTTTGATTCCCAGTCAGGGCACATACCTAGGTGTGGGTTTGATCCCCAGTTGGGGTGTTTACAGGAGGCAAATGATACCTCTCTCTCTCTCAAATCAATCAAAACATATCCTTGGATGAGGATTAAAAAATATAATAATGACTTGCCTGGAATTGCATAGTCAATATGTTGTGAAGTGTCCTCAAAGTTTCTGCTCTTTTTTTTTTTTTTTTTTTTGCTGTCTGTCTGTCTGAAGTGTTGGCCTATCTTCAAATCTCTGTGGTATTTAGTATTCCCAGTTACTGGACTTTGATCATCTGTTGGCATTTTATGGCTCTACATACTAAGTCCTTCTCTGAGGAGAGCATGCTTTATCATATCTCTTATACCCTCTGGAAGTCTTGACTAGCAGGGGGAAGGTCTTGTCCTCAGTTCCTAGGTTTATCACCCATCCTCATGTTTGTTTGTTTTTCAACTAGGGCATTTATCTGCTCCTAGAGGCATCCTTCCTGTCCAGTGAACTATTTTGCCTTCATGTCTACCTTTGTAGCACTCTAAGATTATTTTGGTGATTTAGATCTGCTTGGCTGTCTTGGAAGACCTGTGGGCCAGGAGGCTGCTATTCTCCACGGTCACTGTGAACAAAGTACTGTCAACATAGCAGAATCTCAACCTGATGATGATGATGTTGCTGGTTATGCTTTACTGCATCCAATTAGGGCAGCAAAAATTAAAATCAGAGAAGCTGCAAAACCATTGATAATGTAGGGAACTCTTGAAACATAAAAGGTAGCCGGAAAGTGTTGGGGGTGGTCAGTGCCTGGTAGATGAGAACATTTTTATTCTTGCTTCATAAAAATGTGTGCATTTATTTTATAACTTGCTCCTTGAAATATACTAGTCAGCTCCATCATTAGATTAATATTTTCCTTTACAATATATTGGAATAAGTAAAAACATTGAATGACTCTAAAATGTGTCCCTGTAATTGTAGGGTCATTCTTTGTTTCCTTTATTCTAATTGAATTATGTCTTTTCTTCCCTTAGGTTACGGTCTTTGGTCAAACAGTTAGAGAGAGGGGAGGCTTCAGTGGTAGACCTTAAGAAGAATTTGGAATATGCAGCTACAGTGCTTGAGTCTGTATACATCGATGAAACGAGGTAAGCTAAGAATGTCAAGAAGTTAGTGCACTGTTGGTGACTTTTCCATTAAATGGCCCTTCTGAATTGTCCCCCATGGCATATACAGGGTAGCATTCAAATGACTGGTCTTGGAGCTTTAATTTCCACAAGCAAAAGGGGTAGATTTGAGCTCACATTTCCTCTGAACCTCCTCATCTAGCAAAAGGAGCGTTTGATAGAACTTATCTCATCCAGCCATTATGACACTGAAGTGAGACCATGTTATAGGGGAAAGGGTCATTATAAAAATCTGGTAAGATTTTCTATCAAATATAGGCTTCTACTATGATTATTGCATATTGTTAGGCTCAGTCTAAATATTATGGGCCTACTCTAGTTCACAGTATCTGTCTCTAAGCGGATGGTCTGGGGTTGATGGAGAAGCATTTGTTCTCTTAAGCACCCCGTGTTTCTCCTTCAATCTTAAGTATGACATTGATTTTTCTTAGCCGACTCTTGGCACTTGAATTATCCAAAAGAATTAAATTACTAAATGCATTTGAAAACAACAAATTTGCTTTTCTTTTGGAAAAAAAAAGTTGAAATGATGAATATGAAATCTTCTTTTTAAAATTCAGATAGGCTCCTTTGTCAGTATTTGTGCGTCCTTACGTTTCGATGCCAAATTCCAATCTGAGACGGTTCTTAGATGATATCCCGGTCACCTGGGAATTCTGTGGCTTAGTTTTTGTAACGTGGTTGGTTCCTAATTTAAGGAAATTTGATATAATAGTCCCCCCCCCCCAAATGTTACACTTTACCCTCTTTCCCCAGCTGATGTGTTTAAAGAAAAAACCATCTTTTTATTAACACCAATTTTTACTCCTTTTTAGTAGGGCTTAATATAAGTATAAAATACAGTTCTAAATTTGAGGTAACTTAGTATATTTATATTCTGTCCTAGTGGTCTGACCTATGAACAAGTTTGAAAAATCAGCTAAGTCCACCTGACAGATGACTTAAATGTCTGTGCTCACATAAAGAACGGTTTATTGGGGGAATTTTGCTTTAATTTAAACATCTAAGTTTCTGTGGTGGCCTATCAAACCAGAGAATATCAGTTGACATTGTTAGGGTTTGAGTAATACTTTATAGTCTATGAGTTTTTCTTTTTAAAAAATTACTTTTATTGGTATATAATTGGCACAGAACATTGTGTAAGTTTAAAGTGTACAATGTGTTGATTTGATACATTTATATATCACAATATAATTACCCCACAGCATTAGCTAATATCTGTATCACGTCACATAATTATCATTATATTTTTGTGATGGGAACAATTAAGATCTAGTCTCGTAGCAACTTGGAAGTTTATAATACATTATTGTTTTCTATGGCAAAGTCTTTAAATGTCAGCTAAAAAACCCAACAATACCACAAGGTCCATGTATGAAATAAACCTCCCTGTGCGTTGTTAAATGGAAGGTTTAGATTCCATTCAAATTCCACAAACCTAGGAATCAGGATGCTGGGTGCTCTGAGTGCAGTGGGTCTGAGACCCTCAGAGCCTGAGATGGACTCTGTGTGACTTCCTCTGACTCAGTTTCCTTGCCCAGGCTGGCAGAGAGAGCCATCCTGAAACATAACTTGTAGAAAAGACATTTCTGAAAGGCAAATGGTGAGCTTTCACAAGCCTTACCTAAAAGGCGCTGTATTTTTTGTGGCTGATTTAATTTGGGTTCTTTGCGCCTGCATCTGCAGATGGGGGGAGAGGAGCAGCTGTTCAGAACAGGGAGCTCTCACTTCAGGTTTTGTCTGTGTCCGGTTGTGTTTCTTGTGTTCAGGCGACTCCTGGATACGGAGGATGAGCTCAGTGACATCCAGTCAGATGCAGTGCCTTCCGAGGTCCGAGACTGGCTGGCCTCCACCTTCACGCGGCAGATGGGGATGATGCTCAGGCGGAGCGATGAGAAGCCGCGGTTCAAGAGCATCGTGCATGCAGTGCAGGCTGGGATATTCGTGGAGAGGTAAAGACAACTGTCATTCATTCGATAACTAAAGCAGCATAAGGAACACCTGTTCCCCGACAATGGAAGATTTGCTTTGATGTACTTTTGGTGTCTTTATAAATACTGGAAATCCTGGGTGCAAACAGCCTTGAATGAGAGAGCAAAAGCATCGCTACTTTCCTGTCTGTAGCACCATTAGGACAAGCTTTTGCCTCTGGCTCAGATTCTTTTTGTCAACTGAGTTGAGTCCAGTCTCCCACTTTTAAAGAAGGACATCATTGAATCCATCATCCTTGGACACATGTGGAGGATGTCTGCATTTGGGACAGGTCAGGGACAGCTTGTTGACCCAGGAGGGCAGTTCACTGAAAGGGCTTCAGTTCCTCTTGGAACTTTCCAATTCTGTTCTCCATTTTGTTCTTTGAAATTACATTGCTTCCCTTTCCTGGACATAGATTCCAGAAATCGATCTATTCTTGCTGTAATCCTTATGATAAAAATGGATTTATTCTTCCTGTAATCCTTATTGTACAGTTATAGATTTTAGAATGTCACAGTTCACCGGGGATGTTTCCCTGCTTCTTTTTGGCAATTCTAAAGAACAGCTCTTCTAAATGGGTTGCCCATAGGAGCTCGTTGTCCGGGTTAAAGTTCTACATTGCATACTCTCTATGTTGTACTAGCATTCTCTTCTGGCAGAATTTTAATCATTTAATTTCCAATTTGAGCCACACAGATGCATTTTTTTGTTTCCATCAGTTCATATGTTTGAATTTTGCACTTAGACCACTTGATTGACTATGAAAAAGATTACAAAAGAAATGTTAGGTGTCTTGGGTCGCCAGGTGACATGACTTCTCATTATTTGTCAATACTTGTAAGATAATATTGCATTTTCTCCTTCTCTGACTTTGGCAGAATGTACAGACGTACATCAAACATGGTTGGACTGAGCTACCCAGCAGTGGTTATAGAAGCATTAAAGGTAATACCAATGAAAAAGTATTATAATACACATGGTACTCTATAAAAATACAGTTACACTTGTCATTATGAAATAAGAGGCTTTCATTTATAGTTCATTTAAAGATTCCCTGTCATTCCTGATTTTTTAAACTTTTATTATCTTTTACTTATCTGTTTAAATGATATCACTATCTTTTCAGCCTACATCTTGCTAATTTTTTTTTATTAAATCAAACTCTGTGTGTTTCATATTTCTCTACTTTCTTGGAGTCACTTCATTATGGGCTCATTCTGACTTTGGCCGAAGATCAAATTTGATCTGCTTATAAATATTGAACATCAGGAGGATCTTTGGTGAACATCATTACACCATTACATGATTTCCTACTCTTAAGTCCATTTTATAGATGAATAAACTGAGACTCAGTGAGATTTTTTTAAAAATATATTTTATTGATTTTTTACAGAGAGGAAGGGAGAGGGATAGAGAGTTAGAAACATCGATGAGAGAGAAACATCAATCAGCTGCCTCCTGCACACCACCCACTGGGGATGTGCCCGCAACCAAGGTACATGCCCTTGACCGGAATCGAACCTGGGACCTTTCAGTCTGCAGGCCGACGCTCTATCCACTGAGCCAAACCGGTTAGGGCTCAGTGAGATTTTTTTTAAAAAAGACAGTTGATTAGGGGCAGGACTAAGGTTTGATACCAGAGTTCCAGGTATACAATAAGCCATAAACAATGGCATGAACATAGGCCCCACAGCCCTGATCCTCTCCATATGCTCTCCTGTTTTCCCTAGACTCCCACTGAGCCCCAAAGTCCCATTTGAAGTCATGCGGATGTTTGAGTTTAAATGGTCTAAAACCGGTAGAATTACTCCCAATGAGACAAGCTCTTGGAATTGTACAGAATATTTCTAAGAGTCCCAGAGCAGATATATTCCTCTGGGTGTGTGCTGATTCGCCTCCACTGGTCTGAGGGTATCCCAGCTGTCCTAAAGCTGATTTGGCTTGTGGATTTGAGGATGGGCTGTGCTAAGGCCCAGGATCACTGGGCTGGTTGACATTGCATGGTGTCTACGCCTGGAGTTGCATCCTCTTGCTCAGGGATGTCCCAGCATTCTGACTATGGTTAAAGCTGTTCTTGTCTTTCTCTGAAACCTGATGATGTTGTCAGAATGTAACTTAAATTACCTGTTCATGGAATTGGGGGTGGGAGTGCTTCTTGATAAACATAATGTCAAGAAAAAGTCTTTTAGGGCCATTTTGATTATATGTGTTGTAGTTCTTTTCTCTTGTCTCCGTTCTCCATTTTCTGTCACTTTTTCTTTTAAACTTTATTGAATTTATTGGGGTAACATTGGTTCATAAAATTATATAGGTTTCAAGTGTACAGTTTATACTACATCATCTGTATATTCCTTGTGTGTTCATCACTCAAAGTCTAGTCTTCTTCCATCACCATATATTTAACCCTCTTTACCCTTTTTTTCTCCTCCCCACTCCCCTTTCCCTCTGGTAATCACCATACTGTTGTCTTGGTCTTTGAGTTTTTGTTTGTTTGTTTGTCTGTTTGTTACTTTCAGTTTTATATCCCACATATGAGTAAAATCATATGGTTCTTGACTTTTTCCAACTGATTTATTTCACTTAGCATGATATTCTTAATATCCAACCATGTTGTTGAAAATGGCAGTATTTCATCTGTTCTTGTGGCTGGATAGACACCAAGAAGAGGGATTGTTGGGGCATGTGGTAACTGTATTCTTATTTTTAAGGAACCTCCATACCGTAACGGCTGTACCAATTTACATTCCCACCAGCAGTGTATGAGGGTTCCCTTTTCTCTCCAATCTCTCCAATACTTGTTATAAGTCGTCTTGTTGATACTAGCCATTCTAACAGGTGAATTGCCTCTTGGCTTTTTGGCTAAGATCGAGTGTAGTATCTGTCCTTAACAATTCAATATATCATCGTAAGAATAGGAAAGATACTCAAGAAGGATACAGCAAGGAGACACGTTTTCTCTCACTCCTCTTCAACTCCCACTTTAATGCCTAATATATCAGTGTGATTTACAGTGACATTTCCCACTTAATCAGTGAAATCAATTCACATAAGATTTGATGTTTCATAACATCCACTCTGAAGATGCATTGATTTTTATAATTGAACCTGAAACATTGAGTGAGTCTTAGGAACATTAAAAGCATCTTTTATTTTTAATTCCATCCTTTATTGGGAACATAAATACAGGTGATTATACAGGCACTAAGAAATTTATGAAAATATGTCTTCCAAATTGGAGCATCTTGTCTACGTAGAATAACTGAAGGAAACGTGGAGCAACCTGTGATGTGCACGATGGTTATTTTATGCGTAGGGAAAAGCGATTCTCGAAGGCACACATGTCTTTCTGAGGGGAGGGTACCTAGATGATTCAGACAAGGGGTAAGTCCTGCCTCTCTGAATTGCTATCCTTCTCCACAAGTATTTCTGATATGTGCACGAGGCTGAAACAGATTTTCCTGTTGGTGTTGTCTCCTGTTCACTGGGAAAGTTCAAGACCTTTAAAAATGTAATATTTTTCTGCTTCCCCAGACTCTGTTTTGTTTGCAGTGCATTAAAGGGGAGTTGGAGAGATCACACTGATATATATATATATATATATATATATATATATATATATATATATATATATAATTTTTTTTTTGCTTTTTTAAATGTTGTGCCTGTTAGAAAAAGGTTATCTCACTTCACTGCCAGCAGTTAATATGGGATCATATTGTTTTCTTCTGTTACAGAAATGTCCCCAAGGACCGAGAGTATACAAGTCCATAAAATAACCATTGGGCTACTGTCATGTTAAGCTTTGTGATTAATGTAAGAACATGGCATAAAATAACATTTAAGTAAAAGAAGCATTAACCACCACCCATCTCTAAATTTGAAATATGTGGCATTTCTGTTCTTCTTATGTTTCCCATTCAATAGCTTCTAATGTGGGGTGTTTTCTCTCGAGCCCTCTGAGGTGGGGTTACTGGGAATGTAGACGTGTTCTGTTCTTTAGAAGGGCGTCTGTCTGTTTGTGTGACTGCAGAAGGGACATCCTGGAGAAACTCTAGGTTTAAAGTGGGAGGAAATGAGGAGGCTCAGGCTTCCTTTACATAAAGTCAGACTGATAGGAAGTCTGTGCAGTTCTCCACGGGTGTGGTCCTTGAACCAAGTTTGGTAAGAGAGGAAGATTGGTTTAAAACAATTAAACTAGGTGCTTGTTAAATGTAGATTCCAGACCCATACTAAAACTTCTCAGAGTTCCCCACCTGAAAATCAGCATTTCCCCTGAGCACCCCCAGTGGCTCTGAAGAACATTACAATTTGAGAATCAAGGTTAAGCCTTCTGAAAAGGAGGGCCCGGATAGGACATCCACCCTGCTGTTTACTTACTCATCCTCTCATCTCTCTAAGTCCTAATATTCAGAATAAATTGGACTTCTTGCTATGATAATGTCTTTATTTCCAGTAGTAGCCTTTCTCTTTTTTTTTTTTTTATTCATTCTGGAGAATAGGATTAAAAATAGTTAGACATGAGAAAATGTTGTCCCACCTACTGAGTAGTCAGAGGACTTTTCTTTAGGACTAATGGTCAGAGAATGGATGTTATGGCAATGCCAATTATAGTAATCAGGGTGAAGGTTCAGTTCTTGGGTTAAGCTTAAATGGCCCCACCATCTATGGTCTGGGCCCTATTGGGGTGTTTATGAGGCCTGGGTTACAGCTTACATTCATGGAGTTTACAGTGTCATCTGCTGGCAAGGCTGTCGCTAGGTGGTGTCACAGGAGTTAATGCCTGGTTCTGCTACTGAATAGACACTTCATTTCATCTCTCTGAGGTTCCATCTGTAAATCTGGGGAAAGTAACACCTATTTCCAGAGTTGTGAGGATTTGCAAATGTAGATAAATTACCTTACACTGTGCCTGGTACAAAAAAATGTGCTCAATACTTGTAGCGATTTCTTTAGTTATTATAATGGAGGAGAAATTATTGAAAACGGAGGTGAGGTTACCACTGGTATGAATTGAAACAATCTATTTTGAGATGCTTTTGGAAAAATTTGGTTTTCCCTGTAAATGATTCCGTTTTTCTGTGTCCTGGCATCCACGAGAGAGAACCTTGATGACCTTGGGATGATCTTGACAGTGGGGCGTTTGGAGAGACAGGATTGGGATGGATGGGTGATGTTGGGATGCAGTGAGGGCTCAGATGAGAGCCACTTAGGCCAGCGGTTCCTGAGAGCCCAGGTCTTTCCCAGGGCACCATCTGACACCCTGCCCGGACTCCACATGGCCTCACATGGCTCCTTATTGTCAAACTCACAGCCATACACTTTCTGTACTGAAAACGAGACTCTGTCATAATGAGAAAGTGAGACTGTTGCTTGAACTGTTGGTTAAATACACCTTGGTTTATAAATAGCTGGTTATAAGTCAAAGACATATCAGGCAGTGTTTATATATTCTGGAGTAGCTATTTATAGACAAATAAGACTTTGAACTTAAAAAACAGTATATGAGGTGTGTTTTCAGCTTAGGTCTTAGTTTTACTTTTTTTTCAGTAGGGTGACTTATAGATTCGAGGACCAAGTCCCCAGATCAGTGACTCTAGAAGTGGTGACATTTTTCTGACCCATGCAATAAAGGCTTTCTCCTTGGGTCCAGCTCAGCAGTTTGGATCCAAGTGACATGTTGTTATGTATTCTATATCGTGCGTGTTTCTGACCACTTTAAAGTGTGTTGCTGTCCTCAACTGTGGACTAAGAGGAGTCTGCACATGGCATCAAGGGACTGGGGAGCAGTTCAGAGTAGGGAAGCACTGAAGGTTGTTGTCAGTGAATTAAACATTTGAAATTCAGCCGGGGTAGGGAGTGGGGCGGGGGGCGTTTCATGGACAGAGCCCGAGCTCAGGGTGACCATGTTTGTGTTCTGGGCGCATCGTGTCCTCCCCAACACTTACTTGTGCTGGGGCTTTAGGGAAATGAGGGCACTTCTCGGCTTTCTCATCTGTCAGCTGTGAGTAACAAAACTATCCCTTAGAGTGGTTTTCAGGATAAATTATGTATTTATTACTGGCCATGATGCCTGGATATGGTAGGCACTCAATAAATTATAGCTGCTCTTATTAGTTATAAGACTATTTAATATTTGATCAGTAAATGCTATGTAGGTCTGCCAGGTTGGAAAAGTGTGAGCGTGTGAAATCCCAGGCCGACTCCCCAGGGAGAAATTGGTGGCTGTGGCTGTGGACTAATGCATCTTTCTCCCTGCCGGGTCCTGCAGGATGTGGACAGGTGGTCCTTTGATGTCTTTTCTCTCAATGAAGCCAGCGGGGACCATGCACTGAAATTCATTTTCTATGAATTACTCACACGCTACGATCTGATCAGCCGTTTCAAGGTCAGTGCCTAATGGAAAAAAAAGCAACCACACATTTATCTATCCTTGCATGATTTGGGGGCTAAGGCCAAGAGAATCCTTTTAATACAGACCCCAAACTGCTCGGGGTGACATGGTGACGCATCGTCTGGACAGTCGCTGCCACAGACTCCTCTGCGGTGGGAACTTTTCGTTACTCCCCTGCCTGGCGGGGCTCCTTGGCCAGGGAGAGGCTGGAGTCTCACGTTTTGATCCCAGTCTTCCTGGGAAGTACCACCCGAAGCTCGCACTAGCAGAACTCCCCGTGGCTCTGCTCACTGATCTCATTTCAGCCTGACTTCATGTAAATTCTCCTCCATCAGCTGGGAGACCGGATTTCATGTAAATTCTCGTACCATCAGTGGGGAGACACTGATGGAGACAGAATGCAGGACTGCTGCCTCTGCAGACTTTTTTTCCCATCACTTGACTCAAATGCAGACAATACCCTCACTTGTCATCTTGACAGGTCATTGGTATTGCCCAGCCATTCATGCTTCCAATGAATTCTTCAGCCTTAAGTAGAGAGCGTGAATCGTTTCCAGTGTGCAATCCCTTCAGCCTCTCACTCGCAGAGTCTGGAGGTCGGGCCGGGTTCTCCAGGCCACCTGTGAATTCATCGGCTGACATCTGTCGTATTATGTTTCTCAGACATCCCTCATCCTAGGGATGAGCCTCTGGAAAATGCAGGCCTTTTTCTCTACAAAACATCGACTTCTCTGGACAGCACGGTGCCTTAGCACTTTCCAAAGGACTGTGTATTTGGGGGTGTATTTCTTCCATAGCCATAAATATTTGATGGCAGTGGTCCTTAATTTTTTTTGCACCAGAAACCTGTTTGAAAATCCGGTGAATGCCTGAAACACTGTCCTCAGAGCAAAGCTCCATGGATTTTAGTGGTTCACAGACCTCTCATGAACAGCCCCAAGGATCTAGGTTTCTTGGCACTTCATTTTCAAAAATGAAAATTGATCTTTGACATCTGCGAGGCAATGTTTAAATTTTTAAAGCCAAAGCATGGAAGACTGGGCTCCAGGAAAAACATGTTATGGGCCCTCGCAAAGCATCCCAATAGTACGGTCCTCATTTTCCTTCCTGATGCGATGTGTACTCTCCAGGAGCATGCACTCTTTCCTTTTCTCCCCAGTCTGGAACTTGATAATTTACCCCAAACCAAGGAATTGATCCCGAAAACTTACACAATAACTGTCACAAGGGCGCCCTTATTTTCTGCATTTTGCAATTGTCCTTCACTTTCTACCACATAGAAAAAGAAGGTATATATTTATACATACTTGAGACAGAAAAGCAATTAGGCTAATTGGAAATATTATTCCACATTGCAAGGCACCTATAATAAATTGTCAACTGATAGACATAAGGACACAGGTTGTTCTGTTTCCATATATAACAGACAGTGTCTTTTTTTTTTTTTTTCAACGTGTCCATACATACAATCGCTTTCCCTAAAGGGCACAGTTTTCTGGAGGTGGCAGCTTGTATTTGTTTTGCAATTATTTAATGACCTAAGATCTCAGTGTACTTTATGTTTTGTCATAAATAAACGAGATGCACTGCATAGTACGCGCTCATTTATTTCTTGAGAAATAAAAGACCCAAACCTTTGCTTGAGGAATAAATGAACCCATACCCTTCTGCCCTACATGTCTTTGAGCTGATCCTGTGTAATGTTTTTTTCCTCACTTAAAGCTACTAAACCACTAGCCCATTAAACTTACTACTCTTTTTCAGATCCCCATTTCTGCACTCGTCTCATTTGTGGAGGCCCTGGAAGTGGGATACAGCAAGCATAAAAACCCTTACCACAATTTAGTGCATGCCGCGGACGTCACACAGACGGTGCACTACCTCCTCTATAAGACAGGAGTCGCTGTGAGTACAGATGGGAACGCTAGGATTACACAAACAGCTAGGTCTCTATGGTTGGTCTCTATGCCCTTTTACTTGGAAATCTTCTTCAGAGATAGACATTTTGTGGGTATGGTTATTCATTAGCCCATAAACCCAGTACACATTTATTATCTTTTCTGCAAGGACATGTTGAATGACTTGGTCTAATTTCTCACTGAATTAAAAATGGGATACAGTGGGAGGAGTGTGGGCTTTGGAGCTAGATATATAGTTGGATAGAAATCCTTATTTACTTACTTATTAGACTGTGACCTATGATGAATTGCTTGACTCTCTGAGTCAGGATTTCCTCATTTCTAAAATGGTGAAAAATACTCTATCTTGTAGAAGTGCTGTGACAGTTTGGAATAGAGTATCAGAAATATGATGTGAAGATCTACTTTGGACTTACCTATTCAACATATATTTAGCTAGTTCCTACTGTGTATGTGCTATGGAGATATAAAGGTGAATTATACATAGATTTTTTTTTTTTAGCCCTCAAGAAAAACTCTCAAGCATTTATGCTAATGCAAGTTATCATTAACATAAATGTTATATCCTAGCAGCCAATGACTGTGACGTACTGCATAATGTTCTTAATTGCGCTTATTTGCCATTGGATTTTTTTGATCAATTCAGGCCATATTCAGAATAATTCCTAAATATAGAAACTGTTTTCCACCCACTCTCTCTCCAAAATGCAGCTCAAAACAAACTTCTTTCACTGCAAGCTTACAAAAGTAGTGGGAAGCAATCTGATGAATGGAGAGCACATTGCCACTCTAACCTTTCATTACAAACCAAGAGGGGGGAAACGCTTTAAATCATTCCAGTTTTATAAAGTGTGAGACACATAGGGAATCAAAACATCCCATTGACAAAGCGATGCCTGGGCCTCAACATCGACTCATTGTGATCTGTATAAATCACTCATTACTGCTTAGCTCACATGCCTGGCAGACGCTTGCATCCTTTCAGATTTATTTTGCTCACTTCTAAGGGACAATCCTTGAACAGAACTGGATTGAAGAGTTTCTGATTGCATAGACAGGAATCAGACCCTGGGCTCCAGTCAGCTTTTGATTTAGGTCAAAAGAGTCCAAACTCCAAAGCAACCCGTTGGCCCCTTTCATTGCATTTGTTGGCCAAGGTGCCATTAATTTTCTTTTGCTTATTTTTTAAGAGGAGAGAAGCGGTGCATCTTGTTCTTTTGATCACAGATGATGTCATCATATTTGTAAGGGAAATGTCAAGACTTCTAAATGGCATCCTAGTTAAAGAGTGCCAAGTAATTTTATTAGTCTTTGTGGTCAGCAGAATTTTGGCCCCCCATGACCTTTGACTTCTTATGAGTTGTCACATTTGTTAATATATCTCATTAGATGGCAAAGGGACTTTGGAGGTACAATGAAGGGTATTAATCCTTAAAAGGCAACAGGTGGGGCCGAAGAGTGTGCTAGCTTGAAGAGGGAGAGAGCCAATGGAAAGCATGAGAAGGAAATGAATTGCCAATGCCTTGAATGTCCCCGAAGGCAGACTTTCCCACAGAGCTTCAGAAAAGAATGCAGGCTCCCTAACACCTTCATGTCAGCCACATGGGCTCCCGACCAGAACATCCAGCCAGCCACACTCTGCCGACATCTCACCTATTTTGACAATTTTTAAGTGACTGTCTATCGCATTGAGCTTAGGTTCTATGGATATAACTCTTATTTTTGAGTTCATATTTTATTGGCTTGTGTCATATTTAATTACATAATTATGGTAACAGTGCAATTGGTCAAAATAGGGTTTGGAATAAGCCACACTGAAACTTAAAAGCACCAATTCAATCAGTAACAAAAGTGAGCAGAGGGTACCAAAGGGCAGCCAGCAGTGATGGATGTTCGGTCATGTGGACATTGGGCGGTATGGTTTACAGAAAGCGTGGGAAGCATCAATGAATCCATAGAGCCTCTGAGATGGAAGTCACTCAAGGGAGCTTCAAATGCTTCTCAAACTCTACCGTGCGTCAGAACTATCTGGGTGGCTTGTGAAACACAGGTGATGCTAACTCTGCTGGTCCAAGGAGCACGCTTTGAAGACCACTGGACTACAGCCAGCTTTTGATTGTGGATGGGGACAAGTCTCTTCAGACTTTAGCACGCATAAGGTGGGAGGCCAGGTGTTACCTTTCCATCTGTCTCTCTACCTATCCACCTTCGAGTGGGCAGACGTTAGGTTTTCTGTTAGACTTACAGCTTGATCTCATATTGAAAATTTTAATTTTTTTCTGCGTCTACTTTGGAACTTTGGAATTTGAGAGAGGATGTGATGAGGGCTTTCGATGTCTGCATGTTCATTGTTTTCTGCCTCCTGCAAGCCCCTCCTGGGGATCAAGCCAACAACCCGGGCATGTGCCCTGATTGGAAATAGAACTGGTGACCTTTTGGTGCAGGGATGACGCTCAACCAACTGAGCCACACCGGCCAGGGCAGGCATGCTGTTTTCAAATCACATGTCCCCTCATCTCTTTACAGAAGAAAAACACCATTTCTGTCTTTCCAGAAACATGTGTCTGGTAAGAGCTGACCAGCTGCAGGGTGGAAAGACAGTAATGTGGGTGTGTTGTCAGCAAGCTGAAGTCAGAAAGACACATTATCTGATTGCTCTGTAATCTCCCTTTCAGAACTGGCTGACGGAGCTGGAGATTTTTGCTATCATCTTCTCAGCTGCCATCCATGACTATGAGCACACAGGAACTACCAACAACTTCCACATCCAGACCCGGTGAGGATGTTGAAAAGCGTGGAGGAGAGGCAAGAGGGGTCAGGGAGAGAGTTTTATAAGCCAGCAAGGTTCTTTTGTATGGTTGCTGTATTTTGAGTTTCTGGAAAAATGAATTAAAAAAATTTAAATATATTTTTATTGATTTTAAGAGACGAAAGGAGAGGGAGAGAAAGATGGAAACACCAATGATGAGAGAGAATCATTGATTGGCTGCCTCCTGCACGCCCCACATTGGGGATTGAGCCCACAACCCAGGCGTGTGCCCTGATGGGGAATTGAACTGTGACCTCCTGGTTAATAGGTCGATGCTTAACCACTGAGCCGCAGCCACCGGCTGGGCTGGAAAAATGAATTTTAAACAAGAGACCAGCTTGGTGAGCTTCGATTAAGACTTAAAGTGTAAAGCTATCTGCTCCTAATTCTCGTATTTTATTCACATCTAATATGCATCTCCTTTTCCTCTATTCTAATGCCTGCTCCTTGTTATTTATTTTTAATAGGAGCTGGAGCACTGTACAGAAAGGCACAGGTGCCATGTAGACTAAATCAGTGAGGACGGGCAAGGACGGGAGTATCTTTGTTGACGTGAAGGATAACCAAGCCTTCTCACCCTCTGATCTCTGGGATTCTGGTGGTGCTCGTCCCAGTCTCCCTAATTTCATCTCTGCTCTGTTCAGAGGCATAGGTTTGGGGAGCTAGGATCACCAAGTTGCCCATGTTGAATGTCTCATGCAGGCCATTCACCATAGGCAACTTATGCACCCTCCCTATCAAACTGCACAGGTAAACCCAAACCTCTGTGGGGATATTAAGTACGGATCTAAGTGCCCAACTCTGAACCTGTTGACTGTCACAGATATCACTAATCAGTTTGGGTATTTTTTTCTTATTAGCTGCAGACTTATCCTTCCCAGTCCTCTCGTAGAATCCCAGGCAGCTGTACCAATCAATTGTCATTTGCATTTAGGATGAAACCTTATCTGCCCTCTCTTGGACTCAGAACTTACCTCTCTTAAGACAAAGATGCAGAACTAGAGAGAATCTGACAGCAGGGTTAACTGGGCCTTGATGTAGGAATCAAAAGAAGTGAGGCCCTAGCTGGTTTGGCTTAGTCTTAGTGGATAGAGCGTCAGCCCTCGGACTGAAGGGTCCTGGGTTGGATTCCGGTCAAGGGCATGTACTGGGCATGTACCTTGTTTGTAAGCTCTATCCTTGGCCCTGGTTGGGGCTCATGTGGGAGGCAACCAATCGATGTGTCTCTCTCAGATCGATGTTTCTCTCTCTTTGTCTCTTCCCTCCCTCACTCTCTCTAAAAAAATTAAAAAATGGAAAAATATCCTTGAGTGAGGATTAACAACAACAACAAAAAAGAAGCTAGAATTTGGGGAAAGGTGACAAGGCAAAGAGAAAGAAGATAGGGGGAGGGGCGAGTTTAACACCAATAAATACCTGCTGATTTCACTGAACGAGCAGGTGCACAGTTCAGATAGGTTTGTGTTCATAAATCCATCCACATGTGTTTAATGAACCCGGCACTTAATTGTGGGGTACACAAAGGATGGCAGTATCCTCTGATCTGTGTTCAGAAGGGGAATTTCAATAGAATGGAAGCGGACAAAAGGACTTAAGCCGTTCGCTTCGTTTCCTGCCTCACGTAGAGCAGTCTCAGCTGCTGCGAAACAGTCTTTAGGTCCTGTTGCAAGGTCTTTAAACACAGGGAATTCCACAGAGTGGAACCTTTGCTCTGAGGACCGAGCGTAGCACCTGCCGAAGGGAGAGCGGTGGATGGAAGAACCGTACCTGGATCATGGCTGGGGGCCAATGTCAAAACCGGTCACAGCGCAGAGGGAAATTTATTTCAGGAGTTGGAAAATAGCTCAGTGTCACAAAACACACATCAGTTAGTGCCTCCCTTACCTAGCAGGCACAAGATCAGATGGCTCGCCCCAGGATTTGCGTGTTTTGTGCTGTATCTTCATAGGAGTGGGAAGACTCTAATGGGCTCAGTTAAGCGTGATTTGGAGTGAAGTGTAGACATTGGCCTTCTCTGACAGAACTTTATCTAAAGCATCCCAGCCTGTGTGCCCCCTGTTCTGAAAACCGAGTCTGTGACCAGGTCCGTTGTCCTCGGATGGTCTGTTAAGTCTAACACTTTAAAGGTGTGCTAGATAAATTTCAAAGTTTGGCCAACGTGACAGGTGGAAGTTATCTTGGGGAACAATGGCCCTGCTGTCAGAGATCTTGCTTTCATCCCAACCCTGACTCTGTGGGGCTCTGCGGAGTCACTTTACATCTCTGGGACTTAGCTTCCTTGATGAGAAACCAATAGGCTGTAATAATCTCAGATTTCATTAAGTTAAGGATATGGAAATAGTATACAGCTCTGTGTTTGCTGTCATTCAATTGTGGAATGGTCTTTGAAAAGTGACTAACAGTTGTCATATAATCCTTATATTCTTCACTCTGTTTTCTGTGTATGGCTTCTGCATGGTAACATTTTAAGATCAGCCCTGGCTGGTTTGACTCAGTGGACAGAGCATGGGCCCACGACTGAAGGGTCCCAGATTTGATTCCGGTCAAGGACATGTACCTCCACTGCAGGCTCGATCCCTGGCCCCTGTTGGGGTGTGTGCAGGAGGCAACCAGTCAATGTGTCTCTCTCACATCAATGTTTCTCTCTCTCTGTCTTTTCCCCTCCTTCTACTCTCTCTAAAAATCAATGGAAAAATATACTCTGGTGAGGATTAACAAAAATTAACAAATTTTAAGATCAAGCTACTACCAGAGGAACTTGCAAGCTGTACCTGCCAGGTGGTATGTGTTCAGAGAATTAGAGATAAGATAAATTATTTTATTTAATAAAACAATTAAAGTTGTTCTAGAAAATATAAGGAAGTTTGACTTGACCCACATTTAAAAAAATCATCTTTGATGCTGCCAGCAAAAATCATGGAGGTCTGGTTATGAACAGTTTTCATAGAGTTCTCAGATTGGGTGGCACCTATTTTACATCACATATTGACATTAAAATACCCTACGTATATCAATTGATCATTTACAGTGTTAGTTTTAGCTTCTTTTTGTTGATATAAATGGCATCGGGGTGAAGGTTATTGCTAAACACAGGAAAAAGAGATGGTGTATTCTAGCTTGAAAGCGTTAACCTGAAAAGTCCCAACTGTTTAACATACCAGATTATCTTTCTGTTCAGGTCCGACCCAGCTATTCTGTACAACGATAAGTCTGTATTGGAAAATCATCACTTAAGTGCAGTTTATCGCCTTCTGCAAGAGGATGAGGAAATGAATATTTTGATCAACCTCTCCAAGGATGACTGGAGGTAAGGATGAGACAGGGAGGCCAGGAAAGGAATGGTGAGGAGAGTTGAAGTATGCTGCTTTGAAGAAATCCATTAACTGAAAGATAACTTACATTTAGTATCCTGTTTCTTTGTAGGAAAGCAATTTTAATACCTGATAGATTTGTTTGGATACATAAGTGCATTTGACCTTTTAGGACCTTTGTAAATGAATGTGTTGCCATTTATTTACTGCAGTTCAAAGTGGAATCACATGGCATTCCACTTTCAGCAGGCCGGATAATCTGCTAATAAGCCAATCCTCCTGCACGTAACGGCTATAAACTATGATCAAATACAAACAAACACAACCCCACTGACTTGAGAGTGAACAAAAGTAGGCACATTTTGAAGGGGTTCAATACCTGGAGACTGTGACAGGATGAAGTGAGTGTGATATTTTTGTGACTTCACCCTGAAGACAGTCTATGTCAGTGGTCGGCAAACTGCGGCTCGCGAGCCACATGCGGCTCTTTGGCCCCTTGAGTGTGGCTCTTCCACAAAATACCACGGCCTGAGCTAGTCTATTTTGAAGAAGTGGCGTTAGAGGAAGTTTAAGTTTAAAAAATTTGGCTCTCCAAAGAAATTTCAATCGTTGTACTGTTGATATTTGGCTCTGTTGACAATGAGTTTGCCGACCACTGGTCTATGTCAAGGCAACAGCACTAGTTGGCTAAAACCATACTTATACAAAGACCTTCACTGTTTTTCTGGCTAGAGAGACCAGGGTAGGAACAACCAGAGCTGCTATCAAGTGAGTTAAAACCCCAGAAAAGAGAGAGTCAAAAAATAAAGGAAAACTCAAATTCTGTGACCATCTAAATAGCATGCAAAGAACAGGGAAATGTGACTTATTTGCAGGGGAGAAGACAATCAATAGATACAATCTCTCAGATGAACTATTGTTGGAATGATCAGACTAGGACTTTTAAAGCAGTTCTTCTATTTATGCTCAGTGAGATAAAGGGAAATATGCTTGTAATAAAATACAGTGAAATTGAACCAGTGGAATAAAAATATAAACAAGAGCAAACAAATTTTAGAACTGACAAGTCAAATATTTAAATTGAAAAATTACTATACTGGCTTAGTAGCAAGTTGGAGAAGACAGAGGAAAGAATCAGTGAACTTGAAAACGTCAATCAATATTATCCAGTTTGAAGATTAGGAGACATGAGTAGCTTAGGGACCTGTGAAACAGTTTCAGCCTCAAGTTAGATTACAAATGTCATAACTAATTAACTGATTTTGATTGGAAGTGGCAAAAAATGAACTAATTTTTACTTTCCATATTTGACTTTCACCTTTTTTTCTCCATGGGGTGTCCCTGAAAGGGAATTTCGGACCTTGGTAATTGAGATGGTGATGGCCACAGATATGTCCTGTCATTTCCAACAGATCAAGGCGATGAAAACTGCTCTGCAGCAGCCAGAAGCGTGAGTGTGTCTGTGTCACTTGGTTTTTATAGGTGTTTGAGCTGGAACCGGCCCATGTCGTTGCTCCTTTAAAATGTACCTCCTTCAGAGAACTTTGTTGAAAAGTCTCATACTAACTGGGGATATTTGGAGGAAAGAGCATGAGAATTGTATATATCTCAGATTCTCATCAGGGTTGAAATACATAAAAGGGGCCATAATAATTTTTCCCAATTAGAATCGAAAATATTTCCCTGCAGGAAACCAAATTATCAAAGATCTACTCAATGCAGAGGTGACACACACACGTCAGTGAGTGACTCTTGGGTTTTTGTCTTTTTGAATGATCCAGTCATTCCAGAAATAGTTTCGAGTCAGTTTTCAAAGTGTCCAGCTCAACACACATGGAGACCTAGCTGGTGACTATTCCAGTTGTAGGATGATGTGATGCTTTCCCCTCAGTTCAGCTGAAGTGGGGCTTGATACAAGAGAACGGAAGGGATTAAAAAATTAATGCTTTTTTAAAGAAACGCTTATTGAGATTCTGAGAGCTTGATCAGCACGTGCTTGGTTCCTTTGGGTGTACAGGATCGAAAAGCCAAAAGCATTATCCCTCATGCTGCACACGGCTGACATTAGCCACCCAGCGAAGGCGTGGGAGCTCCATCATCGCTGGACGATGTCACTGCTGGAGGAATTCTTCAGACAGGTACCTTGTGCTACCCCTCCGGGCTTTCATCGCCAGATAGTTTCTGAATTTCATATTTCAGCAATGCTATGAGATCACTGTAATTTTCTTTTTTTTTTTTTAAGGATGTATGAGTTCTTTTTTTTTTTAATATATTTTATTGATATTTTACAGAGAGGAAGGGAGAGGGTTAGAGTTAGAAGCATCGATGAGAGAGAAACATCGATCAGCTGCCTCCTGCACACCTCCTACTGGGGATGTGCCTGCAACCAAGGTACGTGCCCTTGACCGGAATCGAACCTGGGACCTTTCAGTCCGCAGGCCGATGCTCTATCCACTGAACCAAACCGGTTTCGGCTGTAATTTTCTTGAGGAGGGAGAGTTTTCAGATTTCTTTTTTTTTTTTTTTGCCTCCTGGTCATGTGATGCTTGAATCCTACTACATTCTGACTCTCAGAACATATTTCTATCCTATGCATTTGTATTTGAAAAAAGAAAAAGCAGTTTCTTGTGGCAGTGTTTTGTAAAAATGTCATCTGAGGAGCCCTTTGGTTTATGTATTTTTCTAATGGGTTGACCAAATGTTGACCAGTTTGGCATTCTCCTGTGGGATTAAGATGATAATCTTTTACTGTTATAATTGGTTGGGTTGTTATGAGCTGGCAAAACATATTGTCAAATTCCAAAGCCCGGTGTGGTAATTTGGGGTCAGGAAATCACTAGAAGCCAAGGTTTAAATTATATTTAAATTTATTACACCCCAAGACACAGGGCTGTGTTTTCTGAAAGAAAAGCCAGGCACTTTGATGGGTGTACATTGCTTTGAAAAATGTTTTTAAAGGTGCACAAAGGTAGAAGGATAGGAAGGAAAATAAATGTATTGTACTAAGATTGATATCTTCTCGCCTCGCCGGCGTGTCTCAGTGGTTGAGTGTCGACCTATGAACCAGTAAGTCTTGGTTCAATTCCCAGTCAGGGCACATGCCCGGGTTGTGGGCTTGATCCCCAATGTGGGACGTGCAAGAGGCAGCCGATCAACGATTCTCTTATCATTGATGTTTCTACCTCTCTCTCTTCCTTCCTCTCTGAAATCAATAAAAAATATTTTTAAAAAAGACTGATATCTTCTCAAGAGGACTTGCCATTAAAACATCTGCTTTGAGATGTGAGGTCCTGAGGTTGAAGGTGTTGATGTGAGAAACATTCAGATCTCTAAGTCAAACTTACAACAATTGCCAAAAGCAAAATCTCAAATGCTCTGGAGAATGACAGTTTTACAGTTTCCTTTACACATTTGGAATTAAGGAGGGAATGTAAGGAAGATTACATGAAGGTGGGAGAAAGCAAGGTGAGGATTGGATTACAGGAGAGTTAACAAGATTATGTGTTCTCTTGAGGGTGGTTATTCTTCTGAGGAGTCTGAAAAAGAGGTGTTTCAAAGGTGTGAACCTAGATGCACAGAAACAATGGACAGGGCTTGCTTAAGGCAAAGATAAATCTTTCACTAAAGAAGTTATATGCCTGGGGTGTGACTGTCCACCATGACCTGCCCAGTTAGGAATTTATGATCAGATCACTCTCAGTTACATTTATTATAGTACCCATTCTTTTTTTGACAAAGGCAGTATGTCATGTAGATTGTGGGACCTAAATTAGAGTTAATTCAAGTTAATGCTATTAATTCTTTCAAGAAGGGAGATTCACATAATAGATTCAGAGACAGCTGATATCCCACAAAATATTACTTAACACTGGTCTCAACTTGGTCTCCTAAAGTAACAAGAGATATGCTCTTTCACTGGTTACTCAGGTTTTTGGAAGGGAATTACTCTTATTCTTATGCTTCTAGTTTAAATGGAGAAATTGTAGAAAGCATCTAAGTGTTGTTCTTCTTCTGAACTTGCACACGATATCTGGAAATGAAGTGGGACTATAGCTAACAGCATATTAAAGTCCAGAAGGCCATTTATTGGAGTTTTTTTATTCCAGCTGGTTTGTGGCCCAGGACTAACCAAATTATTCCTCTAGTTCTCAATGGTCTTATTTGTGATTTGGGTTTTTTGTTTTGCCGGGGGGGAGGTGGGTGGGTAGGGGGAGTTGGTGGAACTTAAAGGAAGGTTAAACTAGATGTTTTCTTAGGGTCCTTTCAGCATTAAATATTCTACGTTTTCTTCATTTTGTCTATGGTGCATATCAACCCATACACATACACCCCTAAATTGTTATATGAATACAGCAGCAGGTACCCCATTCAGCATATGGCTGTTTCCTCTTGCAGTTACTGCTTGGCCTCACAGAGCAGTTCTCAAGGAGAACCCGATGGCTTGGGAGGAACTAAAAAAGTACAGGTGTGGCTCTGTTGTATATTCGAGAATGACTCCGCAAATTCATCCTTAATCGAGTTAATTTTGAACCATTTTCCCAGAAGCTATTTTTCTAATATGAGTAAGAATATTTTCTCCAAACATCCACTTCCCTTATCATATGCTTTCTTTGATGCTGCTTTTTCAATACACCCCTATAGCTAATAGTATTTGATCTGCAGCCAAAATTAGACCATAGCTAATTCATATAAGTTTGAGGTATTGATTTCTTTTTTTTAAT
The DNA here is from genome assembly GCF_963455305.1 of Plecotus auritus. Taxonomy (NCBI): domain Eukaryota; kingdom Metazoa; phylum Chordata; class Mammalia; order Chiroptera; family Vespertilionidae; genus Plecotus; species Plecotus auritus. The sequence goes on along the minus strand of NC_137775.1, from coordinate 184,518,275 downwards.
TGTGAGAGAGTGAATATGAGAAATTACTTAAATATTTGAACATTTTTTCCCCATAAAGGAAACCTTGTTTGCATACACATATGCTTGAATTGAATGAAAATATGCTAGAGGCAATGTGAAAAGAGCCATATTGAATTTCTTGCCTGTTGGGAATGGAATGTTAGCTCACTACACAGAATGGTTTTTTAGTAATTATGATTCAGTAAATTATTTTTATTGATTTAATATTTTAACCTAGATGTCATAAACCATTGTAAGTAACCCACATAAGAGAAGTATTGCCTCACTCTTAGCTGTAGATTTTTAAATTGGACAGTGCAAATGGGAACTCTCAATGGGACCTTAGAATCCTTGAAAAAAATTACATTTGGAAGTTGGGTTATATTTCAAAATAAGGGCATAGCCTGACTATTGGTACTAGACCTTTTAGGCTTTGCTAAAGAATAAGTTACATCTTTAGTTTTTTTCCCCTTTTAATATAATTTTATTGATTTCAGAGAGGAAGGGACAGGAGAGAGAGCTAGAAACATCAATGATGAAAGAGAATCATTGATCAGTCGCCCTCCTGCATGCCCCACACCTGGGATTAAGCCCCCAACTGGGGCATGTGCCCTGACTGGGAATCAAACCGTGACCTCCTGGTTCACAGGTCCATGCTCAACCACTGAGCCATGGCGGCTAGGCACCTCTTTAGTTTTATAACCCTATTTTACAAAACCCAAGCCACTGCCTCAGGGTGCTTTTCAATAAAATATTGGCTTCAATGAAGTGTACATTTGCCTTTTTGACAACATGAATACATGTTGTTAAAGTCTTGGGGTTCATTTCTGCTGTATTGCTGTATATTTTTATATTTTGTAGATGTCCTCTGTAATTCTTTGAATTTCCTCTGTGTCTGTGATTATTTTCTCATTTTTATTTCTCATTTCATATATTAGTGTTCTCCCTTTCTTCTCTATGAAGTTAGCTATTTGTTTCATTGTGGTTTTTTAAAAAATTTTATAAAGCCTTATTTGATGTTTTCATTTGTATTAATTCTTTTCTTCTATTTCAGTTTATTTGGTTCTTTTGCTAAGTCCCTGAGTTGAGCACTTCATCCATTTCTTTGTGTTCCACCTGTTTAATATTAGAGCACACAAGGCTAGCTGTCCGTCTTTTTTTTTTTTCATCATGAATCTCAGAGGTTCTGCTCTGCACCGTGTTCACAATGATTCTTTTCTAAATATTCTGTAATTTTAGTTTAGATTTTATTTTTTACCCAAGTTGCTTCAGTTTTTTTTAAAATATAATTTTGTTTGTTTATATAATTTTCCAGTGGTAGGTTCTTTTGCTTTCTAGCATTTGATCAAAGAACTTTTTCATTGTTTGGATTTTATTGTGAGATTTATTTGTCACATACAATCAATTTTTGTGAATATTCATGGCTCTTGAAAAATAGATTTATTTCTTGTGGAGTCTAGAATTCAGAGAACACCAGGAACATATATATACCTTATTAGTGATGTCATTTAGGTATTTTATATATCATAAAAAAATTGGTCTATCATGGGTTGAAAATATTGACCTCCTTAGTAAAGAAAGAAGTGTATAAATAATTCCACAAAGACCAGTAGTTATAAAGATATAAAATATTGTATCAATCAAGTTGAATTTACCTGTAGAAGTATATATTTTTTCATATTATTTTCCACACTTTTTCCTCATTCATAAATGTATCTGTCCTCCAAAGGGAACTCAATGACCACTATTTTAAAATGGGCTTTTAATAGTTGAGTGTACTAAGCTCAATTAAGTCTCAAAGATGTATGTGTTATGTATATGTGGGTGTGGGCAAGGTGATGGGATAAGCTGTTTAATATGCACTTTTTCAGGAATAAAATTCAAACTGATGCTAGGGATAGGGGGATAGGGCGAGGTAGAAGAGGATAAAGGGGCATAATGGTGATGGAAGGAGACTCAACTTGGGGTGGTGAACACAATACAATATACAGATGATGTATTATAGAATTGTATACCTGAAAGCTCTATAATTTTATTAACCAATGTCACCCCAATAAATTCAATAAAAATTTTATCATAAAAGAACACAGCTTCTCATACTGAAAACAGAAATGCTCACCTCTTACTCATCAAGTGGTTAGTGTTCACCACCCCTTCTTCCAAACCACTCCCATTAAAGGTACCCGCAAAACAACGTGTGTCCCTGCTTCGTAGAGAGGAGTGGGTTTTGTTTGTTTCAGCTGAGCTATGCCACTCAACCATCTGCACAACTACAATGTATGTTATAAATTTTCTTCTTTCTGTTCATACAGCTCAAGCAGAAATAGCTCAGGAGTAAATAATTTTTTTTCCAGTAGGGTTGTTTTTTTAAAAAAACCTTTATTGTTGAAAGTATTACATTATGTCCCCTTTTTCCCCATTGACCTCTTCCCCCATCCCCTCAGGCCTTCATCACCCTAATGTCTGTGTCTATGGGTTATGCATAAATGCATAAATAATTTTTATCATGCTACTTGAGAGAGAGAGCAGCCTTCAGTAAGGCATCCTGGGAAACAGGAGCATCCTGTCCCAGGGATGTCCACACGGGGGTGGGGAGGTGGGGCGTGTGTGTGTGTGTGTGTGTGTGTGTATGTGTGTGTGCAGATGGAACTGAGTCACTTCAGGACTGTTCCTGAGACCCTGGGATGTCTCCAGCACCCATGGTGACCCCGCTGCTCACCTTCCTCATACCCCGATTCCTTTTCCTTCCTTTTCGTAGATATGTGTGTGCGAGCTAGCATTCTTTCTCTTTGGTAACCGGCCTTGGAAAGAAAAAGCATTGTTTTGAACTAGGCCTAGTGTTTGAACCAGGTTGTTATTACTTTTCATTTACTATTAATTTATTGGTGATATTTATTATAATCAGAGTGTATTTGATGTAACAGATTCACTGAATGTTTCTCAAATTTTGACTTAAATATTAGAGATACCCATTGGGAAGTAATTATAGTTCTCTTTATTTATTTGCACACATTTTCTCCTCACCATAACCTGATGAGGTAGAGATTATTATTCTGAATTTTACAGATTGAAAAACTGAAAGGTAGAGAGAGAAGGTAAACTTTACTTGATCACACAGCTAGTGGGGGGAAGGCCAGAGTCAAGCCCAAGGCGGTAGCCATTAACCCGAGCAGATTCTTTCATAATAAAGTGAACGAACACATCGTGGTCACCGTTATTATATGGTGACATGTTCCCTTTCCTCGGGGTGTGTGACTAAAGGGCTGAGCTTCTGGGTCAGGTTTTTAAAAACCATCATCATCACTTAGACTTTCCATGGCACCTGCTTCTTACAGCTGCGCTTTTCGGTGAGACTGTGAATCACATTTTGTTATTGTCTAACTCGATAAACACAAGCAAATATTTACTGCTCTGCTTGCTCAGCCCACTTTTCATGATGGTCTGAGGCCTGTGGCTAAGAACCCAGGACCACGCGCACCAGTTGTGTGTGGTTTTAGGTAGCAAAGGAGAGGAAATTCACATCAGCCCGTTTGAAGTTTTCTTCTTTTTTTTTTAATATATTTTTTTATTGATTTTTTACAGAGAGGAAGAGAGAGGGATAGAGAGTTAGAAACATCGATGAGAGAGAAACATCGATCAGCTGCCTCCTGCACGCCCCCTACTGGGGATGTGCCCGCAACCCAGGTACATGCCCTGGACCGGAATCGAACCTGGGACCCTTCAGTCCGCAGGCTGACGCTCTATCCACTGAGCCAAACCGGTTAGGGCTGAAGTTTTCTTCTTTAAAAAATATATTGTTATTGATTTTGGAGAAGAAGGGAGAGGGGGAGAGAGAAACATCAATGATGAGAATCATTGGCTGCCTCCTGCAGGCCCACCACTGGGGATTGAGCCCACAACCCGAGCATGTGCCCTGACTGGGGATCAAACTGTGACCTCCTGGTTCACAGGTCAACACTCAACCACCGAGCCACACCCGCTGGGCTGGATTTGTGTCTTGAACACTGCCCGCAGCTGGGGGGAGTCACTGGCTCCAGAAAGGCCTCAGGTGTCCACACAAGACAATTGGAAACAGGTGGCCGCTCTGCGCACCGTGTTGGCCCCAGGCCACAGGACGCTGTTGCTTTCCGGCCTTTCCTCGGGGCCCTGTGGTGCCCAGTGAGGCCTTCCGTGCCAGGCTGGGCGCTCCGCAGTGGCGGGAAGGATGGAGCCAGCAGCCTGTGGCCTCTGGGTGTCTGTTACGCAGAGAAGCGGGCCCATAAGGACTTGGTACCTAATGTAATGGTAATAATGAAAATAAAGGCCACCGGCCTTCGCGGCAGCTGACGTTGCTGCATGAAATCTGGGTGGCTTGGCCTACTGTTCTTCATGTTCTGTGGCCTCCTGTGATTCTAGGGGGACAGAGAAGCGGAGTTGGGGCTGCCTTTTTCTCCTCTGTGTGACCGGAAGTCGACCATGGTTGCTCAGTCGCAAGTAGGTACGTGTTTGCCGGGCTTCGGAGAGAAGGAAAGACCCGAGGGGCGTCCGGCTGTGAGGGCAGAGGCTCCCAGTGCCGCCCCGGTGGAGCCGGGCTCCCTTCTGCTGAGCTCTGCTCCTGGCTTCTGCGTGGTGGGTTGCTGGCGCTCTCTCCCCACCCTTCTCCCCGAAATGGGCTGTTTCATGGAAGAGTAGACGGTGACGTCGCCGTCTCCATCATCTCCTGCCAAGAGAAAAGGGCCTCAACTTCCCAGGGTGATGGCAGGAGGCAGTGGCAGGAAGCCCATTTCTCGTGCAGCCATGGACGTCTCATGCCATTTCCCTCAGGGATGTCTGCAGGACAGCCCACTCCTGCAGGCCCCTGCTTCCGGGAATGGCTCTTTCTAATCCCCTTCCTCCCTCCCTCCCTTCTTCCCTCCCTCGCTCTCTCCCTCCCTCCGTCCCTCTCTCCCTCCCTCCTTTCTTCCCTCCCTCCCTTCCTCCCTACCCCCGTCTCTCCCTCCCTCCCTCTCTCCCTCCCTCCATCCCTCTCTCCCTCCCTCCCTCCCTCCCTCCCTCTTTTCCTCCCTCCCTCCCTTCTTCCCTCCCTTCTTCCCTCCCTCCCTCCCTCCCTCCCTCCCTCCCTTCTTCCCTCCCTCTCTCCCTCCCTCTCTCCCTCCCTCCATCCCTCTCTCCCTCCCTCCCTCCCTTCCTTCCTTCTTTCTTCTTCCCTTCCTTCTTCTCTTCCTTTCTTCCTTCCCTCCTTCCTAAAAACTTTTGAGCACCTTTTCTGTGTGGTAAGGATAACTTTTGCGTGCACTGCTGCTAACAATAATGTATGCACATTATAAAAATCCTCGGCTATGAGAGTCCCAGTGTCACTAAATTAAATGTCACAGTGCCCTCCAGCTGAAAAGAATCTGAAATCATTCAAAAAATACATTCAATAAGGATTTGATTTTTTTCTACTTGTGTCTTGAGTACTTATTTTTTTTTCATAATAATGCATATATTGAGTCCCTGTTAGATGTAGAACACTGCTAGACACTATAATAGATGTTAAAAGACAAAGACAAATTATACATGGTACCTGCTTTCAAAGACGTGGAGCCAGTATTTGGTGGTGGGCGAGATGTTATGAAAACAAAATCCATTAGAGTGTTAGTGTTATGGTAGTTTTGTGCTTCATGTAATCGGGGGCAAAACAGAGTGTGCGAGCCGTTCGGCCCGGAAAGACTTGTTGAGGGGTGATATCTGAGTTGGGTCCTAAGAGATAAGTAGGCAGATGGAGCTATGCAATACAGGTGTGCTAGGGGTAGCTGGGAGGGCAGTTCAGACAAGGGATTAGCATAGACTGAGCAGGGAAATTCAAAACAGTCTAGGAAGACTGGGGAATTACAAACAGTTCCGTATGGCTGGAATAGTGGGTAGAGAATAGAATGAAGTGAGAGACACGTTGAGAGAGAAAATCAGGCCCAAATTATGGATTGCATAAAGATAGCATGTGCTTTCTGCTTCCCTGTCAGAAGTGAGGGCATATCTAAAGCATTTTAGGGAAGGCTTAAACATGTATACATTGATGGGCTAAATCTGGGGCCCTGCTTTGGGCTCCCCCTTTGCTTCTTTCCTTAGACTCTAGGGGTCACGTTTGTGCTCATTTAATGTCTCCTATAAACTGAAGGCAGGCAGGGTGGGCCACACACCTTAGTCTTTTATGCAGCGCCTATCACAGCATTTGTTGCATCGTGGATGTTGAATTCATATTTTTAAGCACTTGATTGGAACAGTCTACTAAAAAGTCAGGAAAAATTCTGTGGGAGAAACAGAGCTGACTCACGATACTCAAATCAAGGAATATATTAAGTGAATGAGACCCCAGTCTGATCCGGGGCTCCTGTGTAGGCGAATTTAAAAGCTAACACTCCCCAGTTTCGGGGGGGAAGTATGGAAGGGCCCCAGTGAGTACGCAGTTTCCCTGGAGCATCGCTGTTTCTCCGCAGGTTTTATCGACTTCATCGTGGAGCCCACCTTCACGGTGCTCACGGACATGACTGAAAAGATCGTGAATCCGCTAATTGAGGAGACCTCCCAGGCTGGCGGGACAGGGCAGCGGCGATCAAGGTCAGTGGAGAAGCTCGAAGGCTGGGGTCAAGTTGGCCTGTCCCTGAGGGTAGAACTCTTCTTTTGGAAGGGATGGGGGTGTGTTTCATAATGATGCTTGCCCTCCCTCCTTCCTAGAAGAGAGCTGTCTGCCTTTTCCTTTTCTCAGAGGAGTTGAAGTTATACTATTTGCACTCTCCGGGCTGGCCTGGAAGGGAGTGACCATGGTCTATGATTGGCAGGTACCTCCCGCTCATTCTCTCTCTTTTGGTGCCTTTGCTCACGGCAGGTTTAAACATCCTGATCCCATTACTTAATTAGCTGTGCATTGGAAGGCAAGGTGCCTCAGTTTCCTCATCTGAGGAAACGTGGATTTTAATACTCAGAGGTTACAGGGAGGATTAACCGAGTTGTTCGGTCTCGGTGAAGCCCTTATAACAAGGTCCAGCAGAGGAAGCCCAGCTACAATGGAGCTAGCACTTAGCCTTTGTTAGTGGTATTCCCACCCGTCCTCCTGTCCAGGCAAAACCCTGGGCTTTGTTGTGCAGGAGAAAGGAAAGAAATGGAATGAAAAGACAAAAGAGCAGAAAAGAGCAAGAGGAGGGGCAAACCGCAAGTTGGGAAGGCAAGAGGAATGTTAGGACAATGGGACCCTGGGGACCCTCAAGGCGGATGAACCCAGTCAAGGCTGCAAACAAGGAGGACTGAAGGCCCCCGCCCAAGTCCCACAACCCACAGCTCTGCAGACCCTGGGCTGAACTGTACTGTACTCTGCTTACGTAGTCAGCCTCGGGAGTCATCCAGCGGGTTGGCATTCATGCCAGTCACTGCTTGGGCACCTGGGAGTGTGTGATACTTTTCTTGGAAGTTACCCAGAAGGATGGCACTTTCTAAATTTGCGAAGTATCTCATGTTTAAAGCGTAAAGTAATATTGATATAAAAAAAGGTCTCTTGCATGACCGCTCTCCCCCTCCCCTCAGGAACATAAGGAAATCACCCTGCCCCGGCCTCGGGGATCCAGGGATCAGAGGCACCCAACGACAGGGGGTGCATGGCTGGAGAGAAGTATACTAAGTGGCTGAGTGATGGAATAGTGGTCAGTGAGGAAGCAGGTGGATAAACTGTGGGACCAAGTTGAAGTTCAAGTTCAAACTAGTTGATTGCAGAAAATCGAGGACAGAAAAGATCACATAGGGCAGTGGTCGGCAAACTGCGGCTCGCGAGCCACATGCGGCAAGCGAGCCGCGGTTTGCCGCTCTGTTGACTAATGAGTTTGCCAACCACTGACCTAGACTCTCGATTCCAATAATTACAGGCTGTTGTTGTTCGTTGTGATTAAGCCACTATCCCAGTGGTCGGCAAACTCATTAGTCAACAGAGCGGCAAACTTCGGCTCGCGAGCCGCATGTGGCTCGTGAGCCGCAGTTTGCTGACCACTGATGGGATTCTAGTCATGTTGAAAAAGAGGATACCAATCAACAACAACAACAAAACATAGGGACTGTCGCTACTCAGGAGGCTGAAATATTGATTTTCTTTTTCTGCTGAAAGCATAGACTTTCCCATCTGTCACAAGTGGAAAATGAGAATCACAAACCTCGGGACCCAGAATTTCACAGCGCTAAGATGATGATTGCTAACCACTCCTCGTTTGAGCCTGCCCACGGGCATACATTTCCCAAACTCTGAACCCTCCTCTTCCAATCCATTTTTCCTAATTCATTTCTTGTGTGTGATTTACCCCCCCTCCAGTTTGAACAGCCTCAGTTCGGCAGATGCAAAGCGATCGGGTGTTAAGAGCGCAGGCTCAGAAGGAAGTGCCCCAGTCAACAATTCCGTCATCCCTGTTGAGTACAAGAGTTTTAAAGCCACTTGGACTGAGGTCGTGCACATCAATCGGGAGCGGTGGAGGGCCAAGGTGCCCAAAGGTAACCGTCTATTGGGGAATCTTCTAGGAGGCCTGTCCACACCACCCAGCACCCACTCATACACAAGGCTTGCCACCCTCATTTATAGGTGTTGCAAAGGAAGTGGAATCTCAGGACAGAGATTCAGGTGGCTGAATGTTAGCATTTACCCTTTTTTTAAAAATTTATTTTTCAATTGCAGTTGACATTAAATATTATTTTATACTAGAGGCCTGGTGCACAACATCTGTGCACTGGGGGAGGGGGTGTCCCTCAGCCCGGCCTGCGCCCTCTTGCAGTCTGGGACCCCTCAGGGGTCCTTAGCGTTGCTGAGGAGGCGCGAGAGGCTCCCGCTACCGCCACTGCGCTCGCCAGCCGTGAGCCCGGTTTCTGGCTGAGGAGAGCTCCCGCTGTGGGAGCACACTGACCACCAGGGGGCAACTCCTGTGTTGAGCATTTGCCCCCTGGTGGTCAGTGCGTGTCATAGCGACTGGTCATTCTGCCATTCGGTCAATTTGCATATTAGGGTTTTATTATATAGGATTAGTTTCAGGTGGACAGCATAGTGGTTAGACATTTATATAACTTACAGAGCAATCCCTTAATAGGTCTAGTACAGCCTTGGGCAAACTACGGCCCGCAGGCCGGATCCAGCTGTTCTATCCGGTTCTCTTGCTCTCCCCTCCGCTCCTTTACTTTGAATTTATATTAGTTCACACAAACACTCCATCCATGCTTTTGTTCTGGCCCTCCGGTCCAGTTTAAGAACCCATTGTGGCCCTCGAGTCAAAAAGTTTGCCCACCCCTGGTCTAGTATCTGCCTGGCACCATACATGGTTACAATATTATTGACTCTATTCCTTATGCTAACTTTACATCCCCATAACCACCAATTTGTGAAAAAGTATTCACCCTCTTTTGGTCCTCATTTCATTTAAAATTCTATGCATGATAGGATGACGTAGACCTCCAGGCCTCCCTATAGCATGGCCTTGACTGTCATGCCAGGTTCTGTGCCAGGGGTGCAGAGATGAGTAATAGACATCCTTGTCATCGAAGCTCCTGGGGGGAGGGGACATCACTATGGAGTTTCTTTCAAAGGAAGAAAGGGAGTTGCGCTCATCACCCACACCCACCAGCCCTGTGCGACCCTCACTGTAGGCAAGGAGGGTTTCACCCCCAAACACAACATGCCATTCTTTCATCCACCCAGTGTCTACACAACAGGGGCGAAGAGTGGAGGGGCTGCACTGAGCACGTGCTGGTTATCTCGGTTCCTCGTACATCGGGGTGCTGCTTCCAGTGAGGGAGAGGAGAGACCTCACTTGGAGTTGGAGTTATTCCAAGGACAACTACTGTGACTTACTCACAAAACCCTATCCAGGTGGCGCCTCATTTCAGGCGGTGCAATAGGTTTATATTTACGGCGCTTTTAAGGCCTCATTGGGCCCTTATCAATTCCAGACAAGTTGCATCCTGAGCTCTGGAAGGAGCCTCTTGCATATTTTACAAATAGCCTCCCACAGTCCATTCGGAGGCCTTCGACATTTAAATCCTCGCCGTTGGCAGGCGTTGCAAGCAGGGACGGTCACCACTGCATCATCTCCAAGGAAGCAGGCACTTGTATTCAGTTACACTCATTACACTTGAAAACCCAGGCCCTGACAACACGCAGTGTGAAGAGCTACTTCAGAGTCATTTGCTGGCAATCATCTGGCTTACTAAAATTACCTCCTGAAATGAATCACCTGGGGGAGCACTGGACAGCTTCTTTGCCAGGGGAAACTGGCCCTTTGAAAAGGACAGGTACATAAACAGCTAATAATTTTTAAATCTATTAGGGATGCTGATAGAGATATGCTTAAGCTATTTTGGAAGCATAAAAGGGCTTGTCCCTAATGCTGCTTGGGGTATTTGGGAAGGCATCTATAGCCAGGACTTGCAGGACGACTGGGCTGGAGCCCAGAAGAAGGCATTGTATTTAGAAACAGGGAACAGAATTTAAGTTCTAGTAATAAATCAAGTCCTAATATAATTATAACACAGTAACTATGTCTTCTTCAGCTGAAATAAGAACAGTTGCCTAAATTGACAAGCCTATTTTATTAAAAGAAATTAATTTGATTTAATATTATAAATACATGCAGTTAATTCCTAGTGTTTATGGAGAAACTCTTGTGGTAAGTATGATTTCATGTTTGCCAGCAATGTTAGTCTGGGTCTTAGTATTTGACTTGAGACTGTTAGGATGAAAACATATTGAATCAAAGTCACTTTGATGTGAGCTCAGATAACAGCAACAAAATATTTTTACTGATGTCAATAACTGCTGCACAATGCTTAGTAAATAAGTAAAAAGATGAAGAAGAACAACAACAACAAAGAAATAGGGAACAGAGAGAAAAGGGACAGGCAGAGCCCAGGTTATGTATATTTTGTGAGAGGATCGTTTGGCCATCCAAGCCAACTCCAGTTAGTGGGATTAGGGCAATTTGAATCCCCACTTGCCTTGTACTCTTTGGCAAATGCAGGTAGATTCTTTGAGAAAATTCCATTTGGGGCAGGGGTGGGGAACATCTGGCCCGTGGGCCATGTGAAGCCCTCAACATCATTTGGTTTGGCCCGGCCAAGGCATTAAAGGTGAGTTAGTTAAACGTTTGACCAAATAGAGCAGGCTAATTTTTAAGTTGATAATTTTTTATGGCCCGAAAATGGTGTTATAAATATCCAAATGCCCTTGGCAGAAAAAAAGGTTCCCGACCCCTGATTTGGGGGCTGATAATACATATCACAGAGCTAATGCAAAGAACAGAAAAGATACAGGGTGTATACACACTTTAACAACTGATAGCTCAATTTTGAAAATGAAATATATTTTAATAAACACTGCCTTTGTAAGTATTCCAAGTGTGTGTATACATTTTTGGGGATACCCTGAATGTAAGGCACGGGGGACAGAGCCTGCACGTGGCTGGGGCCTGTAAGTCTAGCCATTACTTTTCAAATTGGAAAGGAAAGTTGAACGCCAAGTTAAGAAGACTGTGGTAAAATGCCCACCTGTGACTAATATTTTATAATATTTTCAGCCTCCCAGTAATGCTGTTGACTGGTTGATGGGTGTTAAGAAACACCAGTTTGTTTCCGTTAGTGGTCACTTTGAATTAGATGACCCCAGGCTGTTTTGCTCATTATTCTTTTTTTAGAAAACCCTGATTTCATGAAAGCTCCCCGCATGGGGCACTTGAACATGTGCTGTTATCAAACTGATCAGAAATGGGACTGGCTCTACAGTCTTGATTCTATTCGCCAATCTGATCTACAAAGCTAGGTTGGCTGGAACCCATAGTTGTCAAGAAAGATTAAGAAAAATCATTATTTCCAAACAAAGATGTAGAGCTATAACCATTTGCAGGTCTGATCAATGTTGATAAATTTCCATTCATTATTTAATACTTTTTAAACTTTTTTTTTTTTACTGGTGTAAGAATAATGCATGTTTAGGTTATAATGCAGAAACATAATTAAAAAATATATAAAAAGAAAATAAAGTCACTTATAATCTCTCTAGCCAGATATAACTGTTGTTGAAATTCTGATGTTATTCTTTTTTATTTGATTTGCTATGCATTGATATAAGTAAAAGAACTCTGGGATCATAGTATAATATTGCCTTGTATCTATCTTGAGCATTTTATCCTGATGCCGAATAGGTTTAGCAAGTATGATTTGAATGGCTACGTTGTATGTAATACCATAGTTGAATCATTCCTCTACAGAGCATTTTGTTTTCAGTTCTACATTATTGTATATAACATTGTTATGAACATACAAGTTTAAAAACCTTTGAGGCTACCTCTGGGATAAGTTTCTACATGTGGGTTTTTTTTGAAAAAAAAATGAAAAAAACAAAAACTTAAAGCTCTTGATATCTACTGGCAAAATTTTCTCAGAAAGTTTTTTTTTAACTTATGCCCCCTCCCAGTAGAAGTATAGTGAGAATGTCTATTTCCACCTTCATTATTATTTCATACTATCTCTTCATATATTAAGGATAGTAATTCTTCAGTTGTCAAAATATGTTGCAATTTCTGCCCTACTTGTTTGTCATTTGCCTTTTAACTTTGGCAGAATGGTCTTTTAAAGTACATCCCATTTTTATTTTACTAGAGGTTACCATTAGATTTTTTATTGAATTATGTTTCTATCAATGTAAATATCAAATAGTATGTAGTGATACCCCGTTGCAAATGCTGAGAAATGTATTGAATTTTTACTTATTTTCTCCATATTCACCAATTTTTATTGAAATAATATGAGATTTTCAATCTAGGTGATTATAAATAAATTGTTCATTTATAATGAACTTATCATTTGATATTTTTATATTTGCATCTAGTTTTATTTCTAGCTTGGTAACAATTACTTTTAAATACTAAGATTTGCTAGTTTTATTGAACAGATTAATGTATTTCCTTATTAAGTTTTTGACATTGAATTTTTCAGTCAGCTGGAGCACTTCTTTGGGCCAATACGTTCAGAAAGGACCCGTGGGCACGCCTGAGTCCTTCGATGTCTAGAAGTACCTTTCTGTTGTTATGGTAAACGACAGAGTTGACTGTTCAAAATTCATATGGTATTTTGGTTAATTTTTCAGTTAGTAGTTTCTCTCTCTGTGTTTGTAAGTAGGTTAAGTAGTAATTTCAGAAAATTATATCAAGGGATAACTAGCCCAATACTATTTTAACCAACTGGCCTATCGTATCATTATTCAAAAAGAAAAATTAAATGAAGAAATCAATGTATTTCTCCAAAAATGCATGGACTTTCGGTGTGAGATAGAAGCAGCTCTCAGGAGGACTGTAGTTTATGGATCACGAAGCCTCCACTCTCCTTGAACTCTTTAGCTGCTTGCTTTTGGCCGTTTCATAAGGAGTCACATCACAGATATTCTGAGATGGTTTTGAACGGCACATTGGCTTTCTGCTAGCATAGAAGCCTGGGAGGGCCAAGGATGTCAAATCTAAGACTTGGAAAAGTTAATTCTGTGCACACATGCCATCATTGCAATCTGTTAGCACATACAGATTGATTATGCTCTCACCTGCTTTTTCTCATTGCAGAAAATTTTTATGTGTATTAATAATTTCACCCTGAAAATATAAGGGAAGCTGATTACCGTAGAACAGGCCTATCTCCTGTTGATTTAATCTCTTTTTTCTTCTTGATGTGTTTATTTTGAGTAGTGCCACTTTAAGGGCTGAGGTTGAGCATACTAATATCAGAAATAGGAGGAAGAGGTGGAAGCAGAGAAGGTGAAGGGCAGTGCAGAGCCACCCACTTGGAGCATGATCGCTTCAGGGAAAGGGATCATATGGTGGGGCCAGCTCGAATCGGAGTTGATTATGATGTCATAAGAGTTGCCATTTGTTAATTTAAATACTAATTGCCTGCTGTCAGCTGTAGTTGAGCAAAAACAGATTTGTTTCTGAAAGGCACCCCCTGCCCAGTTTTCATTTTTGCTGGATTTCCCATAGAAAATTGGTCTGACTCAGTTGTCAAATGAATTTTTATTGCTCAGATCATCTTTTATGCTGTTTTGTAGTAAACCAGACTTCAACACCTTCAGTTTTTAATCAAAATTATTTTTAACTTGGGGATGTTTTAAATGTAGAAAGTTTGCCACAGATTCAGTGGGCTTCTGGGAGGGGATTATACATTACTTTATCTGAAGCCCAAGTCTGAATGAATTCTCTCCCCCCCATGCCTCAGTTTCCCTCTCTGCATAATAAGAACAGGCATCTTTTTACTCACCTACGTTAGTGGTTAAGGAAACCACGTTTTGTCAAGCGGCTAAGTTTTGGGGCAGGATGTTACGTTTGTCTCCTTCCTGAACTTACTCCGGTCTGGATTGCTGATGATGGACTAGGTACCAGCCAGGCTCACTGGCAGAGAGGGTGAATCACACGCACTGTGGACATTCGTTTAGTCCACAAATGCTCCAAAAGCATCTGCTATGTGTCAGGTGCTGTACCAAGCACTGGGAATTCAGGGGTGGAGGTGACGTTTGACCTTTGTCCTCCGGGCACTGTAGAAGGACGAGAGGAAGTCTGGATGGGCATCCTAACAGGCCTCCTGCGCCCGGCAGTCTGTAGAGAACGCCGTCTCACCATCTTCTTCTGCAAGGCGGCTCTTTTACCCGTTAGTTGTACCTGTCTTTGGAAGTCAGAAGGCATATTATACAATATGTGCACATAATTGTGTTATTTTGTGAAGAAACCTTTCTTTACCTTGTCACTGTAAATTATGACGACATCCTGTCGGGAAAGGAGAATGTCATAAAATATTGAATGGCAATCATTTAAACTTTCAAGCAGTGCTTGTTAACCCCGATTGTGTATTGGAATCATCCAGAGAGCATTTACAAACCCTACTCTCACTCTTCATTTATGTTGACTGGGGTGAGGCCAGGGCATTGGTTTGGGTGGGGTGGATGGGTATCAATGAAGGGATGAATAAACATCTCACAATGTATCAAGGAGAACATCTGAGCCAAGCAAATGTAAGGGCAGAAAATGTAAAAATAAAGCCGGAGGTTATAGACATCCGCAAAGTCCAGTATCACAAAGTCCCAAGAACGTGGACACCAGCACCAAATTTGGGATTTGTGCCCTTTAGCAGTGAAAACAAAGGGAAATGTAATCGCATGCATAACCCACCACTCTGGTGCCTATTAGATGAACAGTAATCCTTTGTCCATGACAGTCAGCTTTTGTCGGGACCGAGACTAACCCAGGGAAATGAAGAGGACCCCTGGCGATGAGGTGTAGGACACTGTTGGCACATCTAGAGGGAAAAAAAATCAGCAATGTTTTTCATAATGGAGGCTGATGGCACAGACGGAAAGGCCTTGTGTGTGAAATAAATGCTACGTCTCCAGGCCTTTAGGGAGGGATGGTCTCTGCTAGGTATCTTCCATGTATGTTATTTCCTACAACCTAGCTCTGCTTGGCGGCCTCCAAGGCCCTGTGTGGTCTCAACCCCTCATGTCCTTGGTCATTTGACCACATCATCTGTCACTAACCTTTCTCTAAATGGCTAACTCAGTGTCCCTTGAAGATAGCAAACTCATTCCTATGCCACGGCCTTACTTTTTTATTTCCTCGGCCTGGAATGCTATTTCCCATGATTATCGCATGGCCAGCAACTCATCATTCAATATTTTGTCAAATGCCAGCTTCTTCACCCTTTTGCTGGTCGTGTTCTATGACATTACTTACTATGCTTGACATTTTTGCAAAGCCCTTTTCGCCATCTGAAATTCTCTGTCTCTTAGTGCTTTGCTCACCTGATAATGTTCCTCTCTGCTCTGTGAGTCTACTTGCTGCCATGTGACTAGTACCGAAAATGGTGCTTGGCACTGTAGCTGTTCAAGAACTATTAGTTGAATGAATAGACCTATGTTTTCGTAAATACTTGACTAGATGCAGGTAGGCTATATTTTTGTTTAAGCACAGAGCCAGAGCCTTTTGCAGTCAACTGAATTGGAAAGCAGGCTGACACCCTCTCAGTGAAAGGGGGGACAGATAAGGACACCTGGCCAAACTAAGCGCCACCTCTCATCTGTAGACAGTTTGCAGACATGTTTTTAAAGACTTATCATCTTCCTACTTTTAACTTTACAAACAGTGACCTGAAACTGTAGTATTCTAGTGGTGGTGACTTTGTACTTTATAATCACTTGCTTATGTTTAAACTCTAGGTCCTGAGCAAACCTACGTGAAACTCCATTTTTTCCTGTGGCCGGGGGAGATTTTGTGGCCTCTGAGCCTCAGTTCCCCATTGTAAAGTAGTGTTACAATGATAGTAGCTACCACCTGAGGTGGTTTTGAGAATGAAAGGAAATGATCCTTGGAAAGCATTTAGCATCAAACCTGGCATAGGGGACACACTGATGAGAAGTTATTGCTGATAATACTATTATTAGTAATGCCAATTACAATATTGGTTTATTAATTATTATTATTATTATTATTACTTTCTCCCTGTCTCTTCTTCTAATTCACTGATTTCAGAAATGGCCTAACCATGACCTGATTTTATTTACTTCCTGAATATCCATGCCAATCTGACTTGAATGAACTGAAAATAAACCCAAAACACTCAGTAGCGCCTTTGGTCACTTGAGTGTATTATTACCAGTGCCCATAACAGGGTTTGTGCAAAGAGGCAGTTCCCCTAATGGCGTGACCTCTCTCTATCTTTGCAACGCCTTGCCCACCTTGCCGTGGACACAGAGGAGAAGGCCAAGAAGGAGGCCGAGGAGAAGGCTCGCCTGGCTGCAGAGGAGAAGCAAAAGGAAATGGAAGCCAAAAGCCAGGCAGAAGGCGCAGCCGGCAAGGCGGACAAAAAGACACCTGGGGAAGCTCAGAATCAAGTCAACGGAACGCGCCCCAGCAAGAATGGCAACGCTCGTGGGAAAAACGCCAAAGAGAAGCCATCAGGAGAAAAGCAGCAGAACGGTGAGTGGAATCACCCGGGAAAGCCTCCTCTTGGGGTGGGTGACAGTATCACTGACGTTTAATGAACGTTGGACATTGTTGTTGAGATTTCACGTTCACGAGACCATTTAAAAATCCTAACAACGCTGTGTGGGGCCTACGCTCATCCCCGTTTTGCAGGCGAGGAAACCGAGATTCACAGAGGTGAGATCGCTGGCTTAAGGTCAAGTACCCCCGAGGTAGTAAGTTCAGGTCAAATTCAGGTCTATGTGAGGCCAAATTCTGTAATCCACAGTCAGCAGGCTCCTACTGGTTGGTGCTGTTGGGGGGAGGAAGAAATAGAACTATTGAGACTTAGCCACTGTCCACAAACACCCTGTAGTCTGTTTACTGCAGGGCTAACACCCCTCTGTAAAGGACCAAGGAGTACATATTTTGGGTTTTGCAGGCTCTGTCGCAGCTGCTCAGTGCTGCTATTTTGGGGTGAAAGCAGCCAAAGGTAATACGTAAGCAGGTGAGCAGTGGCTGTGTTCCCATAAAACGTTATTTATGCAAGTGGAAATTTGAATTCTATATAGTTTTCCCACGTCATGAAATAGTCTTCTTTTTCCACCTCAACCATTTAAAACATGTAAAAACCATTCTTAGTTTGTGGGCCATATGAAACCAGGGCAGGTTTGGCCCACGGGCCGTGGTTTGCCAACCCCTGGTCTGGTCAGGGAGAGAAGCGAATGAGCACAGGCATGCTGGTGCCCAGGAGGGTTATGCGTGCTGCGGGAGGGGTACTAACAAATGCCCAGAGCGGGCAGAGGTGGCAGGAACTGCTCCGAAGGTGGCCAGGGGAGCCTGGGAGAAGCAGAGCAGGAGCCTGAGTCTCCAGCGAGCCTGGGTGAATTTCACAACTGTGCCGATTTCCCAAAGTAAGCAATCGTCTACCATTTCCCTTAAAATCTAGGTATGAAATGAGAGGTGGGAAAAGAAATCAGTTTAGAGCGTTAATCAGAAAGGCTAATGGAGGTTCGGGACTGAGTTGCAGCAGCCTAATTAAAATGATTTATAACCGCACACACGGGCTCTTCTGTTCCGCCTGCTCATTGGGTAACAGCTCACAGCAGCCGTTACTCCATACACGACCCATGGGAAATTACCTAATGGGTTTCGTTGAGGAACATCATCACACAAGCGCAAGTCACTTTCCCAGCACCCTTCCTTGTGGCCGCCCAAGGTGTTTCCAGGTGAGAGCTGAAGGACCCTGGATGAGTGGGGTTCTGGGGGTTGGGGCCCCTAGCAGCAATTACAGGATCTGCTAAGCGTTGGTCTCCATCCAGGCACTTCCACCTTTGCCTCCCCAGCCCTGCCGAGGAGAAGGCAGGCTGCCACGGGCTGCTGGCTAGCATCTGGCAAATTGAACTGCTCCTGCTGGCTTCTGGAAGGCATCCTGGTCTTGCTGCATCTGTGGGAAAAGCTCCTGTCCAGGGCAACCGGAAAGGCTCAGTATAGAGTGCGTTAGGGGTGTGAAGGCTCAGTGAGTAAAGAAAGGCCATTTTTCTATAGGCAGTTAGTTTGATTACAAGGCTCAAAATCCTTGAGTCATCTCTTCTGTCATTAAAACAGGGACGGGCCAGTATAAGGATTATTTCATGGCACCTCCAAAGAAATTCATCAGTTTTGACCATTGGTGATGATAGAGGGTGATGACCACATCCTTTACTTACACGCCTCCTGCTTGTGGCTGCCCTTCCCCTCCACCCCTCCAGCCAGTACAACCTATTTCAGAATTAAGAATGAGGAAATTCGGAGAGTTTATTGACTTCTAACATAGCTTAGGATTTGTCACATTTCATTAAAAGTACTTACTTTGTAGAAGACGTCACAGTCAAAAATGGTCTTGAATTCTTCTTAAATAGCCATTTATCAGTCTGAAGGTCAAAGGCATTTAGAAATGGTACCATCAATAGGAGCTTAAAGTCTAAAACTTGAGCTTCCTAGGAAAGTCTCAAAATATGGTAGTTGAGAGGCTGGCCTCTACAATCAGACCCATCTGTGTATATTGTGGTAAGTTATTTTATTTATGGCATAACATGGAGATGATAGGGGTTTCACATCAATTCTTTACAGGTCGATTTAAGCAAAATCTCTTTGTAGAAAGATCAATTGGCCATTTGTTCAAAAAACTGTCAGACAAATGGCTTAAACCAGGGCTATGGTAGACAAGAGGGGCAGTTTCAGAGGGAGACCCACATGCAAGGTCAGGGGCAGAGGCGGGGCCCGGTGAATGTATGAAGCCCAGGACTGACCAATATGTAGACAGCTGGCTGCAGTGAAGGAAAAAACTCAAACTTGGAAAACCTCCTCAATCATTTGGTGAGTTAGTTGTTCAGCAGATTGGTCATTTAGTGAATTAAACATTGATGAATTTGTCTCCTGGCAATAACAGCACCTTCATAATGGGTTGTTATAAGAATTTAATGAAGTGTTGCACCCTGGCTGGCACAAAGAAAACAAAAAAAGGTCAATATATCTTGGACTTGGCTTGCTGCTTCCTGGTTGCAATTATTATTAGCGTGCTTTTGCTTCAATAAGCACCAGTATGTTAGTGGTAATGCAGTCTTGGTTTTCCACAGGCTAAAAAGAAGGCTACTATTAGACACTGGTAAGAAAAGCATGCAACACTTGAGACTAGTGCTGGGGAAAGGGGTGCCATGTTTTTTCAATGTATCACTGGCGTGTTGTTGAATAGACTACGGGTGAGGTGGGGAGATGGGGGTGGAGTGGGGGGTGAGGGTACTTCTCTTAGACAGGTGTCAGCAGCCTCTCTCTCTGAAGGGCTGGATAGTAAACAGTGCTGGCTTTGTGCATCTCTGATGCAACTATTCAACTCTGCTAGTTCAGCAAGAAAGCAGCCCTGAAATACATAAATGAAGGTGTGGCCATGTTCCAATAAAAGTTTATTTACAAAAGCAGATAGCAGGCTAGACATGCTCAGGGGCCATAATTTGATGACCCCTCCTCTAGGTGACTTTGTTGACTTTGTCATTTACTATTTGATTCAAGTCCAGGCCCTGTGAAGGTAGAGTTTTGACTGGTAGAGGAGATGACCCCAAAGGTTATGGTTGTATTGCCTTGTAGGACATAGTCAGTTTCATCTCTAACCTAGCAATCTATTTTAACACATTTTACAAATACCTATAAATATCCAGTTCCTTAAATACTTCTGGAACCATCTTTACTATCTCCCTCATTCCCTCATAAACTTAAATGTGTTTTGACATTTTCATTCTACATTTGTGTGCTAGTGTTTCTTAACTTTTGCCAATTACATTTTGACAAGCTCCTGAATTAGGATACTATTTATAGCTCTGTTTTAGAATAATAACAATTGTCATTGAATGATGTGTCAGATACCACATTCCGTACTTGACATGTATTTGTCCATGCATTATGCCTATAAAATAGATATTAATATTCCCATTTCACAGATAAGGACACGGAAGCACATAAAAGTTAAAAAGCTGTTCACTGACATCACTTACATTTAACCGAGGCTGTTCCTCACTCCACAGCCTAACAATAAAGTTGAACTACCTTTCTTGAGGATAAACACCATTGCCTTAAGTACAACCCGGTTAAACAGGAACTTTAAATTAAAAAATATATATTTATTGAGAAAGAGGAAGGGAGAGGGACACACAGAGAGAACCATCATCAATCAGTTGCCTCCTGCCTGCCCCCCAACCCGGGCATATTCCTTGACCTGGAATCGAACCAGTAAACTCTTGTTTCCTGGGTCGATGCTCGCTGAGCAACACTGGGTGGGCAGAAACTTTAATCTTAATTTTCAGATCATAAACCAATATCCAGGACCTAATCTGTGGTCTAAAGGATGTTTACATCTGACATGTACCCCCTCGTGACTAAAATTATACTTGACAGGTTTAAAGTTATTTCTAACTTCCTCTTAGGTGTCTACATATTTTATTTTTGTTATGTTTATTACCTGCAGGTGACTTGAAAGATGGTAAAAATAAGGCTGACAAGAAGGATCAATCCAGTGTCGGAAATGACTCAAAGAAAGCAGATGGTAAGGGCATAATTCTCATTACATTTTCCATAGATGTGCCATTTAATGCCAGCTTGTTAGAATTTTACCTAAAATTGAAATGGTGGTTGTTATTAGATCCTTATCTTAGACCCTGAAAAAGCACTTCACCACATTTAAAGAGTACTGTTATTCATTTTTCAATAATTTATAAATTATTGTTGTATCTCTTCTCCTCCCTCCATCATACTTTCTCCATCACAGATGCATTCTATACCTTCTTTTCACACTGCCATTTTTCACTGTAAACTTTATAAAAACTTGACTCTGGACTTGCTGATTATAATGGAATGGAATGTCAGTCTTTGATCATGGACTGTGCTGTGTAAATGGGAAATGTTCCATGTTTTCAGTTTTTTCATTTTTTTTTAACCTTTAATTAGTTATTACTTCGGTTAAAAACAAACACAGAAATCTGTTCTGTGTGATCATTATGCCGGAAGGCCCACACACTGGAGAGCGACATAGCTGTAGAATTCAGGACGACAACCCTGCCCCAGCTAGAAGCAGCCTCGCAAAGTTCTTCATGAGCACACCTTCCGCTTTCCACAACCAACATCCCACTCTTTCTAAACCCCGAGAGTTCACATTATATCACCCTCCAAACTTCTTGCTATCAGATTGACTTACTCTCACTTTTCACATAAACCTTCTGTTCCAGTGGTAGCATGAGCTCATGTCTAGCTATCCCCTCATCCGTGTACATGATATGAAACTAAAAATGAAAGTTTCCAGGTAGTGGGTTTTGTTAGAGTCGCAGACTTTTTGAATCCTACCTCCTTAGAGAAGTTGTAGTGGATGCTACGCTCCTCCTTGAATTCTTTGGTTATAATGCCAGTGAAGAACCAGTGCTGGAAAGGCAGGCTGAGGAATAAGAAAATATTTGAACACAACTTCTCACACATAATCATATGCAGGAAAGATATCTGAAAAATTTCCCCTGTGATCATTCAAATAATTCAGTCCCGGTGTCTTATCACAGAATATCTGGAAAGTGTCCAGCTGGTATGGCTTAGGGGTTGAGTGTTGACCCATGAACCAGGAGGTCACGATTTGATTCCCAGTCAGGGCACATGCCCAGGTTTCCGGCTCAATCCCCAGTGGGGGAAGTGCAGGAGACAGCCGATGGGTGATTCTCTCTCATCATTGGTGTTTCTATCTCTCTCTCTCCCTTTCTCTCTCTGAAATCAATAAAAACATATTTTTAAAAAAGAACATCTGGAAAGGACACATGCAGATTTTCACCAAATTGTGTGAACAAAAACCACTTACCTAGTAAACACACTGTCCTTGAATGATTGTGACTAAGATGTGAATTATATGAAGATAATATAGAATTCAAATAACAGTCTCTTACGAGACTCAGGGGTAAAGTTTATTCAAATACTAGAAGCTTTTTGCCAGATATCATTTGCCAAGTCAAGGTAACACAAACCAGAAAATGTGTAGTAGAGGAGACGGTTGTTAGCTCTAAACACATCGCCTGGAAATCCTGGCCCAGCAACTTTGCCCATCACAGTTCCTACCACATAAGGCCCCAAATAAACCAAGGTCCAAATCTTTAAGGTGGAGTCTTGAATTTTGTTAATTTTTGTATTGTGCTACAAATATCTGTTATTATGTTGTCCTGTGGTGGGATTGAATTTTATTATCTTCATTAAGTTCTTTTATTTCACCTGTGCCCTTTTTAACCAAATTGCCCCCTCCCCCCTCCCCAAAACGTGTATAATTGTTTTAAATACTTTTGAGAGGGCATATCTAAGCATGATTAGTGCCCAGTGTGATCAAACCTGCTGGGATTTGAAGTTTCAACATTGTATGCATTTAGAAAGAAATTGAATGGAAAGGGAAGCAGAGTTGGTTGTTCCCAAACTCCCATGAGCTGAGGCAGGCAAAGAGGGAAGGAGCGTGTGCTGAAAGAGTAAATTACATCCTGGCCTAATGAACACATTGCGGTTGTATATTATCTCTGTCAGGCTCCTGAGGTACTATGTAGTGCCCTGCCCCACTAATTTTCTAACTGACTTCAAAGAATGAATGATACATCTGATAAGGGGTTAATTTCCAAAATATATAAAGGACTTATACAACTCAACACGAAGAAAACAAGCAATCCAATGAAAAAATGGACAGAGGACTGAATACACTTCTCCAAAGTGGACATAGAGAAGGCCAATAGTCATGTGAAAAGATGCTCAATGTCATTTATCATCTGAGAGAAGCAAATTAAAACAATGATGAGATATCAACTCACAGCTGTCAGAATGGCTAACATCAATAATCAACAGACAGCAAGTGTTGGTGAGGATGTGGAGAAAAGGGAACCCTTGTGCACTGTTGGTGGGAATGCAGACTGGTGCAGCCACTGTGGAAAACAGTACAGGGTTTCCTTAAAAAATTAAAAGGGGAATTGCCTTATGACCATGCAATTCAACTTCTGGGGATCTATCTGAAGAAAACGGAAACACTGATTGAAAAGAATATATGCACCCTATGTTCATTGCAGTGTTATTTACAAGAGCCAAGATTTGGAAGCATCCCAAGTGCCCATCAGTAAATGAGTGGGGAAAAAAGCTGTGGTACATCTACACAATGGAATATTACTAGGCCATAAAAAGAAGGGAATCTTATATTTTGTGATAGGATGGATAGACCTGGAGAGTATTATGAAATAAGCCAGTCAGAGAAAGACAAGTACTATATGATTTCACTTACATGTGGAATCAAATGAACAAAGTAAACTATCAAACAAAATAGAAACAAACTCATAGATACAGAGAACAGATTGTCAGAGTGGAGGAAGGTTGGGGGCTAGTGAAAAAGGTTAAGAGATTAAGCAAAAAACAACAACAACTCATAGACACAGTCAATAGTATGGTGATTGCCAGAGGGAAAAGAAGGTAGGGGAGAAGTAGAAGAGGGCACGGGGTGGGGGGGCAAGGGGGGGGAAATAAATGGTGATGGCAGGAGACTTGACTTTGGGTGGTGAGTATACGTTGCAGTGTGCAGATGATGTTACAGAGTTGTACACTTAAAGCCTGTGTGGTTTTATTAACCAATGCTACCCCTCTATATTCAATTTTTTTTTAAAAAAAAGAATGGATGTCATTTTGAAAATACCTTGCTTACTCTTAGGAATAAATATCTGGGCTTCTGAGCCAAGATTCTCTCAGGGCCTAAACTTTTCCAGTGTCATTGAGAGACTTGCGGGGTACCACATGAATGAATCATTTTTAGTGGGTTTTAGTCATATTTGAAACAGCCTAGCTTCTTGGACCTGTCATAATTTTTATAGTTGTCCTTAACTATGGACTTGCCCTTAACTTTACTTGACTACATTAATAGAGATATGTGATAGCCACTGTTTGTGACTCTTAAAAGATTGATTAAATTCTCTTTAAATTGATCTATAGATTTCATGTAATCCTAATTAAAATCCTAGCAGACATTTTTTTTTTGGTAGAAATTGATAAGCTGATTCTAAAATTTATATGGAAATGCAAAACACCCACAATAGACAAAGCAACTTGCAAAAGAAGGAAAAAGTTGGCCTGATTTCAAGACTGATACAGCTAAAGTAATCAAGACAGTAGGGTATTAGCATCGAGATAGACAAATGGATCAATATAGAGTCCAGAAATAGATCCACATGTATATGGACATCTTATTTTTGACAAAGGACATTCCATGGAGAAAGTCATCAATGAACGGTAATGAAGCAGCTAGATATCCATTCACAAAATGATGAACTATCTATACTTCACATCAGATACAAACATTAATACTTAAACATTAATTAATGAAATAGATTATTAACTGAAAATGATCATAAAATTTAAAATGTGATGTAAGACCCCCAGAGGGAGACCCTTACTCTATCCCACGGATCGACGGCAACCCCAATCATCCGCAGGAGGCGTCACTTGATGCACACAGCAAGAGGCTTTATTCCAGCGTGCTGGGGCTCAACTCGTAACTCACACGGGAGCAGAGGAGTCGAACCCCGAGCAGAAAGTCTTACAAGTATATATAGGCAAAAACCATACATCGGGGGGTTTACACATGTGAGAGGGAAGAGAGGACAAAGCCGCCAGGAAATTCCAACAGGGCTCGTTAATAACATGTTTAATGACAGGGCCTAAGTTTTCAGTCAACAGTCCCATCCGGTAATCTCATGTCCTGCTTTTCTTATCTGTCAGAGCACTATTTGCTCTGTCTGCTCTTAGCTCGGGGCTGTTTCCTGGGACAGGTTTAAGGGTCTTGTTCCCATCACTGGCGGAGGGGGAAGACCTTGGAGAGTTAAGATAAAACGGACAGCTGTAAAAAAAAAACTTTACTCTTTCAGTTAGGGTTTGCTTTTTTTCCCTGAAGCTCCATTTTCCATTGTTGCTTTTTAATCTCTGGAGTTAAGAAGTTCAGGATTTGCCCAGATAAGATAAAGTAAACAAAATTCTTTACCTTTCAGTGAAACTATAAAACTTCTAGTTAGGAACACCAGGGAAACTCTCTGTGGTCTCGGGTTAGGCAAAGATTTCCTATGCAGGACAACAGAAGTACAAACCATAAAAGAACAAATTGATAAATTATACTTCATCAAAGTTACAGACTTCTACAACTTCAAAAGCATCATTAGGAGAATGAAAAGACAGCCCACAGAGTGAGGGAGAATAATTTCAAAAGAATATTTGATTTCTTCTTATATTCAGGATGCAAGTCAATCTCAATATCCAATAAAAAGGAAACAACTCAAGTAAAAACATGCAAGAGATTTAAACAAACAGCTAGCAAGCAAGCACATTAAAAGATCATTGAAATCATCAGGGAAATGCAAATTAAAAGCCAAATTAAAAAACCATATGGAGAGAAAACAAAACAAAACAAAGCTTACATGTGGGGAGAAGGTTTTACACTTGTATATTATATTCATGTAATCTCTCAGCTTTCTACTTCACTGTGTCTGTCAGGATACAACTTGATCAGCTCATTACCTCATTGAGGCAATGGCATTCCTTGCAGCCACTCTTTCTATTTCTTAAATTGCTTATGTTCTCTTCTTTAAGGTCTCAGTACAGGAGAAATGGAAGAGGCAGTAGAGCCAATATTCTTGTTAGTTTGTGTAGAGCAACTAATGGTGATTTAAAAGTTTGTGGTGTACATTAGAGGGTTTTGCCTGTGCTTTGATCCTTCACAAGACTGACATCTCATGACCTTGACTTGCTGCAGGGCTCACACGAGTCACTTAAAAAATAATTGTGGGAATCCTTTTCACGTCCCGCGTGGTTCAGGGTTCGGGTTCTAGACAAGGCCGCACACAAATGAAGAGAGACTAGAAAAGCATTAATTTGGGAATATTGGGTGCCAGGCGGGAGTCCACCTCTAGGGGGAGGACTACACCCTGCTCTGGCTTTGCTATCCCTTTTATTAAGGTTAAGGGATACACCCATATCCTTTAGGCAGGAAATTCCAATAATAGCCAATCAGCAAGAATTTATATAAGAGTAACAGGTGGAGGCTGCTTCAACTACCAATATCTCAACTAAACAATGAGTGATTAGCTCTGACCTTTCAGAGCAATTAAGATTGACCAGCCTTCCGGATTCCCTTTCCACATCTCTCTATTAGTGGGACAATGATCGATTTCCGGCAAATAATGAATGTGTTTTTCCTATTTTCCTTCCAGCTGATCCCTATCAAGTTAGTTTGAAATGTAATAAATGAATGGAATGAATGACTTGGGAATTTTTTTAGATGTCTTTTGTTCTATATAATGATGTAGCAAGTTATTAATTAAAAAAAACAGTGGAAGGATATAGTCTGGACCTTTACACTTGGGTTGTAAAAAAAATGTCATTTTTAACTAAACATGAGAAATTTTTGTCCTTTTGCCTCAGGGGCAGGGCATCATGATTTGCTCTGCTGTGAAGTTGGTGGTGAGAGATAGATGGGGCCTGTATAGACCGGGAGGCAGGCCCTGCTCCACAAATCCAGGGGGAAACAGTCAAGCAGCAGGGTGCAGGGAGAACTGAGACACATGTCTATCTGTACAACAGAGACTCGTCCTGACTTAGGCTCATGTCCAGAGACTTGAGAAGCAACAGATGCACATTTTCCATTATTCAGGAGGCACACATTTGTTGAGGCCACCATCAATTTCTGTATCTACATAGACACCTGTATACCAGTATTTTCATCTTAGGGAATCATACCTACCTCATTCTTTCTTCCAAATATTTCCCCCCATTCTACTCAGGACAGTGGCATCAGGCTGTCCTTATACACCAGAATAAAGAACTGCCTTATTTCAAACCCATCAAAACCTTGGCTTGTAGTTGCTGTCTGCTTTTATCACCATATTGTTCCAATCAATGCTATGTCTTCCCACAGGGCTTCTCGTTATCACTTGTAGCTGATGTTGGCTGTGTACTCGTCCATGCAGAACCATAGAAACACTTGAACACACCCATTCCTCTTCAGCACACTCCTATTTGAATCAATCCCATATAGACATGGGGATGTTACAGGGCATTCTTTATTCATTTAACATTTTCCCAAAATTTTGAAAGATTTATTTGTTTGTAAGCAATTGTCAATATGATTTTAGTCAGACCTATTGGGTTCACAAACTCTTAGAGGAGAGCAGTCTTAATGACCATCTTTGTTCAAACTTGTTCCCCAATTTATGTTGCATAAGGTATACATAAGACAGTATAGACGAAGTTATGGAATCTGGAGAATTCTTGACAGGAATTTTGAAGTGAATTCTACTTTGTGGTTTTTTATTTTGTTCTGCATGTAAGAACTATCTTGTCTGGGAAACATGAAATTCCTTCATCTGGGAGCACTCAAAACATATGTGATAATATAAAGAGAGGCCTGCTTAGAAAGTAGGGCTCTACACATTGGCAGACAGAGGAGTTCCACATTGATAGTAAATGGAGAGTTGATTACGTTGCAGAAGACTTGTTGACACAAAAAAGAATACTTATGACCAATGCCTGGCAGTGGCTGCACATTCACTGATGTCCAATGTAGCCATGTACACTCTAATGCTCATGTCAACTGGCCAGTCAGTGGTTTTTTTCCTCCTGAAGGAAATCCTATCAGAAGGTTGCTTGTCAAGCTGAGAATATAAGGGGCATTAGTTGATGAATTTATTACTTCAAGGTAGAACACCCTGATACATCTGTCTCCACCATTGGGATAGACCTGCCGAGAAGGATGGATGGGGACCATCTTGCATGCCCTATATCCTGAGTACAGGTTCCTTCATGGTACCTCTTTTTCTGGTCTCCTTTTTGACCACAATTTCAGCCATGAGATTTGTGGATATTTTGGAGTAGATCATCAGTCTTGTTCACTTTTTTAGTCATCTTTGATTGCATTTCTGGACTTCAATCGTGAGGAGACTTACTTGTTTTTAAGGCAGATGATCTCAAAGTATTTCTTTCTTCCCTCACCCCCACCATAACCTACCTGATTTTCACAAACTTTACACCCAGCTTATGCCCAGACCATGAACTTGGTGGGTAAAATAGGCCAAGGATGATGAACACTGGGACCACCCTGTGATTTTTCTCTCACACCCAAGACAAAGCTACTATAAAAATAATCTTGAATAATTTCTAACTTACTTTTAAAAAAATCTGTAAAACATCAGTGCTTAACTGATTTTAGCAATGATTGATTTACAGTAAATCTCTCCATTCATCATGCTACTAAGATCAACATCTGTTGCCTTGAGGTAGTTTCTACAGATAGTTAATTCCATTCTTTGGGTGTTTTACTTGTTTCCCTCTCGGAGGATAACATTATTTCTTAGTCCTGGGAAGATACCTTATTATAGCCTTCTGTGTATTGACAAAAATAGGCCTGTTTAACGGGGGAATTGCCCTCCACACGAGAATTCAGCATCCTTTTGGGTTATTTTCTAGAAATGCACAGGAGTCAAACATCTGGAATGCCCCAGGTCCCAATTAAGAGAATTCATCATAAACACACGTATTCTGATTTATATTGTATTTCCCTTAGCTATTTGTCCACAAAAAATCCGATGACCTACTTACTTAACATATTCATATGGAGCATTAACAATACTGTGGCTTAGCAAGAAGAGCTGTAAAATATTTGTTTTTCAAACATTTTACATCTTTATTTTCTCAAGTAGGGTGAAAGCCGAAGTGTCTAAACCAGGGGTGGGCAAACTTTTTGACTCGAGGGTCACAATGGGTTCTTAAACTGGACCGGAGGGCCGGAACAAAAGCATGGATGGAGTGTTTGTGTGAACTAATATAAATTCAAAGTAAAGGAGCGAAGGGGAGAGCAAGAGAACCCTCCGCTCTTTTGGCTCTGCGGGCCAGATAGAACAGCCGAATGGGCCGGATCTGGCCCGCAGGCCGTAGTTTGCCCATGGCTGGACCCTCGCTTTGATGCCCGTCAAAGGAAAATGGGAAACAGTAAATGGTTGAGGGAATCGCAGCATTACTTTCAGATGCCTGTTATTCTCACGCACCTGGCTAAGACCTCACTCACTAGATTCTAAAAGGTCTTGCTGCTTAAAATTTTTGGTTGATATGCTTCAGTGTCATTTTCTAGATAACCTCAGAAGCTGTGCTGCTGGTTGACCCAACGATAGGAGTTATTGTGAGTGCAGCTGAAAGGGCGGGGAGAGACCGACTCCATGTTCCCTTTGTTCCATGTCCTCCACCTCATGGAGTCAGGTTCCCGCCCTAGAACCTCTCCAATAGCCCAACCCACACTTTTGAATTAGCCAATAGAAATGCAAGAGGAAAGTAAGTCGCGCCCTGCCCCCATGTGCAACCTGACCCCGACCAATCAGCAGAGGCCACACTACCTCACCCCTCCTACCTCTCCCAGGCCCCCTATAAATCAGCGCGTTTGGGGCCTGGGGCTCTCTCTCTGCCTCCTGCCGCTGCGTGGGCGAGTGTGGTGGACGGGGAACTCGAGCTAGCTCGATTAAAGGCTCTTTGCTTTTGCATCGGACTCGGCTCCCTGGTGGTCTTTGGGGATCATGAAATCTGGGCATAACACAGCAATGCTGAAACCCAATATAATAGCTTTTGGG
Organism: Plecotus auritus; assembly: GCF_963455305.1. Lineage (NCBI taxonomy): Eukaryota > Metazoa > Chordata > Mammalia > Chiroptera > Vespertilionidae > Plecotus > Plecotus auritus. The sequence continues at coordinate 184,488,133 of NC_137775.1, read as the reverse complement.
GAATGGATTTGGGGGAAAACTATTAACCAATCCATCAGATGTGGGTGGGAAGTGGTCAAATGGGGGTGAATTTAAAAAATCTCCTCATTCCTTTTTTCTATGGACTTGTACTCTTGAGAGCCTAGAGGTACAAACCCTGTTACTTACACATGGTTCTAGCGTTGGTGACTCCCAGTGGATCAGAACAGCTAGAAACACCTTTTGGTTACAAATATCTGTTTCAAACCAATGCTTCTTTTATATAGTTTTAGGTACAGTGCTTTCCAAGGAAGGTATAAAATAGACATCCTCATGGTGGATTATAAAGGAACAAGGTGACATGCAACTACTAGTATTCTCCTGTACATTTGTGTTTCTGATACCACATTTGTTGTATCAAAACAGCAGCTTAAAGTGTGTGTGTATGAGATATGTACATATATATACATATACACACATGTATATACACAAATACACATATATAATATGCATGTGTTTGTATGTATATTGTATGATGTAAGGTTGATGAGTTTTTAAAAATTAAATGGTGTTATACTAAAGAAAACTGCTAAAGTCAATTCGTTTAACAGAGCTGTTTTAGAATCCAGTCTCTTACCAAAAAACTACATAGTAGAAATGTCAAATAAAAGTATATTATGTGCTCTTTCTTAATGACAAAATTAATCTTTTAAAACAATTTCCATTGCAGTTACTAGTATATAGCTTTCAGTGGTTCACTCTATCTTCTAGACATTTTGTTACACTCTTAATGTGCAATTGTATTTTTAAAGGAACCAGTTTGACAGAGAGAATTACAATTTGGAACTACTGGGGAAAATGTGATTTTTTTTTCTTAATATTGATGTTCAGGATTAAAAAATAACTTCTTAGTATTCATGTAATAAGTATCTGTTTTCTCCCTAGAAAAATCATATTTTTTGTCAGGTTCTACCCAAGGGATTGGAGAAACACAAGTAGCAATACATTTGCCAAAAGATACTCTATGAACATTATGAAAAATTCTTTAAAATAACAGCTGCCCTTGAGATAAATATGTGGCAGAGCCATCGACGTCTCCATTGTTAATGCCATTTCTCATCTAGACACCCACATGCCAGTAGAGCTGTTAAAAATGCAATATCAAGCGGGTAATGAAGCTTCCCCGCTGTATTTATCCTTAGCATTCTCCACCCCAGGGCAGCCTGGTCTCCGAGTGATGACAGCTGTGTTTTATAAGTATTAGCCCTCTACAATATGCACTATTTTTATTCTATACCCTGGAGCCACAGTGAGAAACATGAGAAAAAGGTGTTGTTTTTTTTTTATTTCATTCATTTTGAATCTTTTATTGCTTTTCCTGAACTAATAAAAGTGAAGAAACCATGAAGAGAGCAGTCAGAATGTCTCAGGTCTAGAATCCCAGCCTCACTTAACTTCCTCAGAAGAACTTTCTTAGAGTTTCTGGTCTCTGGCTTCTTGTTGGCTCCCGACATGGGAGGTTCAGAGAGTGATCAGAAACAGAGCTCTGTGTGCAGACTGCCAGAGGAGGGGTGGGAGCTGCTGATGCCTGATTTTTCATACCTCTTAAGAGTGGGCCAGGCCTTGGGCAACTGGAAAGTTGAGTGCTGTATTTATTTCCTTAGGAGTTAAAGCACTAGGTGTTCAATGCAGAGAGTGGTAGCAGTAAAATACCTTGGGCAGTGGGGGCACTGAAGAGCAGGGACAGTTATTCACATATTTTTAAGAATAAATATTTTTATTTTTCAATTATATTTGACATACAATATTATATTAGTTTCATATGTACAACTCAGTGATTAGACATTTATATAACTTACTAGAGGCCCGGTGCATGAAAATTCATGCACTGGAGGGGGGTCCCTCAGCCCGGTCTGCCCCCCTCACAGTCCGGAAGCCCTCAGGGGCGGGAGGCAACCTGGTGATCAGGGGAAGACATGCCTCCATCACACCTCTGCTGCTGCCACTGCCGGTAGCACAAGCCTCTGTGGCCCTGGTTACCTGAGCCTCGGGTGGCCCTGGGCGCCTGGGCAGCTGACACCTGAGGCTTGCCTGTGCCTTGGGCTGGCCTTGGGCGGCTGGGGGCTGAGGGGACTGGGGGACTCAGGAGGCAGGCGTGCGGTGCAGCCAGACCCGCCTAGGGGCAGGCCCAGCCGTGCACGCGCCTGCCGCTCTGGCGAGGCTGAGGGGGCTGGGCGCCACCATCTTGTGGCTGTGGGCACCGCCATCTTTGAGGGCGTGCAGTCAATTAGCATATTCCCTTCTTATTGGCTGTGGGTGCCACCATCTTTGTGAGGGTGTGATGGTCAATTAGCATATTGACTCTTTATTAGATAGGATGATATGATCACCCGATAAATCTAGTGCCCATCTGACACCATACGTAGTTATCACAGTTTTATTGACTATGTTCCCTCTGCTGTACTTTACATCCCCATGACTCTTCTGTGACTACCAACTTGTACTTCTTAATCCCTTCACCTTATCACCCACCCCTCAAACCCCTCCCATCTGGCAACCGTCAAAATGTTCTCTGTATCTCTGAGTCTGTTTCTGTTCTGCGTGTTTATTTTGTTTTAGATTCCACGTAAATATAAGTGAAATCATCTGGCATTTGTCTTTCTCTGTCTGACTTATTTCACTTAACAAAATACCATCTAGGTTCATCCATGTTGTTGCAGATAGCAAGATTTCATTCCTTTTTATGGCTGCCTTATATTCCATTGTTTATATACACTACTTCTTCTTAATCCATTCATCTACTGATGGATAGGTTGCTTCCATATCTTGGCTATTGTAAATAATGATGCAATGAACAATGGATATATGTCTTTTCAATTTAGTGTTTTGGGTTTCTTCAGATAAATACCCAGAAGTGGAATTGTTGGGTATTCACATATTTTAAGTGTGGAAAGAAAGACCATGCTGTGTAAAGGAAGAGAGAAGGCAGAAAAATTAGAGAATAAAAGTTTGACATCATTTTTCTCAGTGATCACATGCATGCATGGGTCAAAGGAAATATGAAGAAAGAACACATGATTGGACTTAAGAATTACCATCCTTTGTACTGTTCTTATTCTGTATGTTTGGACCAATGGGTACATCTTAGGAGGTGATAGCATAGGCAGGATTCAGGAAATTATATTCTCACAAATCTATCTATCTATCTATCTATCTATCTATCTATCTATCTATCATCTATCTATTCCATCCATCCATCCATCCATCCATCCATCCATCCATCCATCCTAGTAGGGCTATAGCATTTATATTATAGGCAATGCAATTAATTTAGAATAATCTTACTATAATCATATCCTCTATTGCTTAGGGCAAGGAGTAAGTATGCATTCATACTTTGGGTATTTGGTTATAGCCATTTAAAATAGCTGTTTTACACTTATGACCTAGAATACTGAAATTTATGCCTGGCTAAGTCCTAACAACTATTTCTAAAATAATGTTTATTTGTTTTGTGTAGTATTTCCTCATTATTAAAAACAAAACCAGGACCCACGTATAAGCCCCATGGAAATTCTATTAGACATTTAAAAATGGGTTTGGTCTTACCACATTTATTCTTCCCCAGTTTTGTTTTGTTTAAATATCTTTTTATTGATTTCAGAGAGGAAGGAAGAGGAAGAGAGAGAGAAACATCAATGATGAGACTCATTGATCGCTGCCTCCTGCATGCCCCCTACTGGGGATGGAGCCCACAACTCGGGCATGTGCCCTGACTGGGAATTGAACCCTGACCTCCTGGTTCATAGGTTGATGCTCAACCACTGAGCCACAGCGACCAGGCTATTCTTCCCCAATTTTATTCTTTTTTAAATTTTTTTATTTAGCTTTTACCATTCTTTCTGTTGCTTACCATATCACTTTGTTGTTTTTGTAGAAAGTTGACTTTATAGGGAGGCAGCTGTGGTAGAGTTTCTGGGACTCAGCCAAATCAGCTTACTTCTTTGAGTTTGGGTGATAGTTAGGCATTAAAAAAAAAAAAAATCAAACCCAAGAAAAATGAAAAGTGTTTACAGAATTTTTAAATCTAGTACCAAACTCTTGTGAGGCCACCTCATAGATGCTCAACTTGTGATCTAGGAATAAACATGATGACCTGTAAACACATTTTAAGAGTCAAGTCATATTAACTTGAACTTGATGCTTCTTCTTAAGACAATGATCTTCAAACCAAATGGTTTAGGTCAGCATCTCCATTTCCCTGCAGCAGGAGGATGGGAGGGGTGAAATCAACAAGGCCACGTTGTTGTAAAACTCCATCTCCCATTTCTCTAAATCAAGTTGCTGAAACCTTCTTCGCTATTCATGCCTTCAGAGTAGATACATTTCTGTGAATTTATACAAACACACACTTGAGGCTTCAGAGCCGTGGTGGCTGCCCCTTTGTGAGATGTCAGAAGTCTTGTCAAGGGGAGGGGCAGGGGATTGACCTTGCTTAGAACCTTTCCTGAATTATTTCAAGTTGGGTGAAAATACTTTCCATTTTGGTTCTTCAGTCACTCTTAAAAAGGTGGGTGAGTTGAACTACTTTTTGTGGCTCCCCAAAAGCCAACATATATTTACAATTAATGGAATTCAAAGCAGTGATAACAAAAATAGTCATGTAGCTCAGTTAAACACAGAGTGGCTTCTTATACATTGTCTTAAGATCCTCATTTTCATATGCATTGTAGTCTCACCCAACTTGAGTTTAAAATGCTTCTGCAATTTTTGTTTAAATTGAAAACAAATACACAAAACCAAAATACAACAAAGCAAGTATAGGACATTTGAAGTTCAGGAAAAGAATTGTGCAGTGAGGAGAGGGGTAGACGTGATTTACAAATGCTGTCACAGCTGCCTGCATAGCAGGTGCACCTTCTCTGGGAGATTTATCTCACACAAAGCCACTGGTAGTGAGGCTATTTCTCTATAGGGAATATAAATTTTTGACATATCATGCTTTGCAATTGAATAAAATAAAAGTCAGTGTACTTATGGATTTTCTTTTTAATGTAATAAAAGTCAACATTAGAAAAAGAATGGAGAGCAACTCCCTACTCATCATTATGCCTATATCTGTCCCATCTGCCTCATGCGTATTTAATTTACTTTCTTTCAATTAAAAAATATTTGTTGAGCATATGCTATGTGTCAGGCATTGCACTACATGTAAGAAGAGTTATAAAGATAAATAAGATATTTCCCACCTAGTCAAGGAGTCTGGGGTGGGACTTCTCCCTGCAGATAGCTATGACACTAGTCTCCTTGGAGTAAGTGCCTTAAGAGATTCATAAACAAAAGTTACTTTAGAGAGTGCATGTATTTGGGAAGGCTAGGGATGGTCACGCAGGCCACAGTCTCAGCTACGAAATATCTGCCTCTTGTTCTTTCACTGTTGGTTGTACTTCCTGACAATGAACACAAACACAGCTCAAATATACGAGCTTCCTTTACTTACCCCTTCCCTCTACTTCTTGATCAACTCTTTTCCTCCATCCCTTGATTGGAGGTGGAGGAGGGAGGGTAGACATCCATAGCAGCCACTCCACCACCTCTCTCATAAGCAATGACTAGAAAGGGAGCATCATCTTCTCCCACAGGCCTTTGGGTCCCATTAACACCCCAGATGGCCCTCTTTCCATCTCTGGGACCCAGCACTCTAGACAGCGAGTCTCTACTAACCCAGGCTGCATGAAGGAGGAGACACACTTGAGGTGCCCTGGGTGTAACAGTGGTCCAGGTCAGCCATCTCCAGGTATCTGCCCCTGGTTTCCTTCCAACCAATTGGTCATTTGTTTAAAAATTAAACTAGCCTTATATCATCATAACAAAATTGGGTTTTACATTCGAGGGCCTTGGGACATCTCTTAAGGTGGTTAGTACTATGATGACCATCTGAAAGGAGTCTTATTACATATGACGTCAAACTGCTGACAGGGCCAGAGAACTGAGGAGTCCTATCTGGCAGATCCTATGTGGACCAAGCTGCGCAAAGAAAATCAGACACAATGGAAATTTTCTAACCCTTGATTTCAGCTTGTGTTTCCTTTTTCCCTCTCTGACAAGTTCCAACGATGAGACGGGCAATTTCCCTCACTGGTAATGCTAGGGTCAGAGTGCAGTGATTGGTTGGAAGTTTTTCTTTTTTCTGTTATTTCCCCCAGATGGGTGAAGGTGCTAATGGAGGGTAAACATACACAAGACCAGAAGGGAGAGAGAGGTCTGGATCAATGGCCCCAGGAAAATTGAGACTCCACCGTAATTAATAGATCAGGAAGGGCTCTCCTGTCCCTCAACGAGATTGCTGCCTGATTTAGACTAAGTTTTATTTAGGAGAGTATCTTACACTTGAATGTTGAGCGGGGAACTTTCCTTGTCCTCTAAGGACTCCTAACATCACTGTAGATGATGGTGTTATTCTTCTTAAAGTCCCCCGTCCCTTTGGAGCCCTGCGCTGGAGGAAACCCTCTCTAACTGTGAGATGTGAGCATTTGCAGAGCATGCAGCATGTATGGGAAGCAGTAACATAGTGGTTCTTGTTTGTTTGCTTGCTTTTATAAAATTCTGTCCTAAGTCCATTGAGGTTACGTGTTGTAGAGTAGGCCAGTGAGAAAAATCCAATATTGTCTATTTCCATTCACTTGGTCCTCTTTCATCTGTGTCTTCTTCCTCTCCTACCTCTCTCTGGGTCCAGTAGAGAATTCAGGGGATTTACTTATCTGCACAATGAATTGAACATCTTGCTTTAAATATTTTGGGAAACTTCTGAGGATGAGGCAAAAATTCTGATAGAGCAGGGGTGGAGAACCTTCCCCCCCCCCCCACCCCCCAAGGTCCATTTGGATATTTTTAACATCATTTCTGGGCCATACAAAATTATCAATTTAAAAATTAGCCTGCTCTATTTGGTCAAACATTTAATTAACTCACCCCTAATGTCTTGGCAGGGCCAGACCAAATGATTTTGTGGGCCTTACGTAGCCCCAGGGCCAGACATTCTCCACCCCTGTGATAGAGGGACATTGCTTTTGGCATTGAAATTGTCAAGATTAGATGAATCTGATTTTTGACCTCTGAAGCAGATGGACTAGAGTTGGCCATCACTGTCATCTTGATGGCAAAATAAGGTGTCTTAATATCCATATTGCATGAGCCAAATGTTTGGTGATCTAGTTTCAAGCGATTGGTAAGGTTTCAAACGTGATCTGTGTTTACAATTCTCACTGAGATTTTCCCTTTATGAATAGAGCGATTATGTTACAAAGGAGACAGCCATGACTAGCCTTGAAATGTTTAATTGGTGCCCCGCCTTTTCTTTGCCCCTCAGATTTTCTTCTCCTCAGACCTGGTGGGTGGAGAAGGGGGGGAAAGGCAGCATTGACACTCTTCTTTTTCTTTTTCTTTTTTTCAGATTCAGAAGAGTAAAAAACACCTCCCAGACAATAAGAGAGGCTGCCAATGTCTTGCATCATTTTAGCTGAGCTTCTTCATTCTCCTTCTTCTCCTCCTTCCACAAAGCTGGGGATGGCGTGCAACTTTCAAAAACGAGCCCCCCACACTTGGCCTTGTCTCATGCCATCTCCTCCCAGATGACTGGCTGGGAGCTGGCTTGGGGGCCTTAGAACTCTGGGGGATGGTCCCTATCCCCCAACCCCCAGAAAACAAAACAACTTGAGATTTTGCACAAACAGAACCAAAACATGAAGGGACTTCCTCAGAATCCTTTGCTAATGCCCTGGCTTTCAAGGCACCCGTCTGGCCTGATGACAGTGGACACCATGGAGATGCTGAGAAAGGCCTGAAAAGGCCACGCACACAGCAGTTGCCATTTTATTACTGCCCATGCCGTTACTTCGTGTCGTGATTTTTGCACGGGCTGCAGATGGTGGGGACAGCCGGGCCGGCTTCCCTCCCAGCCTCTGGTTGCCCCTTTCCGGAGCCAGGAACATTCTTTTTTTCACCAGGTTCCCTTCAGACTTAAAAAATTGTTCTTAGGCTTTTCTTTCCATCTATATACTATGAGATTCTTTTTGTTTTATAAAAAAGATGTTTCCTATAGCAATCTTTATTTGATGCTTAATTTATCTGTGCATTCGTTCACAAGAACCTGAATGTTTCTGCTGACGACCATGCTGTTCAGGTGGAAACCCAGTGTTTTCACGGGGTAGCATCGTAGCTAAGTGGTTATTGAAATTGTGACCACTGGCGGGTCCTCTTCTTTTGGAGATCTGTGCTTTGACTTAATTGCTCTTCTGTCTATTCCAGGAAGTGCTGGGGGCCTTTGTAGCAGGGAGATGTGGCAGAGAATTCTGTTCATTTTAGTGAGCCTTTAGAGGTACCCAATAGGAGATGATTCACAGCACAAATCAAGAATAAGATGTAGCCTGGAAAGAGAATCAAGACACAGCCCCCAGAAACCAAGTCAGACGAGACCCAATGGAGTGCTGGGAAAGCAATTTTATGGGCCTAAATGGTGTGATTTGGATGAAACTGATTCTGAAGACATGGTTGTGGTTCACAAAGGAATATGTGAGTCCCTCCCAAGGGGAATCGCATGGATCCGCGAGAACGAGTGGGATTCGTAATAGGAAGAGAGGGCTCTATGCTAAACCCGGGGGTGTTGCCCATTGCGCATTTAATTTCTACATTTACAAAAGCACAAAAATAAACATTTAAAAATTCTCTCACTACTAAGGCAAAATGTTGGCATTTTTTCAGACGGAAATAGGGAGACTATGTTTGCCATCTGCAACGCCTTTGCCTCGCTGAGCCCTTCCCCACAGAAAGGCCTGAAGAACTCTTGCGCATGCCTGTGGCGCACTGATACTGGAACAGGGTTCTTCATTTTGCGTGGGAATCACACACACTTTTTTGAGCCTCCCCCTGCTTTCCCAACAGTGACCATAGTAAACAAGGTGGTCACAAATTCAACCACAGCCATAGCAGTTCTGGTAAATGAGCAAAGCAAGCCACAGCTACCAGAGTTATTGTGATAACTGGCAATTCATAATGGGCCTTGGTGTTAGGGAGGCAGTGAAGAGTGGCAGGGAGAGGGAGGAGTTAAGAGTCTTGTCTCAAGGGGTCAGCTGCTAGTCAGCTATGGGATCAGTGCTGTGTAGGAATCAGAGTCCTTTAAAAATATGTTGTTATTGATTTTAGAGAGAGAAGAAGGGCGAGGGATAAAGAGATAGAAACATTGATGAGAGAGAAACATGGATGGGCTGTCTCCTGCACGCCCCCTACCAGGGATTGAGCCCACAACCCGGGCATGTGCCCTGACCAGGAATTGAACCAATGACCTCTTGGTTCATGGGTCGATGCTCAACCACTGAGCCACACCAGTGGGCAGGAATGGGGGTCTTGATAAATAACAAAGATTTTATAGGAACCCTCTCCAAAATTTTAAATATTGGCTACAAATCAGAAACTTACAAACACTGTGCTGGTCAGAGAAAATGTGCCTATGACCTGCATTCAATCTGTGGGACATCAGTTTGCAAACCGTGGTCTTAGAGGTGTTCTGGTCTGGTACAGGGATGGAATACATCCAGTACTTGACTTTGGAACCTGACCTTTTACCTCAAATCGATTCCATATTTTTGTATGCTGGGCTTTGCAGCCAGTCCTAATAGAAAGCCTACAGCTTCCCTTTTATACTCTAATGAGCAAGACTAAACAATATTAAAAAAAAAGACACAGGAATATAGCCATTTCTTTTCTAGTACCAATGGAATGAAAATATACTTCATTTGCTTTAAGTCATTCATTAGCTGAAAAGGGAATGGGAACAGAATTTCATTCAGTATAGACTCTGCTTGGAACTCTCCGTGTGGGAAAATAAAAGCTCCATGTAACTTTTATTTATATATTCTTTAAAAAGCTGTTTTGAAAGGACATTGAGTAAAGATGCAGAATGATCTATTTTTTTTTGAAAACATAAAATAATGTGTTATTATGCTATGAATTGATACTGGAGCAGATAAAACATTAAAATAATGATTCCAAGCCCGTATTGACTGGATTAACAACTTCTCTAAAACTCTAGCTCACTTTCTACAGTCTGTTGGTTCTCTTGAAATACCTTCCTCCAAACTGAGCAGTGATACGGGACACGCATCCTTCCATCGCATCGCTGGGATTGTGGCATCTTACTGTGTGTTACATTGTCTCATAGAAAGCAAGGGCTCACACACTGGAATTAAAAATTGACTGGTACCCGGGGAAAGCAGTAGGGACATTCCCACCAAGGACAAACCAAGTTCTCCATGTCCTTGAGGGACAAGCGACAAATGGAGTTTGGGTCCCCATTTTACCAAACAGCTCTACATTCAAGTTTTGTTGATGTGGCATGTTTCTGTGGCATAATGACTAGCGTAGGGAGGTCTTTGTTCCGTCTTTTATTCACACCAACCTTTCTTGGTTGATGAGCCTACCAAACAGCTTATGGTAGCACGCAAGGGACTCGTTTCTAACCCATTAAGTTCAAATGGGTTTTCTTCCACTGTCCATTTCATTCTTGGAGCTTTTAAAAACCATTGAAAACATCTGACAGGATCCCATTAAGGACCTGGTATACTTAAACAATAAAATGATATCTAACCTCTCAGAGCCAAAGGATAATCTAGTGTACTTGTTTACTTCATTTGCAGACTTACAGCCATTTGTTATGTATCCCACCTGGAACCATGCCTTTAGTAAACGTGGGAAGTAGAAAATAAGGAGCAATGTTATCACAGGATGTGAGACAGAGCAGACAAAGGGATGGAGACTAACTTTGTGACCCATATTTTAGGAGTAAAGATACTGGTCTTTTAGTGCCACTTCGATTGTGGATCACCTTTCTCTAGATATATAGATGATAGATACAAAGATGATCGATAGATGATAGCTAGATAGAATATATAGGGTCTTCCTAAAAATATATACCTACTCTTGGAATAATTATAAAGGCAATGTTTATTAAAATATATTTCATTTTCAAAATTGAGCTATCAGCTGTTAAAACGTGTATACATTTTGGGGGGATGCCCTGTATAATATATTTTCTTCTATTCTTAACCCTTGATCAGAGACTTACATGATAGAAATTACTTGATAACATTCCCGTGGAGTATGGGGAAAAACAAAAGAAAAAATCACAACACTCTTTTTCTGATAATGAGATAGAGAAGATTCTGAGATTAAAGCTCAGGTATGTAGTATTATGTCCCAAGTAGAGGGGATTTAGGGAATCCAGGAACTTTTTTTTTCTCAATTGGAAACTTTGTCCTAATGCCAAGATCCCCACACATTCCACCAGGAATCACCGTGGGTTCACCATGGCGCCTGGCACCCCGCCTTCAGGGGGCACATGGAGAATCGTCCAGCTGAATTCCACTGTCCACCTGGAAGTGTCCAAACTTACCTGGCAATTTAGTCGACGTCTTCCATAGGCCAAGCATATCGCTAAAGGCCTGTGCTCTAAGTACATGCAGAGATAGCTAGTAACACAGCAGCTTTGCATGAGGGTTGGGAAATTGCAGGTCATCTGGGGAAAATGGTCAGAGCCAAGTTTATGAAAAGATAAAAATTTCTCTATGGCTTTCGGATTTAAGAAAAACAACAACAAATTCAAAACAAGATTCTTCTGAAAATGCTCTTCCCAAAGGGGTGATAACACCAATCCTGTGGATTTATTTATAAATTCAAGCTGAAGCGTTTAAAACCCCAAGTGGACTCTCTTGGCGCAAAGAGAGATTCCATACGTGCCGTGTGGCGGATCCTGCCCAGTGTTGCTCTGCCGATGCCATGGTCGGCGTAGCTCGGAATCACAGCAGAACCGGACGTTAAAGAACGTCATGCTGCACTAATGATACTATATTGGATCTCACGTGTGAGTAAGTGGAAAGTCATACTTGCAATTCATCAACACCGATCCGTGGGTAAAAGGCCCCATTATCATTTAGAAAATGAACTTAATGGAAAAGCTGTAACGAACAGCACACTACTGCTATGAAATATCCCTCGAGAACCAAGAGACACTTTACCTGCCAAGTTCACATTTCAGGCGTTAGGGTTTCCTCTCATCAAAGGCCCTGATGGGCACAGAGCTGCCACTAGAACTAGAATGGAAACAGCTGTCTAGCACATGAGGCCGAGTTCACCGGAGAAGTGAATTTGGGTCCAGGGAGGTTAGATAAAGGGGAGTGGTCCTCTGGATGTTCTCACTGGACATTTGTACAAGCCGGATGCTCCGGAAAAGTCTGCAATAAGCAAGAACTGCTTCATCGGAAGAACATTTTGTTTTTACCTTAAACAAGAGTGGGATGCACTGGGAACCCAGACTGAAACTCATGGAAGTCCCCTTACACACTATTTATTCCTGATTATTTGAACTCATGCCCCCCACCTCACCGTTGTTGTTTTTTTAAAACACTGCCAGATGTATTTGGAATGAATTTACATTTGTTCTGGCTTCTGTGCCCACGTGGAAATGGATTGAACCCTGACATCTCCAGGGGCAACTGGGGGCGTAGCAGGCCGCTCAGTGCCGTGGTGGAGGCTCTTGGCTTTGTCAGTTTCAACCACGATTCCTGAACCTCGCCCATGAATCTTCGTGGGAGCTGCAGAAGCATTTCTCATTCACGCCATGGTGCAGGGTAACTCATTTAAATAAAGTCCATTAAAAGCCAATAGCTTTGGAATGGCACATTGTTGTAGTCTTCGCTTCTCTGTCATGGCCTATCTTGGGGTGGGGATTTGTGTACCTGTGTCTTTGTCTTTGGATGTATGTGTGATGGCACAGAAACATAGTCACACACCCAAAGACACAGATTTCCAGTAAAGACCAGAGGTATTGCCCAGCAACTGATTCATGAGGTAGAACTGCAGAGTATACATTTTCCTTTTTCTTGCTTTGATGATATTTTTATACAATTTTATATGCTGTAAAAAGTTTATAAAAGTATTTGCTATTTTTATTTGTAGAGCTCAGGTAGGATTTTATCAGCTCTGGGGCCCACTGTCCAGCCAGATTTCTCCCCTCACCTGATTTAAGAGTCCGCTCTCTTTTTCATATCATTTCTCTGACCTTCCCCTTCTTTTCTTCTCATTTTTGTGCCTTTTTGCAAATTCTTTCTTTTGCCTCTCACAAGGCACGCCATTCTGCTTGCAGTGTTGTTTCAGCACATGATGGGAAACACAAAACGATGGGGAAAAACAACCGCATCTTGTTCCTGTGTAATCCACATGAGGGAATGTTGGGTAGGAGGAGTCAGGGGAGAGGGACCAGATTGGGGAAGGGAAGCAGGAAAAGGGAATCCCCATGGGAACTCAGTTTCCCAAAGCCAGGAGTCACGTCAGGCTAATGCGATGCTGTTAGTGTCTTCCCCTGCACAGAGCACAGCTCTGGCTGTTACAGGGTTTTCTCCTCAGGATGGCGGGCCCTCACCCTGGTGTGCACACTCTCCTAATGAGGGCGCTGGCCATATGCGAACGGGTAAATCAGCTCATCTCAGCCTTAGATTTTGCTGTTGTTCAGCTGGATTTGTGGGAGCTGTCTGGATGAATGTCAAAATGCTTGTCAAGATTCAAAAGAGGGAGGCAAGCAGAAACCAAACCCCAAGCCCCAATTCAGATCGTGCCAAGCGAATAGTTCTTTGGCGGGATCAGGAAGGGATCTCCGGATGTGTTCTCAGAATGCTCCTCTGCAAGGGAAGACGGCGAAATGGACTGGTCTCTGTTTTATGGCGGCGATAAAATGGACTCCCACGATGTAAAGTATCTTCCAAGCAGATAAAAGGCAGGTTGTAATTCACATTTGTATATCAAAGGGCAAGAGAATGGCCATTCATTCTAAACAAGAATGTTTTGTTCCCTGTGATACTGGCTTGTACTGAAACTATTTCAAATGTCATGGTGTTACATCTCCAGATGCAAAAATAAAACCTAGGGACTCATGTAAAACAGGGTGTGCTAACTGCTCTCAGTAAATCCCGTGTCTGTTGTAAGTCCTTACTGCACAGAGGAGGCTGACGGGTCCTCCATGCATACTTCCCCCCAGCAACCAGCAATGTATACATACCTATATGTTCTTCTGATTACCAAATAAAAACAATGCGTTCACCTCTTGATTGGAATTCGAAAAATGAAAAGGCTGTTTGTTCTTTCAATGCTTTTCCTGGTTGTCTGTGTTCTGTCCCAGATGTGGGGCTGTCTGAACTTACTCAACAACCCATCTCCTTCGCATCCCTCCAGACGCCACGAGATGCCCAGGTACCCGTGCTTTCGCCTGCACACTGGAAGATACACATGGTGTATCGTGCCTCATATGATCTCTTTTGAGGTGGATGGGTTCTCAGAAGCTCCTGGGAGGTGTAAGAAATGCCGGCAGTCATGGAATTAGGTTGGCTTCCGTATGTTCAGTTTTCTTCTGGGCACCATGATATTATGGTTTTATAGTCCTGCGATGCTAGTTTTCAAATTCCAAACATTTTTCCTTCTCCTCTTGTGAGGGCTACCTGGCAATATGTTCCTTCTCTCCAGCCATGAACGTACAGAGTCTGAGCAGGGAATGGTCCTTACCCCTGTTTGTGGGCGTCCAAGTGGCTTTCCTCCTTCAGGCCACCACTAAGAGGGGCTCCCCTAGTGGTGATGGAAGGTATTACACAAATGCCACCCTCTTCCCTGGGCCAGGTGGCCTGTTGCTCCTGTGTAGTAATTCCACTGGATTGTTTTTCTGGGCTGGGTGTTCGTCTAAAGCAGCTGTGCTTGCCACACATTAAAATAAGTGTTTTTAATTTTTTTCTGAAAGAAAAAGCAGTACTTATTTTGTAACATATTGAGAACTATGATGCAATTAAAATCATTGGTAATACCCTATCCAAGGATTATTCTCTGTCAGTTCTTCACTGAACTTCCTTGTGTTTTTTGCTATACATTTTTACACAGTTGAGGCCATTAATTCCAGTACATTTAATTTTGTATTATGATCTTTACCCACATAATATTAGATTGTTAGCATTGTCCCATTAAAAAACACACACCACATATCTCTTTATTAATGTAATTTAAATAGCAACGTAATACTTTGTTTTGTGACCCTAGCACAATTTTACTTAACCACCTCTCTGTTGGACAATTAAGTTACACAGTTTTATTTTTGACAGCTCTAGATAACTTAGCAATGGAGCTCTTTGTACATAAGGCTTGGTCGAATTTCTGAATATCTCCACTGGAAAAAATTCTTAGATGTACAATCACCGGGCCAGAGGTTGTGAACCTTTTTTCAGACTCCTCATCCACATGCCCAACCCCAAAGCATATTCAAGTATTAAGACCACCTTATTTAAGCTGCACGCAGTGTCACATGTCTGAATAGCTCTTGTGGTTTTGATCATTGTTCTGTGTGATGAACGGAGATGAAGTCTCACAGAAGCAAGCATAGTACTGATGGTGGTTGCATCGTGGAGGAAACATGTTACTAAAGACTCTGCGTGGGCCGCTCTCATTAATACACTATCAGAAAACAGCTCTTAGAGCCGAAACCGGTTTGGCTCAGTGGATAGAGTGTCGGCCTGCGGACTGAAAGGTCCCCGGTTCGATTCCGGTCAAGGGCATGTACCTTGGTTGCAGGCACATCCCCAGTGGGAGGTGTGCAGGAGGCAGCTGATCGATGTTTCTCTCTCATCGATGTTTCTAGCTCTCTATCCCTCTCCTTTCCTCTCTGTAAAAAATCAATAAAATATATTAAAAAAAAAAAAAAAAGAAAACAGCTCTTAGGGGAAGCGCAGGCAGGTGGGAATCCTCACACTCTCAGGCCTCCCACAGCTCTGAGCAGCAGGTGGACTTCTCTGGATGCTGTTTTGTCAAGGCTGTGATAGGGCAAAAATGATGACTTGTTCCGAGGCATCAGGCGACGAGGGCTCAGTGATGCCCGCCACACCCCTAATGGGACACAGAGAAGAGGTTGGTAGATGTGCTTAGCAATAGCAATACCTCGAAGCTTGTGGATATCCATCGGGCAGCCTTGCAATTGCTAACCGGGAGGGATGGAGGATGCCTGGTTGACAGGCACTTTTTCTAGTTTAGTCTTTCAGCAGCCGCCTCTGCCTGGGGGGTCTGCTCGTGTCATAACAACATTGCCATTGTTGGTATATTACTAGCGATGACACATGGTCTCAGGGCTCTTACATCACGCTTTCCCAGCAGCCTTGGGCTGGGCGGGGCCACCCCATTTGGCAGGAGGGAGATTTTTTGTCTGAGGTCAAGCTGCAAGTCACCGGGGTTTAGTGCTAACCCCACGCCCTGAGTCTTAGGTGTGCGTAGTTGCCCCAAAGCGGTCAGCGATGCTTGTCATTTCCATCACTGTCCTCTTTTCCAGACCTCCTGATGAATTGCATTGATTGCCCTTTAGCTGAACCAACCAAGGGCATTGCTTTGAAATATCTGAAAGCTATTCGTTTGTCAAGAGTTACTGCCAGTCCCACAAGCCGCGGGGATGACATCTGCCCCGGGCTGACTGATTGGGTTGTTTACTCTTTGGGCATTCAGATGCTGTGGGTCAAGGACGATGTAATTCATGACCTTAAGTGCTTTGCTCCCAAAGATGACATACCAGCTACTTTACACACACACACACACACACACACACACACACACACACACACACACGCCTTTCTTTTGAATGTAAATAACGAACATTACGTTGGCCAAGCATTTTCATGTGTGTATTCTCACTTGATCCTCACAAATACATACAGAAATTGATGTTTTTAAATCTTTATAGATGAGGATAATGAAGGTTAGCTGATGCACTGATGTAGTTATTTACTCGTTTTCATTTTACCAACCTCAACTATGAAATATTTCAGAATTCTAAAATCACATACATTTAATCAACCTGTGTTTTTTTGTTTGTTGTGAAAGGGTAAGGAAGCAGTATAAAACCCCAGGCAGCGAGTGGAGGGAGGGTAGACAGCATGGGCCTGGTGCTCGTTACCATGCAGCCACGCAGGCTGATAGGCCCCCCAGGGCCCAGCACTAAGTCATGAAGTAGATCTGAGTTTCCGGGAAAAGCAAATAAAAATGAAGAGAGGCCATGGACAGGATTCACATCATTCCGTGGAGGTAGTGCTCACCAGTTGTTTAGAAGAAAGAACGCCTCCCTGAGGGCTGAGAGAGATGTCTTTCAGGAACTTTGAAAATGCCCAGGTCCAGGCTCTACCCCAGACCAATTAAAACAGCCTTTCTGGGGGCAGGGCCTGGGTATCTGCACAGTTTCTTTAAAATCCCCGTGTGCTCCTAATGCGCAGCCAGGATTGAAAAGCGCTGATGGTGAATTCCGAGTCACCGACGGGAGCGAGGTCTACACCAAATCCCAGGGTGAGCTCTGTGTCCCAAGGCCAAGGCCAGCGTGGAGCAGCAGAGCAGGTTGGAAGCTGGCCCGGAAATGCATCCTCCAGCTCGGGTTCTGATGTTTTCCTGGGGAATGGAAGGAGGGGGAAAGGTTTTGGAAACTGAGTTGAGTATTATTCCCACGCATGGAACTTTGAGTAATGGGGTTGGTAATTTGGTGGCTGCGGAGTGGAAAATGATTTCAGGAGCCCACCCTCAGTTATTGGGGAGCCAGAGAAAGGCTAATTCAGAACCTAATCACCCCAGTGGTGCCCGTTGAAGGCCTGGAGAAATTACAAACAGGTTTATTTTATGCATCTCCGCCTGCTACCTGTCTGTGACTCCCGGTTAGGAGAGGCACTGATGAGTAAACCTCTGGCTCCATCTCTTGGAGATTCCGCTTCAGGAAAGGGCAGTCAAAGCCATTTATAAAAATCACCCCAGGGGGTTTAATCAATCATAGGCAGGTCGGGACCCTATGAGTTCCCCACCAACTCTGACATCATGGCATCTCCAAGACGTGGAGAAGGGCCATGACAAATCCTGCTAGCTTCTCTCATCTCGTGCAAATTAACAGTTTTTGTGGGTGGGAGGTATCTAGATTGTTTTTTATTTTTACTACTAGAGGCCCAGTGCATGAAATTCGTACTACTTGTGGGGGGGGGGGGGGCGGTCCCCTCAGCCTGGCCTGTACCCTCTCGCAGTCCGGGAGCCTTGGGGGGATGTCCGACTGATGGCTTAGTGGGCCTAAGCCATCAGTAGGACATCCTTAGCTTTGCCACGGAGGCAGGAGAGGCTCCCACCACCGCCGCTGTGCTCGCCAGCCGTGAGCCCGGCTTCTGGCTGAGCGGCGCTCCCCCTGTGGGAGTGCACTGACCACCAGAGGGCAGCTCCTGCATAGAGTGTCTGCCTCCTGGTGGTCAGCGTGCTTCATAGTGACCGGTCATTCCACCATCCGGCCATTTGCATATTAGCCTTTTATTATGTAGGATTTATTACTACTACTAATACTATGAGCGGAGATACTACTACTGCCAATCTATATATATAAAGAGTCAGGGTCCACAACGTCCAAAATAACTGAATGGATGACCGAACACCAGAAATCAGTCCTGCAGTCAGGACTGTCTGCCGCACTGCAGGTGCTGCGGTGACTCAGCACTGACTGCCGAGGGGTCTTTGGATTAGGCCCAGAGAGAGGCCTGGAGAGAGAAGCAGGGTCTGATCTGCAGCTTCCATGGCAGCTGTTGATCAGCCCTTGCCTCTTTTTCTCTCTGGGCCTTGCCAGCAGCTGCGGGGGCTGCTAATCAGCCCCGCCTCTCTGATCAGGCCTGGAGATGGGCCTGGAGACACTGACTGGCATAGAAACTGACCAATCAGAACCAAATCTCGGTGAATTGCGAGGAGCCAATGGCTGCCTAGGAGGCAGAGCTTTTGGCACTGACTGGCATAGAAACTGACCAATTAGAACCAAATCTGGGTGAAGTGTGAGGAGCCAATTGCTGCCTAGGAGGTGGAGCTTTTAATGCTGGCTGGCATAGAAACCAACCAATCAGAACCTAATCTGGGTGAACTGCGAAGGCAGAACCTCAGGTGGGGGCAGAGGAGGGGTTTTAAGGGCAATAGCTGTTTGGTGTAAGGTGTAAGAAAGCAATTCAATTTTTTAATGACCAGTTTGGCAGTATAGTGCATATGGCTGGCTGGCTATCAGTTCAGATATAGGGATTATGTATGTTTGTCTGCCAAGAACATCTCCTCCTGCTGAAAAAGGCTCCCCCCATTTAAGCAATCCTATCCTATAGGCTCTATCTAGACTAATAAAAGGGTAATATGCTAATTAGATTGTGTCAACCAGCCATCTTCTGTATGTCCAACTTCCTTCTGGACAAAGCCATGGTGGTGGGAGCTGAGGCAGAGGCAGTGAGGGGCCATCAGGCCGGTAGGGGAGGGCAGTTGGGGGCGATCAGGCAGGCAGGCAGAGGGGTTAGGGACAATCAGGCAGGCAGGCAGAGGCAGTTAGGGGTGATTAGACAGGCAGGCAGGTGAGCGGTTAGGAGCCAGCAGTCCCAGATTGTGAGAGGGATGTCCGACTGCTGGTTTGCCTAAACCAGAGTTGGACATCCCCCAAGGGGTCCCCAGTTGGAGAGGGTGCAGGCTGGGCTGAGGGACCCCTCCCCCCATGCATGAATTTCATGCACTGGGCCACTAGTAATAATAATAATAATGTAATAAAATGTAATAACAACAACAATAATAATGAACGATAACACAGAAGACTACAATGAAACAGTCTCAAACACCATTCCAAGTGTATTTCTCCACACCTCATAGGGACTCAGGGAAAGCTTACCCATCCCCTTCAACTCTAAGATCCTGCTTCCTCTGACGGGTCATCTGTGATCTTCCCCCAGGACTGTGGTGACTCAGGAAGACTTTTCCCAGTTAACACAACCTCCATTCACAGCATGGCAAGTAGACTTTATGAAAAGTGTGGGTAGATTCAGGGGACTTGTACCAGAAAGCACTTCACATGGAAACATGTAACTCCTCTGCTTAAGAAGTGTCTCTGTAAAGTCAAAACCAACAAAAACTAAATACAAAATAAACAAGGAAAGAGATGCAAAGAAAAAAAAAGAATTGTCTGCATTTCTGCCAGCTCAGACTCCAGGCACCAGCCTCAGACTCCGGGGCTCTTTGGATGACAAACTAAGGAAGTGAATGAACAATAAATAATATTTGTATTTAGACATAAAATATATATGTACATTGTCTATATGTCTCTGTGTGTATACATTCTATATATATAGAAGCCTAATATGCAAAGTGTCCCCTCAGGAGTTCAGCCAACCGGGAGTTCAATTGCTCCCTATGGCGTGTGCTGACCATCAGGGGGCGGCACAGAATGAAGGGAGGCCCCGGCCAGTAGCCGGCAGCTGCTAGGGACCCTACCCGTGCACGAATTTCATGCACTGGGCTTCTAGTATTTATATATAAAATAAAATATGTATGGGTATACACACACACACACACACACACACAAACAAATGCCCTTTTGCAGAACAATTCAGCCCTCTTTAGTTTTGCTCTCTCTTTCCTGATCCACATACTGGGGGCTTCCTTCTCATTCCCACAGAGCCCCTCAACTGTTTGTATGAACGAAGATATTCCTTTCCTAATAGGAACTCCATTGCCAGCTTCGTGGTCAGGGGAGACTTCCACACTCTAGCATCTGTGTGGTTTCCCACACTCACTGAGTGCTCTCGCACACCTTGGCTACTTCAGTCCTCACCAGCACACTTTGATATCATTGTTATTGCCCTCCTTTTGCAGATGAAGACCTGAGCTTCCAATAAATCAAGTTAACATATTTAAGGTCCAATAGGGAGTGAAGGGACAAAGCTCGGGCAAACCCCTGATTCCTTGATCCTAAGTTCAGAACGTCCCTTCCACAGCAGGATTCTTTGCCCTGGTGCATGTTAGGATCCTCTGAGGTCCTTAGCAGTCCGATGCTGGAGCTCCTCCCTGGTCCCAGGAAGCCAGGACCTCTGGGCCAGGTGCTCATGCTACTGCTTATTCAGCAAGTTTCCCTGAAGAGTCTTGTGCGGTGTGTTGGTCTCCGACATCCCAACCTGCCAACCAGGAGACTGAGAGTGACCTCACGCGCAGGTGTCAAGGCCGTGCTCCTGGCTCTTCTGGACCATGTAATACATGCTGCTTACAACCTCACCCAACCTTCTTCCAAACATTTTCAGACCCAGACTTTTGGATCACCTGATAACATTTTAGAGGAGCGTTTACCTGTCTGAGAGGTCTGTCCACAATCCTACTTTTCCTCATCCTCTTCTTCCTCTTTGCAGGCACAAAGAAGCACTCTCACGGCTCCCCAGCCCCGAGCACCAGCTCCACAAGTCGCCTTACCTTGCCAGGTGGGTAAATGGCATCACGCCGTGATCTCAGTGATCACAGACAGCAGACAGAACCGCTTTCTCAGGTGTTGAGGTCAGCAGTTGATAAGCTGGGAATCTGGCCCCATATTAGCCAGTCTGCTCCACATGATTGGAGGGCCTCTGTCACCCACTTTTGTCTAGTTCCTCCAGGAATGGCCATGATAACTCCATACTTGGTTCACAGTCTCTCCTGCTTGCTGATGGAAAGAACAGAATGTTGTTCTTCCTTAATTTCATCTGGATGTGTTTTGGAAGTATCTGGGAGACAGATGGTGCAGGGGAATGAGTATGAGTCTTTGGTGAGAGAGACTTGGGTTCAAATCCCAGCTCTACCATGTTCAAACTGTGCAAGCTCACTACACTTATGGGGCTTCTTGCTTATAAGTTTAGTATAGTCCTGACTCACAGTGGGTGCTCACAGCTAATCTACCACTGGGAAACATGGAAGTCATGCACAAACCCTGCTGGATTCCATCTAACATTTTAGCAGGAAATTTTAAGCATTCATGATGATTTTGTATAATCACTAATACGAGAGGCACCTATTGGCCATTCTGTCTCCATGTGTGTACAGGCTTACATTCTCTACCATGATTTAATTTCTACAAGTAGAACTTATAAAACACATTGTTTAGGGGAAGAGGTTATAAAAGGAAAACATAAACATAGTAGAAAAACTAAAAAAATAATCTGTACTAATAAAAGGGTAATATGCTAATTAGACTGGATAGACCCGATGTCTTCCAGACGTCATTCTGGACGTCCTTCCTGACAAAGCCAGGGCCCGGCTTGGGGAAGCTGCCCGCGGTCTCGGGTGCCTGTGGCCAGCCTGGGGTAAGCTGGCCCAGGTCCTGGGTGCCTGTGGGCGGCCAGAGGAGGGAAGCCCAGGTCCTGGGTGCTGGAGGGAAGCTGGTGCCGGCAGCCGGGGGAAGGAAGGCCTACTCATACATGAATTTTCATGCATTGGGCCTATAGTAGAAATTATAAGAAGGAAAATGTTGCCAATGCTACCACTCAGAGGTAACCAAAATGACTGTTCCTTTATTAGATTTTTCCCTCCCTAGGGTGGAATTATACTCTACATGAAATTTGTCTCATCTCTTAAAATTTGCTATTACATCATGAGATTCCCCCTGTGTTATTAAATATTTTAAGAGTATTTTAGTGCTTGATTAACATTTCATATGATTAATTTATACCATAGTTATATGCAGAGGCTTGACTGCGTGGGAAGTCAGTGCCCCTAACCCCTGTGTTGTTCAAAGGTCAACAGTATATTCATTGATAATTTTCTATTAATGTAGCTTGTATTTTTGTTATTATAAACTAGTAGCCCTGAGCACGAATCTGTGTGCCAGTAGCTCACCAGTAGCTCGCTGCCGCCCTCCAGTAGCAGTCCGTCTGCTGCCCCGTCCTTCTGTAGCTCCGCCCGCCCCTCCTCTACCTCGCCCCCCCTCATAGCTTTCTGCCTTGCCCCCTCCTGTACCTCCCTCCACCCCCTGCCCCCACTTCATAGCTTGCTGCCCTGCCCTCTCCTGTAGCTCTCCACCACCCACTTGTAGCTCGCTGCCCCACCCTCCTGCTGATCCGTGATCCAGTTGTTACACAGTTGGTTGTTACGCTTCACGGTGTAACGACCATTTGCATATTACATCTTTTTATATAGAATAACCTCACATTCTTGTACATAAATCTTTCTATGGATTGAAGACAGATTCCTATATGTAGAATTATTGGCTCAAAGAATAGGTACATATTTAGGTTCTTAACACATGAGAGTCGAAGTGATTTCCCAAAAGGTAGCATTATTTTATACTCCCAGTGACGCGTTTACCATTTCACTGTGCTCTTGCTCATGCTAACATTAATATTTTACCAATTTGATGATGATAAAAAATTATATCCATATGTGGCTCATATTCATTTTATTTTTTAAAATTGTTTTCCAATGTTAATTTGTCTTTTACATTTCTTCTTTGGGGAATTACCAAATATGATCCATTCTGAGAGGGACAGTGCCTAGCATTTTGGTCACTGATACAGGAATGTTTTGCAATCAATAGTGTGTTATATTTAATTAGCATGTTTTCTTGGTTATACATGAAATAATAGTTTATAATCAGTGGCATCTTAGCTTAGATGAAATATAATCTGTCTATCTGCTTTTTCAACCTCAACTTCTGTAGCTTCCTCACCCCCATCCAACAACTGGATTTGGTGTCCACCAAGTAGGCCTTGAACTTTCTTGCCTCTGTCATCCCACCTGAAACATGGCTTCCCTTTCCTCCCTGGCTAATTTATTTTTGCAGTCCCTCCAAATCATCTTGGTACCATTAGTACTTACTTATAAGGATTTGCTAAGAAGCCCTTTTACCCAGTGATAGATGGCTTTTTCCAGGGTGGGGACTGTCTTATTCTTTTTTTGCCTCAGTGCCTGCCAAGGTGACAAGCACATATTAGATACTCATTAGTGTTGATAAGGCTGGATGGATGGGTGTGTGAGCAGGCACTGTTTATGTTAATTTATGACTGTACAAAAAGCAACCATCCTCAGGAAAAGGCTCATTTTCAAGTTTGAATTTGCATTAACTCTGCTAACTTGCTTTTTAGTATTGAGTCAACCGTGGTCTGTAGTCTCTGGAGGCCTCTTTCATCCTTTCCTGCCTGTGCCCTTAGGACCATAGACATTAGGAGGAAAACAGCTCTGAACCAAGCAACTCCAGTGTGTAGGGATGGTGTTTGCTCTTCTGTGGAAGGCCGTGACATTCCAGGGTGAGGTGGGATCTCTGACATCATCCTGGACATCTACAAGGATGTACAGCTGACCTGGCTTCTGTCTTCTGTGCTGGAGGCCTGTTGTTGGCCTGCTGCCTCCAAGGTTTCTGAGCCAGAGTCTCAGCCACTGTGGCCTTGCCTTGGTTGGGCAGTCTAAACTGGCCCAAGTTGGGTGTCTTAGGTTTCGAGTTGGGACCACTCCAAAGCCTGTAGAGTTGGAGTGGGTAGTTCTCATGCTCTGTCTATCAGACCCCCTCCACCACATGTGTTATGATGGCAGCTCACTACTTCTTTCTACCTCAGGAATACCACATGTTGCCTCCCTCTGACTCAAGTGCCTGTACCTCAAGCTGTTTGTGCTGGCTGTCAAACAGTTAAAAATACCTTGTTTAAGATACGCAAAAGCTCAATGGAGGACTAATACTCCTTAAAAAACAATAAAGTAAAATTATGCAGAAACAAAACTACAAAGATTTGTAAAACAAATAACTCTAAAATCTTAAATGAAAAACAAACATATTACCATTCAAAATTTAAAAAGAGAAAGGAAAACTCAAGGTGGACCGAAGGTGAAAAGAAAAATTTCATGTTGGAAGATAGTCCTTAGGACTTTGACACAGAGAGAGAATCAGATCACAAATGAACGAGCATGAACTATAAAACTTAGAAGAAGACACAGGGATACATCTTCATGACCTTGGACTAGGGAATGATTTCTTAGATAGGACACTTAATGCCCAAGCAACCAAAACAAAAAAATAGATAATACAACTTTGTTAAAATTAAAAACAGTTGTACTTCAAAGGACACTAACAAGAAAGTAGAAAGAAAATCCACAGAATGGTAGAAAATATTTGCAAATTATATACCTGATAAGGATCTAGTGTCCAGAATGTGGAAAACATTCTTACAACTCAACAGTAAAAAGACAAATAACCCAATTAAACAGTGGGCAGAGGATTTGAATAAACATTACTCCCAAGAAGATATACAAAAAGAATGTGGAAAGATGGTCAACATCATTAGTCATTAGAAAAAAGCAAATCAAAACCAAAATAAGATATCACTCCACATGCACTAGAATGACAAGAATAAAACAAGTGTTGCCAATGACCTGGAGCAAGTGATACCCCCATTTATTGTTGGTGATGGAAAATGGTTTAGCCACTTTGGAAAACAGTTCGATAGTTTCTCAAAAAGTCACAGAGAGGGACCATATGACTCAGCATTCCACTCCATTAGGTATATTCTCAAGAGAATGGAAAACATATGTTCACACAAAAGCTTGTCCATAAATATTCACAGCGGCATTACTTGTGATAACTACAAAGTGGGGACAAACTAAATGTCCATCAACTGATGAGTATATAAACAAAATGTGGTATATCCGTACAATAGATTGTTGTTCAGTCATACTAAAGGACTGATGTACTGATATAGTTTATAACATAGATAAACCTTAAAGACATTTTGCTAAGTGAAAGAAGCCAGACACAAAAGGCCACATATTATATGATTTCATTTATGTGAAATATCCAGAATAGGCTAATCCATAAAGACAGAATGTAGATTAGGGGTTGCTAGAGGCTGGGGAGAGAGGAGAATAGAAAGTAAATTATCATAGGTATGATTCTTTGAGTGGCAATAAAAATTTTATGGAATTAGATATTGCTAATGGTTGTCCAACCTTGTGAATATACAAAAACGACTGAACTGTACACTTTAATGGGGGAATTTTATGGTATGTGAGTGTATATTTCAATAAAAGAGCATGAAAGATAGATAAATGGCTCAAAAGACTCAAATTCTTAGATGGAAAATGCACCTCAGTTGCCATCCTATATAATAAAAGGCTAATATACAAATTGTCCCCTCGACCAGGAGTTCAACTGGGAGTTCGACCAGGGGACAGGGCCGGCCAGCCAACCTCCCGTGTCCCCTCCCCCCGCTGGCCTGGCTGGACCCCACCCAATGCACAAATTCATGCACCGGGCCTCTAATACCTAAATAAAATCAAATGCATGCTTAAGAACAGTATGAGAGTGCCTAAAATTACAACAAAAATGAGAAAAATCTTAAATACTATGAGAAACTGGTTATGTTCATGGAAGCTGCAAGCAGGTTGCCCATAATAAAATGGAAACCAACTGACAGCAATATTTGCCTTGGTAATAATAATTTGTGGGAAGACAATGAAGGTAAATCTTCCATATGCTGAGGGACTTATTTCCACAAGGAGAAAAGTGAACTCCAAAGCAAGGTGTGAGATACAAGGATTAATGGTGCACACACAAGTAAATAAAACATGCTGGTAAATTTGAGTAACTAGTCACTATAAAAATAATGTCCAATTTTGTGTTAAAATAGGCAACAAGCTATTGATGGAAGGAGGGTTATTCCATAGGAGTCAAGGAGTGCTAAAATCTATTTTGTCTTTGGGAAGAACTTTGTAATTTTGCAAATTTTTAACACAAAGAATCATCAGTAGAATAATTTAAATATAATCTACAGCATCTAAATCATCAAGAGAATACCAACAAAGGGAATATAGAAAATGTATCAATAGAAGGCAGAAAGGAAGAAAAAGAAGCAAGGAATAAAGAATAATGACAAAATTAGTAAAGTCAAATTCAAAATAAAAACAAAATTAGATCAGTAGAACCTGTTCTAAAATTATCAGAAATGAAAATAATTGCAAGTGGCTTAAACCCTGGTATTAAAATACAGAGATTGTGCAATTAGATTTTAAAAAAATCCAAAATCCAGCTCTATCCTGCTTTTAAGAGAAACTTAGAAAACACACTTACACAGAAAGTTTGCTGATGTATGGCAAAATAAATCCTGTGCAAAATATAAAGCTAGTTCTTGGGAAAACGTCTATTTTAACATCTGTTTAGCAGGCTACAGTAGATTTAAGTGAAAAATCTACTACTGTCTTCCAAAGCAGCTTTGTTTGTCTTTATCCATGTAGACATGATTTTACATATATTTCAGAGAAATGCAATGTTTTCCCTTTCTAACCTATTGAGCGATATGGGTGTTGAAAATTCAGATATAAAGAAAGTTCTGCAAATAACGTGCCTCAATCCAGAAGCCACCAGAGACCACGTAAAAAGAACAGCTTGTGTGGTTTCTGAAACTACCCGAGGGGTCCTCCTGCAGCTCCAGCACCAGAAAACTAGTCTGGGGACCTCGCCTTGAATCCTTGCACATCTTTAGCAAAGTGACTCTTACAGGGTAAAGCCATAGCACCTGCAGCCAATTCTTTTCTAGAGCCAACTTCACCTCTGCCTTATGGGGTTTGTGAGCCTCATCGAGCTCCATGGGGGGGCGTAAATGATGGAGAGCTGAGGATACGTTGGCTCTCACTGGAGGAGTGGCCTGGACCTTCACCACCTCTTATGGTCATGACTGCCACAGCGGAAGAGTAGTCAGTGACTTCCTTCTGAGCAGATGCCCCCGGGTGCCTCGGTCACACCACTTTGCTGGAGGGATCCCTAGATGGAAAGGTACAGTACTGTAGTCATTCACCGATGCGGATAGCTCGTTCATTGCTCCTCTGTGTGTGCAGCTGCTGGCGTGCACGGTAGTGTTGGCAGTAGATGCAGCTCTGCTTCTAACCTCCACCGCCTGATGTAGACAGAGTTTGTGTGTGCAGATGCCAGCTGGCTTGCAATGACATTGTTGTGTGTCCTGTTCTAGGGGACTACGGATAACACGTCCATCCAGAGGATTCCTCAGAAGAGAACTGACCAGCTCTGAGGTCTGAAGACATTTTAGGAAGCTTACATTTCTTTTACCAAAACAAAATATTATGTACATTGTAAGTTATTGAGTGATTAACTTCAAAAATGTTAACTTCTGACCCCCCTAATACGGATTTTTTTTATAATAAATACTTTGATATGTATTGCACATCTATCAAATATCAGGGACAATGCTAGGTTCTTAACATGTATTATGTATTACCTCATTTAATCATCACAGCAACTCTTCAGGAAGGTACTATAATCTCCATTCCACAGATTAGAAAATGGAGGCATAATCAAATAAATAGCTTGCCAAACTTAGCACTCCTTGTTCTGAGTCTCATTGACATTGACACAATGTCAAATCGCCCACACTCTACCCGCCTATCTTTCGCACTTGCACTCTGCCTGGGGATTAGACCAGTTACCCATGTACCAAGTTCAAGCACACTTCTTTTACGTGAAGATTCCAATGAGTGCTGTATTTGCAATTGTCTTTTATCTTGAGTTCATTTTGAGGGATGGCAGTTGTCATTCTTATCATGGATTAGATCAAAATGCATTTGTTATTTAGCCCTCAGAGCTCTAGAACACTGAAGAAATTTATCTTTACGGACTCTTTCTGGCATAAATTGTTGTTGATGTGAAGGAGGGACATAACACTACTGATTTTGCCTTACACTTCCCACCTTCCTATGCATACGTGGAAAAAAATGCACACATTGATGAGAAAAATCAAGCACAAGACTTCACTTATATAATCTCCAAATATCCCCCCCTCTCGGAAACAGCAGGTCTCATGTCCTTGGTGCTTGCCAGGGCAAACACAATGAAAACAAAGAACTTAGCTGAGGATGATCATCTCCTGGAGGGAGGACTTTCTTATTCTTTTATTTTTAGTTAGAGTAATACTTTTATTAAATGAACTCATTTGTCATTAACTCATAAGGGTGCAGAGCATTTAATCGGTAGCAGTTATTTTAAATACGGGAGGAAGGCTCTGAAGTCAGACCGCTTGGATGAGAAACTAGAATCCAGATTCCTATGCACTAGCTGTGTGAACCTGGGCAAGTTACTGAAGCTCTTTATGCCTCAGTCTCCTCACCCCGAAAGGAAGCGATACTAGTGCTTGCCTATTAGGGTTGTAGTGAGGACGATAGACCAGCTCAAGTTAAATGTGTAGCATGTGCTCAGTACACAGTGTGTGTCAGATATTGTATTTATTTATTTTTACCATGGCAGGTCCTGAACGGAACATCACAGGTCTCATATTGTTCCATCCTCAATGGAACTGATGTTAATAACATTCTAATCCCTTGCAATTCAAAACTCATGGGTGATTTTTGTAAGGGCTTTTAATTAGATTTCAGACCTATCCTGCAAGTAAACACTGATTTGAGAGATGGAATGAATGGCAGGGATTTTGTTCTTCAGGTAAAACAACACTTGAAAGGCAATAAATAATTATTCTATCTTGTTAGTTTAGTATATGTGCATGTGTGTGTGTGCGTGTGTGTGTGTGTGCGCAAATGCAGATAGAAACTGTCTATAGATGGAAATGGATTTTGCAAAGGTCATATCATGGCTTTATCTTTGAAACAGAAGAAAACATGTGTCTGACACTTCTTTTTATAAAAAGGTGCCAATATTAGAAATTGTCCAGAAGCTGAGAGCGAGCCACGTCGCTGCCTTTGGAGCACGGCCACAGTGCGGGGTGCCAATGGCCACACTGCGGTTGCAGGAGACGGGAAGAGAGGGATGCTGATGCAGCTTGTGGTTCCACTCCGGGAATCCGGCTGGACTAGGTTACACGAGGACCCGTCATTGTTCTCTGGCCTGCGATCACTCAGTGCAAAACAACAATGTGTGCTGCATGAATGAGATGGATGTGATATGAGAGCGAATTAGCCCAGTCTTTCTGAAAGTGTTCTGCCAAATACTCTGTGACTTGCTCCTGATAAAGGGGGTTCCTTTGCCTGATAAAATTGAGGAATCTGCATGCTATCGGCTATTCTTAGGGATTCATAATACGCTTCTCCATCATTTAGGTCTCAAAGTCCTACCATGAACCTTCACCCAGTTAAATTGGACTTAAGACCACCTCCCTCCCACAACAACATCTATTCCATTCACAACTTCATTGAAGGTACTTTGAGAAACAGCAACCTAAACAAGTTTTATAAAACTTCAGTCATATTATAACACCTGAATCCAACTAACAGCCATCAATTTCACATATGAACTAGAGGCCTGGTGCACAGATTCATGCACCAGTGGGGTTCCTCGGCCTGGTCTGTGGGGACTGGGCTGAAACTGGCTCTTTGATATCCCCCAAGGGGTCCTGGATTGTGAGAGGGCACAGGCCAGGCCGAGGGACCCCACCAGTGCACTATTGGGGCTGGGGAGGGACCACAGGAGGGCTCCAGGGTGTATCTGGCCCATCTTGCCCAGGCCCAATCGGCCGGACCCCAGCAGCAAGCTAACCTATTATTCAGAGCATCTGCCCCCTGGTGGTTAGTACACATCATAGCGACTGGTTGAACGGTCAGACACTTAGCATATTAGGCTTTTATTATCTATCTATATAAAGAGGAAATAAGCAAATTAGGCTGGGACTCTGTAACGGGTCACGACCAGACAGGAGGAGGGTACGTGCGCAGGTGAGGCCCAGAGTGGAGACGGGGGCCAGTGAGCCACCGCACCTAGCCCGGGCCAGTCCCCCAGAGCCAGAGCAGACACAGACAGGGATGGGGGGCCGGCCCACAGCCTCCGTGGCTGAGCACAGGCCCGGAGAGGAGTCGGTGGGCCCACCTTCCGCGGAAGCAGTGTGGATCCCTCCCGCCTCCTGTGGAAGCGGCGTGGCTCCCTCCTGGCTCCCGTGGGCACCAGCGGCTCGCTTCCGCCTCCTGTGGGTGGCCTACTGTGCACGATATCGCACGATGGGCTACTAGTATAGGATAAATCCGTATCTATTTTCTAAAGAAGAATACTTCTATGTAATGGTCTCTCTCCTTGTCTCACGCCCCCAACACACACACATATAGCTACCAAAAGCAAAATGGTCTCAGAGAGAGAGACACAGAGAGAAACTAGAAGGTAGGCTGGTGGATGGCAGAGGAAGTGAAGGTCATAGACGTCTTTGGGAGGAATTGTGGTATTTAGGACAAAGATGAGATTTGAACTTAGGAGGACTAAAACTCCTAAAAGAATACCACTTTCGTGAAAAACAAACATCATGTGTAATTGCCAAATAAAGGTGATGAAGAGTCAGTTTTTGACTTGAACTTGTCTTTTCCTAAGCACGTTTGAAAGTAGTATCGATGATGACTTTGTCAAGTGCAGGTTCTACGTAGACACGTGACTTTGTCAAGCTTTCATTAGCTAATGAGATCCTTTCCGCAAGTACATTGCTCTTTGTGACTGTGCCCTGAAGAGGAAAGGGTCCACCTTGCTGATGAACAGGCATGGGGGGCGGGGCGGGGGAGTGGCTCTGTTCCCAGTTTACTTCTTCTCAAGCGGGGGAGGGGATTGCAACAGGTCTGCTTTGGTTCAGCTGTGGGAAGTGCCCAGTCACTGAAGGGGAAGGGTCAGACCCCCTTCCAGGAATATCTCAGGAATGAAGGAGTCCTCAGGAGGCTACACCAGCACCCCAGAAAGAGAAAAGTCCCTGTTAAACTCCAGATGGCGCCCTCATCTCTGGCTCTGCTCTTTTGCCCTGTGATCAAATCGGGGGTCCCCTGTACTGGGGAAAGGCCATCAGTGCATACAAAACAGCACTCTCTGAATTTCCCTTTTCTTCACATTTCGAGTGAGGCTGACGGCAGGCATAGAAGTATTTCTACCATGTCGGTGGGGGGCCAATCTCTGTCAGAGGGTTCAACTCTATTTGCCATGACTCCAGTGGCAAGGAGAGTTTTTGTTCTAATGATCAAAATTCCAGCAAACGGTAAATCTTTCTTCATGCTGAGAAGTGGAAATTCAATAATACTTTGCCTGGGTTCGTGCTGAGCAGCAAAAATGGAATGAATGTGGAGAGGGACCGTGATTTGAGCACTAAATCAGCCGGCCCAATGTTGGCACCACCAGCTTTGATGCTGAAGCCCTCTCCTGTCTCTACCCCATTCTCCAGAGTAAGGAGACTGTTTTTATGTTTGTCCCTAGACTGTTTTGTGCTGCGATCCCTTGTTTACCCTAAGAAACTCTGAGATCTTAAACATCTCCGTTGTTCTGCGTGTACATTATGATACCACCACAGCACCATTTGCTGAACGTCTTCCCATGTCAGCCTAACTCAAAAGGCAAAGTTGGTGTGGGTATTCTGGAGCTTATAGTAAGGAATCACTAATCATGCTTGTGCACTTTTCCTTCTGTAAGCAAGCCACAGGTTTCAGAGAGGGTTCCTGGAATGGAAGCCCCCCAAGGGCAGGGATTTCTGTCTGTTTTGTTCATGGTGACATCAGCAGGACAAGGTAGGTTCTCTAAGAAGCCTATGAATGAATATTACTCTACAGGCTGTCAGATGTATATGCAGCTAGACAGGGGTGGGCAAACTTTTTGGCTCGAGGGCCACAATGGGTTCTTAAACTGGACCGGAGGGCTGGAACAAAAGCATGGGTGGAGTGTTTGTGTGAACTAATATAAATTCAAAGTAAAGGAGCGGAGGGGAGACCAAGAGAACCGGATAGAACAGCCGGATCCGGCCGGTGGGCCGTAGTTTGCCCACGGCTGAGAGCTCTCTGAGATGTTTCGACTAAGGCCCCGAGTAAACAGAGTTTTACTGTCTTTCTATTATGTATGATTTTGTAGAAAGGGTCTAATCTACGATTCTGTAGAAGACATTTTAGTAGTATGTTTCTTTGTAAAAAGTTGTGTCACTCAAGCCTGATCATAATAGAAAAATTAGAAAGTGTCAATAACCAACAAGAAGTAAAATAACCATGTTTATATTACTCATGCTATGGTTTAAATGTATGTTCTTACAGAGTTTAATATTTATATGTGCATAATATTTATATGTTTTTATAGTAATAAGGTTAGATCATCTGTACTGCTTTTTTATTTGCATGTACCTCCATTTTTACTAATAGACATCTATATCATTTTTCCATAGTGCCACAGTAGGATATTTAATTCCCTGTGATTGTACATTGAAGTTGCTTCTAATCTCCTTGATCATGAATGCCATGCATTTTCCTATTATTGGGCACAACTGCTTTCTCTCTTGTTTAATGGAGCCATCCCTCAGTCCTACTCCTGCAAGCAACCTGCCCATCACACTCCTGCTGGCCTTTCCATTGGGAGCAGAGTAGCCGCAGAGAGAACTCGCATTCCGGGCAATGACTCAGCATCTCTGCTCCTCCACACCTTTCACCTCATTATTACACCTTACCTGTTCCTGATGATCACTTAACCAGGTTTCACCTTATTCACCTTCACATTGTCTCCAGCAGGAGCAGGAAGGGGAAGAGGCGGGGCAGAGGGTGGGGATATAGCAGAGGGGAGCAGAGGGAGGAGTATCAATTACCTTCTTCTGCGTACAGATCTGCAGGTCAGACGGTGTGCTTTTCTTATTATCGACAGTCCACACTTTATTCAGGTTTCCTTGGTTGTTATCTAGTGTCTTTCTTCAGTTCCAGGGTCCCACCCAGGATAACACCTGGCATTTAGTCACATGTTTCCTTAGGTGCCTCTTGGCTGTGACAGTTTCTCTGCCTTCCTTTGTTTTGGGTGACTTTGACAGTTTTGGGGAATATCTGTCAGGTATTTTGTAGAATGTCCCTCAACTGTGACTCATCTGATGCCTTTTCATCATTAGAACGGGGTTATGTATTTTTGGGAGGAAGACCACAGAGGTAAAGTGCTATTTTCATTACATAATTTGCATTTTCATCACGTAAAATAAGGGTGTATACTACCAACACCGCTTATCACTGTTGACGTCGACCTCGATCTCCTGGTGGAGGAGGTGTTTGTTAGATTTCTTCACTGTAAGGTTACTCTTGGTCCCCTTCCCAGCCTGTATTCCAGCCCACACGAAGGCTCCTTCTCCTTGAGGGAGGTTCATCAACATGAATTATTTGGAATTCTTATGCCTGAAAAGTGTGTCTACTCTCCCAAAATTATTTATTTATTCCAGTATGTAGTTATCTCGGTATAAAGCCATGGATGTTTATTTTATACTTTGGGTTATAATTCCATACTGCTGTGTTTATTTTGATGGTCAAATCATTCCAACTTTGGCCATTTGGGAGCTCTTTTATTTTGGGGGGGGGGACCCTTTGTCCTGTCTTTCATTGTATTTTGTTTGTTTTTTGTACTTTCTTACTTTTCTGCCACTACAAGATGCTCCAGGTTCATCTTGTTCTCTAGTCCCTGAACCAGCCATTTCTACAAGGACTCCTGAATCCATTCATTGGAGAAGAGTATTAGAAGCCATGGTCTGGGTACTAGGAGTGCTTGTTGCTACTGAGACTTCTAGGCTTGTAGCTACTTCATCGCTTCTAGAACTTTTCAGCTAATAGACCCAGAAAATGTGTGCTTATGTGTCCATCTATATCTACATTAAGTGAAACTTGAATTCGTACAGCCACTTGGACCATTCTGACCCTTCCACTTATTTGTATATTCTGCTCCAGCAGTGAGAACCCTGGCTCTCACCAGCCATTATTCACATGCATGATTGTTCAGTTCCCGTAGACACATAGGGTAGTGTTGGAATTGTTAACTAGTACTCCCAACAATACTGTCTACCCGTATACAGTACTTGTTCACAGCCTTGCTGGGCTTTAGTCTAATAACTGAATGCACTCACATCCAGTTCTTTAGCTGAGTGTCTTTTTGCTACACTCTATTTAATGCTTCCTACATTCGTAATGCCATTAGATTGTTTTGTTACATCCTGCATTTCATTCTGTGATTCCTAACCTCCGAAATTATTTTTAAAATTTGCATCCATTAAGGTTCACTCCTTGTGCTGCAGTGTGTAGTGAACTCCTTTCATGTCCTGTGTGGTTCAGGGTTCAGGTTCAGGATTCAGGCTCTGGAGGAGGCCACACACAAATGAAAGAGGTTATACAAGAAACTATAAATTTGGGAATATTGGGGGCCAGGAGGGAGCCCAACTCAAGGGGAAGGACTCCGCTTTGCACTGGCCTAGTGATCCCTTTTATTAAGACTTTGGGATCTACCCATAGCTCTAGGCAGGCAATTCCAGTAATAGCCAGTCAGCAAGGATTTACATAAGATTAAAAGGTGGAAGTTGCTTTAGCTACCATTGTCTCTACTAGACAGTGGGTGGTTGGCTCTGACCTTTCAGAGCTTCAAGGGTGACCAGCCTTCCGGGTTACTTGTCCACGCCTCTCTGCTAGTGAAGGCAATGGACCGCTTCCAACAGCAGTGTGTTCTGGATTTTGATGTATCCACCTCCACAGTACCATCTGGAATAGTTTTGCTGCCCTACAAATCCCCTGTGCTCCACCTGCTTGAACCCCCCTCCTCCCTTCGAACCCCTGGCCGTCCCTGATCCTTTGATCATTTCTATTGTTTTGCCCTTTCAGGCGTGTCCTCTAAGTGGAATCATTCAGAATGTAGCCTCCTCAGACTGGCGGCTTTCACTTAGCATTCATTACACATGGAAGATTTACCTAAGTCCGTGGTCGGCAAACTGTGGCTCGCGAGCCACATGTGGCTCTTTGGCCCCTTGAGTGTGGCTCTTCCACAAAATACCACAGCCTGTGAGAGTCTATTTTGAAGAAGTGGCGTTAGAAGAAGTTTAAAAAAAATTGGCTCTCAAAAGAAATTTTAATCATTGTCCTGTTGATATTTGGCTCTGTTGACTAATGAGTTTGCCGACCACTGACCTAAGTCTTCACATGTCTTGACTGCTCTTTGCTTTTAACCACTGAATGACACTCCCTGGTATGAATATTCTGCAATTTGTTTCTCCATTTAACTATTGAGGGACTTCTTGGTTGCTTTTAGTCTTTGGCAATTATGAATAAACTTCTATAAAATGCATGTATAGGTTTATATGTGGACATAAGTTTTCAAGTCCATTGGGTAACTATCTAGGAGCACAACTGCTGGATCACAGGGTATAACTATGTTGGGCTTCCTAAGAAACGGTCACACTGTCTCCCAAAGTGGCCGCACCATTCTGCATTCCCACCAGCAAGAGAGCTCCCTCACCAGCAATGAGCGTCATCAGATTTTAAAGTTTTTATTTTATCCATCCGAATAGGTGTGTAGTATATATACACCATTGTTGTTGTTTTAATATACTTTTATTGATTTCAGAGAGAAAGGGGGAGGGAGAGAGAGATAGAAACATCAGTGATAAGAGAGAATCATTGATCGGCTTCCTCTTGCATGCCCCCACTGGGGATCGAGCCCACAACCCAGGCATGTGCCCTTGACCGGAATTGAACCTGGGACCCTTCAGTCTGCAGGCCAACACTCTATCCAGTGAGCCAAACCGGCTAAGGCTATCACCATTGTTTTAATTTGCAAATCCCTAGTGACAAAAATTGAGCATCTTTTCCTTTGCTTTTTTGCTATGTGTATATCTTCTTTGGTGAGGAGTCTGTTCAGATCTTTCGTTCATTTGGATATGTGAGCTTTATATATGTTTTTGCAAAATTTTCTCAAGGATGTACTTTGTATTAGCATTTCACGATTGCCTGCCACATCACAACCCCGAAAGCTTACAGACAATGCTAAATGCTGGTTGATGACATGGCTGGGCTCACTTCTGTTTGCCTTGCTCTTCCCCAAAGTGACCCCACTGTACCCTCTCTCTTCCTTACCTCTATTCTTCATTAGAAAAGAACTTTACATTCTGGGCTAATCACTTTTTATCTCTAGGAGTTTTTCTTTATTTAAAGTGAGTGGCCAAGGTGATAATATGCTTATTCATCTGTCCAATTCATCTGTCTCCCTAAGACTCCAGGGAGAGTTTAACTCTGTTTGTTTCCTCGTTTTGAAGACAACAAACAGGTCTTGGGGTGAGGAGGTTGTTGGGGCCTTGCTGAGCTAACGGCTGTCTGTCTTCCTTTGCATGGCCTCCAGTGATCAAGCCTCCGCTGCGCCACTTTAAACGCCCCGCTTATGCATCCAGCTCCTACGCGCCGTCGGTCCCCAAGAAAACGGAGGAGCACCCTGCGAGGTACAAGATGCTGGATCAGAGGATCAAAATGAAAAAGATTCAGAACATCTCCCATAACTGGAACAGGAAATAGGTCAAGGGGAAGAGAGGGGGTGGAGGAGGGGCCCAGTCTCTGCCTCCCAGCACTCACCAGCCACCAGGTATACCTCCAAAGGGCTGCTGGGGGGGGGGCTGGGGCAGGGGAGGGAGGGCCGGTGCCATCATGGTTGAGCTCACCAGGGCAAAGAGGAGCTGTGTGTGATTTTCCCTTTACTGTTCTGCTATAAACTCATCAGTTGCTGGATGTGGGGGTCAATGCAGACCTCCCAGCAAACCAGGAAGTGGGTTGTCTCATGTGGCTTTTATTGCTCTAAATCTTTCAAAGTCTAAATTGGACTAAAATTAACACGATGCAACCTGTTCAGAAAAAATGAAATTCCTCCCCTTGATACTATTTTTAACCCTGGAAGTTGACTTGCTCCACTAAGATTATTGGTTAGTAATCATTATATTTCAGAAATGCACTTCTAAAGCCATTTCTCTCAATTTTAAATGCAATGTTTAAAATTCAAATAAACATGTCCCTCTCCAAGTAGAAGCACTCCAAACAAAAGTTGCACTTCTGAATGGAAGCAGTCTTAGTGGGAAAAGAAGACTTAGGAATTGTGTGTTCATAGATATTTCTGAATTTGGGCTTACTGAGCAGATCCAGGTTCAAAGTAAAGACCCTTGTTTTGGTTCTCATTGCGTGCGTCAGGCCTAATAGTCTCGTGTAAGGCTGTGAGGGTTTGCAGGAGAAAGGAAGATGACCCTGACCTTCACTCACAGCAGACAATGCTAGGAAGCAATGAGGTGCCAGGCCTCACAGAGTCTAGGTTTGAAACCTACTCCAGGATATGTCCATTTGGTCCTGTGGTCTTGGGACAGGAGGGTGTAAAATGCTGAAGCTAATTGGAATTCCTTAATTGCACATTTGTCTCTGTAAGGTTGAAATGCCTTTAAGTTAAATTTCAGATCATCTTCCTAACAGACCACATCCTAACAGACCACATGGGTGAGTCCTTTGGGAGCTCAAATGCTCTCACAGACATTGGTGGAACAGAAGTCTGCACCTCCCTTCTCATTGTGGCGGCATTTTTAGCCCAACTGGGTCTCTCCTAGAGTTTTGTTGTTGTTAATCCTCACCTGAAGATATTTTTTCCATTGATTTTAAAGAGAGTAGAAGGGAGGGGTGGAGGGGAGAGAGAGAGACATCGATGTGAGAGAGACACACATGGATGGGTTGCCTCACACTCTGGCCCTGATGACCCAGGTATGTGCCCTTGACCCTTTGGTGTGCAGGCCGTCACTCTAACCACTGAACCACACCAACCAGGGCTCTACTAGAGCTTTTACTTTGGCATTAAATTAGCAGAAATTGTAAGGAAAGGTTCAAGGCCAGACACAGCTTTCGACCCCTTCAGAAAGTCTGATGAGGGGAAACCTCAGGCTCACTGTCAGGCAGCTCTGATCTCCAGTCCTGTCCTGTCTGTGCTAATTGCAGGTCCTCGAGCTAATGGCATAATCAAGCCGCAGTTTGCTTACGTAGAAAGTGGGATTCATAATGTCCGTTGTGCCTTTGGTGATGAGGATGAAAGATAAGGGAAGTCCTGATGCTGTAGCTAAGCCCGACTAGGGACAGGGCCACAACAGGTGTAGCGATGAGGATTCCACATCCAGGAAAATATCTCCAGGACCGCCCCCTTCCACGTCCCCCCAAAGAAGGAGCTGTGCCTTGATGCCACACCCTCTGGGGTCTGATTGTAAAGGGTTTCAGGGCCTCTCCTTCCATCCTCCGAAGTTTATCTATATATATAAAAGCCTAAGCGACCTTTACGACCGAATGACCAGAACGACTGGTCGACCGGTCACTATGATG
This sequence comes from Plecotus auritus, assembly GCF_963455305.1. Lineage (NCBI taxonomy): Eukaryota > Metazoa > Chordata > Mammalia > Chiroptera > Vespertilionidae > Plecotus > Plecotus auritus. The sequence continues at coordinate 184,449,229 of NC_137775.1, read as the reverse complement.
CACGCTTACCACCAGGGGGCAGGCGCTCAATGCAGGAGCTGCTCCCTGGTGGTCAGTGCGCTCCCACGGCGGAAGTGCTGCTCAGCCAGAAACTGGGCTCATGGCTGGCGAGTGCAGCTGTGGCAGTGGGAGCCTCTCCTGCGCTGTGGCAGCAAAACCGAGCAACAGCAGCAGTGGTGGTGGTAGGCACAGCGGGGCTGGGATGAACAGCATTGGAGCTGCGCCCAATCCCAGCTGGGGCTCCACCCTGGCCGCCTGCCGCTTCCGCATTGCTGTCCAGAGGGATCCCAGATTGTAAGAGGGTGCAGGCCAGGCTGAAGGACCCCACCTGTGCACAAATCTGTGCACCGGGCCTCTAGTTTCCAATAAAACAGCTTATGTAGTTGAGTTAGTTAAAGAATTTAGTGCCCATCATGCTACTAAGCAATTTATTTAAAACTACAGGCCTGGTGCACAAAATTTGTGCACTTGGGGAGGGGGGTCCTTCAGCCTGGCCAGCGCCCTCTTGCAGTCCGGGAGCCCCACGATTGATTGCCCCACAGAGGGAGGCCCTGCTCACCGCCACCAGCCAGGTAGCCTGGGCCTCCCTCTGCAGGGCGATAGCGGGGCCCCCCGACCAATTGCATCACACCCGCCTTGGCGGCGGCAGTCAGTGCTGGGTCGCCGCGGCACCTGTGACCCTGACCTGGGAGGGACCAAGAGGTCAGCCGTTCAGCCCGCTCACCAGTCCCCACCCACCCAAGCCTGCTGCGCACACAGCCTGGTGTTTGGTCGTCCGTTCGGTCATTTTGGACGTTACGGACCCTGGCTTTTTATATATTAGGATATGCTTTGTGATAGTATTTCATGGAAATTTAATTACTAGACAAAAAGGAAACACTTTGTTAGGGAAGCAATTGTAATTCTTAGCTCCCAGCATGGTTCCTGATCAAGAGGACCCTTCTGCAGGCTGGTGGTCAACAGGTCACTTCTACTTGTTTGTAGACAGGTGCCTTCGTGTTTGCTGCACACAGCCATTTGGCCACACAGTGAACCTGCCCATGGGGTAGTGGCTTCCTTGCTATCCCATGGATTGTGGACAAAAAAGGGGCAATGTAATAAATGTAGCCTAAAGTAACCTCATAGGGTGATCTGATCATACATTCCTACTGGGCAGGTCATGGTGGATAGTCATGCCACAGACATGTAATTTCTTTAGTAAAAAGTTAGTGTTTGCCTTAAGCAAGCCCTGTATGCATTCCTACATTCAGTGGGAAACCCGGTGTCCCCACCTCAATGCTCCTTTCACCTGTGTCCCTGCCCTTGGAGTTCTTGGGCTTCCATCAATTATCTGTCCATTGTTTCTGTGCATCTAGGTTAACACACCTTTGAAATGCCTCTTTTCTGGACCCCTCAGAGCATAAACACCCTCAAGAATGCACATGATCTTGTTAACTATCCTGTAAACCAATCCTTGCCTTGTTTTCTCCCACGTCTGTGTAATCTTCCTTACCTTCCCCCCTTCATTCCAAAGACACAAACAGACTACACACAGTCTTTCTGGGAAGTGTTTTTCTCAGTCTGTTGAGATCTTGCTTCCAGGCATACACTTTGTTTGGCTCAAATAAATGCTAATGAACTCTTATAAAATTTTTAAATAGTTAATGTCAACATAAGAACGTCCAAACCTGCAGGATATTTTTATGAGTTCTTACATCAACAGGATCAACCCCTGATGATGTTCCTCATTTATCCCAATACCTCCAGGGTCAGGTAGAGAGGTCAAGGTGGCTGTGCTTTCCTGACTGTTCCTGATCTTAGAAGCTGTGATCTTGGCAGAGAAAATTAGTTCCCTCTGTAGTCTTTGGTCCCAAGATGTTATTTCAACCTTTGCTAATGTTTTCATTGAGCAGATGCCCAGATATTGAGATTCTACATTGCTTGTAAAATTTCTACCATGTTAATTGCATGATGCGTTGTATAGAAATGCCAAATTATATATTCTTATAGCAAATAAAAAAGATGCTTTTAAAGGACTTCCTTATATGTGAGTCATTCTTTTCTTCTTCAGAATTCTGGGTGGGATTCATCCGGAAAGAGTTAGATTTCCTCTGTGCTTGATACCATTCAGTTCTGAATATCTTGTCATGAGGAATAGTATAACTTACCCTTTTCAATTTGCTTCCTGACTGTGTAGGCAATAGCTTTTAAAAAAAGTTATCTATACCACAAACCCAATAAATTAATACGAGTAACCTATAATAGCAGATAGTCCGAAGGTAAAACACCTGTATTATCAACTAAGTGTATCATTCCAGGTTAAGCTGTATAGCTGGTGGTTAAGAACTTGGACTGTGGGGTTAGAAAAACCTATAATTAAATATGGACTCTTGTCTTTTGGTTGCAATATGAGCTTCACCAGGTTTCGTAATCTTTCTGAATTTTAGCTTCCTCAGCTGTAAAATGGGGATAATAATAGAACCTGACTTAGCATAGCACTACGGGCCAAGCATATACTAAGGACTCAACAAATATCAGCTATTATTTCTTGGAGTGTAGTATAAAGAAGTTAGGCTTTTGAGTTAGGCCCTTTGCTAGTTGTGTGACATCAGGTAAGTTGTTAATATTCTTCAACCTCAGTAAAAAAGAAGTTAATAATTTAATGACCTATTACCCACCAGGCTGTCCCCACAGGCATTAATTTCTGTGTCACACTGCACTTTAATCTTTAATATGCATTCCTACATTCAGTGGGAAACCCGGTGTCCCCACCTCAATGCTCCCTTCACCTGTGTCCCTGCCCTTGGAGTTCTTGGGCTTCCATCAATTATCTGTTCCAGCTACTCTGAATCCCTGAGCTCCCTGCTTCTTACTTCCTACAACTGCTGCTCTTCATTCTGTTCTTTTAAAAAATATACACTAGTGGCCTGGTGCACGAAATCCGTGCACGGGGGGGGGGGTCTGTCCCTCAGCCCCGTCTGCACCCTCTCCAATCTGGGACCCCTCGGGGGATGTCCAACTATTAGTCAGATATCCCTCTTGCAATCTGGGACCGCTGGCTCCTAACCGCTCACCTGCCTGCCTGCCTGATCACCCCTAACCACTCTGCCTGCCAGCCTGCTCACCCCCAACTGCCCCCCCTGCCAGCCTTCTCTCCCCAACTGCCCCCCCCCCCGCCAGCCTGCTTGCCCCCAACTGCCCCCACCCTGCCGGCCTGCTTGCACCCAAATGCCACCCCTGCCGGCCTGCCCACACTGCCAGGGCTCTGGGATCAATGCTGCGCAGAGGGAGGCCCTGCCCACCCTGCTGGGGCTCTGGGATCAATGGCAGAGCAGAGGCAGGTGTTTCCCACCCAGCCTGGGCTCCGCCATTAATCCCCGCCCACAGGGAGGCCCTGCCCACCCAGCTGGGGCTCTGCGATGGGCCCTCCCAGCCTTGGTGGCTTGCCTCTGCCCTCCCAGCCCCAGCTTTGTCCAGAAGGAGGTCCAGAAGATCATCCGTAAGGTCTCCCGGTCTAATTAGCATATTACCCTTTTATTAGTATTGATTTTTTACAGAGAGGAAGGAAGAGGGATAGAGAGTTAGAAACATCGATGAGAGAGAAACATCGATCAGCTGCCTCTTGCACACCTCCTACTGGGGATGTGCCCGCAACCAAGTTACATGCCCTTGACCGGAATTGAACCCGGGACCCTTCGGTCCGCAGGCCGACGCTCTATCCACTGAGCCAAACCGGTTTTGGCAAGTATAGATTTTTTATTGATGTCAGAGAGGAAGGCAGAGGGAGAGAGAGATAGAAAAATCAATGACGAGAGAGAATCATTGATCAGCTGCCTCCTGCATGCCCCCACTGGGAATTGGGTCCTCAACCCAGGCATTTGCACCAATTGGAATCAAACCGTGACCTCTTGGTTCACAGGTTGATGCTCAGCCACTGAGCTACACCAGCTGGGCCTTCATTCTGTTCTTATTCACCCCATTTCATTCCCCACATTCAATTCCTTTGTTCTTCTCAAGTTCCTCCAATGTATCATCCCTCAGTTAGCCTTCATTCTAATTCTCTGCGATTCAACATCTCTTCATGTGTCAAAATTTCAGTTGATTCAGAAAAAGGAATATTGTTTAAAGATTGAAGTGTCATTATACTTTTCTTTAAAAAAAAGACTTTGCTGCTCATATCTGACTCTGTTTCATCTTAAGGCTCGAAATTCCTAGAGAAGAAAGAAATACAGCTCTAAGCCTCTCCCTTAAAAGTGGGTCATTTACCTACGTCATTCTGTCCCACAAACATCTACCTGTGGAAGTTCCAAATAACCCAGAATTTTGGAAACATACCTGGGTGTAGTGTCATTATTTCCTAAAATAGGCTAGAAATGCTTTGGGTGATGGTGCATTAGAGAATACAATTGAGTCTTCAGTCAACAGTCTCCCATCTGAAAATAAAAATGGAATGTTAATAAGACACATGAAATGTGTGCTGATAAAAGGACATCACATGTGGCTCATTTCTGGAAATGAGGTGGAAACCATGCTGAACGGGTGGCACAAGGACTTGGGGAAGGCACATCCTTAATTATATTGGTTTAATTTGATGGAATCAAGGTTCAGAGCCAATCCATATAGATGCACTCATTTCTTAGGCTGCATTGCCCCCTGGTGTCTCTAAGAGGCAATGCACATATATAATAAACTAAATAAAAGACATGTTATATATGGAAATAATTTATTTATAGCACCATTTAATTATATTAATTACCATTTAATTACATCATCCTAAATGTCTATTTGCTATCCCTAGTATGCTAACACACAGGCACAGCCTACATTTCTAAGCCCTTTCCCCTTTTCCTGTCTCATCCAAAGAGACTGGGCAAGTTAACATTCAACTGCAGCCAGGTGACAGAGTTTCGGCTGATAAGGTGTAAAGCTGCCCCTTCCTGCTCTTCCTGCCTGGAATACCAACTTAGCCTGGATGCACAGCAGCCGTTTCAGGTCCACGAGGTCATGCTGAGCGTGAACATGAAACCCAGCATGAAAGAACGGGCCCGTGCTCCTGGTCATATCACGGAACCACACATCCCTAGTATGACTCTTGGGACTTACTACTGACGGATGAATTTGGGTTTGCTGCCCTCCTGGCCCCTGGCGGCTTTTCTGGAAGTGCTGGAAGCCATGGCCACTGAAACCACTTGAGTGATATTTTTGATCACAAAGTTGATGCAGTCTCTTCCCGGGCTTAAACACTCGGTGGCTTCCCCTGCTTTCAGAACACGGTCTCGGTGACTAGAATAGCTGGGGTGCCCTCCGTGAGCTGCGCCTGCCTGGCTCTCGCCATCGTCCTTGTCCTTCCCACCCAAGCTCCATGAGTTCCAGCTGCTGGAAACACCAACAGCCCCAACGTTCAAAGCCTTTGCATGCCCCTTCCCTCTGCTTGGTCTGGTTCCACAGAGCCAAGATTGAGAGTGGGCTGGGGCAGGGACCCCACAGAAAGGGGCCACACTGGGGTATGGTCCTGGGCGGGCTGAGCTGGTGGGGATGTCACGGCCTGGGCAGAGACCTGCAAACACGTCTAAGTCAAGGTCCGGGTCCAAGAGGACCAGCAACGCTGCTCACTGAGGAGAGGGAGGTGAGACAGGGGGTCAGAGGGCTCAGGCCCGTACTGTGCCTTGCTCTTGGGTGCCCCTCAGGGGGACTCCTGCCAGTGCCCCGGGCTTCCCGGCATGACCACCCGCATCCGGCCCACTTCACAGCGCCATGGCTGCCCAGCTGTCTGGCCTCGGATATGAGATGGAATCCTTCTAGCAGCCACTTCCTTATCCATCCAGGGCACTAGCAAAATGCACGTAAAGTCCATGGCGCCTCCTAGAAGTGGCCAGTGCTTGATTAATGGTTATTTATGTTCCCAAGGAGACCACGAGTGCTCCTCAAAGTGAGAGGGTTGTCTCTCGCCCATGGCGCTGACCTCTGGGGGGTCTGGGAAGGCTCTTCTGCCCTCTACCCTCCATCACGTCTTCCTGAGCTGGCTGACGCCCGTTCATGTCAGGGGCGATCACTGTAAAAATGTTCTCTGGGAAAGCGGGTTTGTGTTTGCATGTGTGCGCGCCTGTGTGCATGCGTGTATCTGTGAGTGATCGCTGGCGCCAGGCAATGGTGTCTCAGTGAACGGGAACTCTTCAAGAATCCTCAGGGATCTCAACAGGCAAATGCACAGCCGGAGCAAAAGTTTGCCACTGAGTTTGGGGGCCAACCGGGTTGGGGAGGGCATCTACGGGGTGTGGGCTGAGGTGGTCATATGCCAGTGTGTCTGGGGGTGGGACAGTGAGACCAGCAGGGCACTATCTCAGCACATGTTGAGCATTTCCTGTAAGAACATCTGGGGGACAGGCTTTCACACGTTCCTTTTTAGCATGTCCTCTCCCTTCGTGAGCAGGAACTGTCACTCCTGTGCTATACAGGGAGCGGGAGGCTGAGCGGCTCAGTGCCCTGCAGGAAGCCACATACCTGGCCACTGGCGAAGCTCTTGTTGGAAGCCCAGTTGGTCTGGGTCCAGATGCCGGCTTCTGTGCCGGCTCAGCGCCTCCCAAGGAGCCAGTGGGTTTGCTGCCCTCCTGGTCCCTGGCGGCCTTTCTGGACGTGCTTGGTGCTGTGGCAATTAGCCCCCTTAGGACAGCCCCTTAGAACACCTCTCTCCCAGCTGTTTGTTTTTGGGCAACACCTGTTTCAAACGAGATTGTGTTCATTCCTGCTTTTCCTCCTCAAGGCACACAGTTCCCCTTCCTGGCCTGCATGGCTGGGCGTGTGGACTGATAAACTCCTGGGCCCCAGGGCACCTCCTAGGGCGATGGGGTGGGAGGCGGTGAGGTTCAGATGGGGCTGGGCAGAGAAACTCCAGCCCAATGTGAAAGCAAACACATTTTCATTGAGCACCTACTATGTTTCCCAGGCTTTCCATGATCTTATTTGACCTACATAACGGCCCTGTGAGGCAAGCAAGGCTTCAACCTGTTCATTTCTCTCCTTATTAATAATGACCAAGATCAGAGTCATTCACAATGGTTATTGCAGAAGAAATTGATTAGGATTTGGCTTTAGACGTACTGTGCTACATCACGATGTATTTAGAGTGGGAAGGATAGTTCACATGTGATAGAATGAATTCAGATTATTATTTTAGGGAGGTCAGTTTGAAATACAGTAAACCCTCGGTTTTTCGCACCTCATTTTAACGGGCTTCGGATGTAACGGACAGAATGTAAAAATTAACACCCTGTTACTTTAAAAATGCTTATAACCAAGATTTGGTTATAATTAAAATAACAGGTTTTTTTTTGTTTTTAATTCACTGTTATTTTAAACAAATTTTAGTGAATAGGCCATATGTTGGGAAAAAACACCGTAGTAATTTTGCCGACATAAATAAATATTACATATCTACAACTGTAGTCTATGTACTTAAATCCAAGAGTCACAGTTTGTAAGCAATGTTCGGCAAATGATTTGCACGTGATCACACTGCATCTCGCAGTAATTGGTTCTGTTGTCTTCTGCGGTGACCTTCAGCAGTTAACTGGGGTGAGGTTCCCACGTGCGTGCGCTAAGCCACGCCCCAGCTGTGTGTAATTGTTTACTCACGGTGACTGGTGAATGCATGAATTTAGACCTATTCAGTATACATTTAAAATTACTGTAACACATACAGAAAACTTTTCTGTGAAATTAAGCTTTTCATACATGCTTAATTTTAATTATACAAATGAGTCTACATAAGTAAAAACAGGTAAACTAATTTGTTAATTTTTTAACATACACATTCAGAAAACCTACTTTATTATCTAACAGACTTTCAGCTTTAATGGACACCCTTTCACTGGAATTAGTTTGTGATATTGAGGTTTTACTGTACTGAAAAGCCAAAATTTTAATTCTAGGCTTCAGAAAGAACCTTTTATTCCATACGAAAAGGACCAAGCTAGGTTAATGTGGTAGTGTTCATTGAATTTTTTTTCCCTGAATCTATGGTTAGTGTTAGAGGAGTGGTTAAAATGGACAAATAGTTTGTAGTAGGAACATAATGTCACCCTGGTTCTCTTACACACGCCACACAGATTCTTTTGTGTTCCCATCATCTTAAAGCTATTAAGTTTTTATCTTTGAAGAGAATCACTTTACAAAGCAAAAATACAACTCAACATTGTCTAACGGATCACACAAATCTGAATATGCATCTTTCCAATCAACGCCAAGTATTCCTGGCAACTGCAATGTACCAAAATCTCCAGCAGGTGGCAGTGGTGTCTAAGAAGAAAAGCTACTCTCTGGGACAGTGGTCCTCAGCAATACACAAAGTAGGCCTGAGCCCTCTGACCCCCTGTCTCACCTCCCTCTCCTCAGTGAGCAGTGTTGCTGGTCCTCTTGGACCCTGACCTTGACTTAGATGTGTTTTCAGGTTTCTGCCCAGGCTGTGACATCCCCACCAGCTCAGCCCGCCCAGGACCATACCCCCGGTGTTGCCCCTCGCTGTGGGGTCCCTGCCCCAGCCCACTCTCAATCTTGGCTCTGTGGAACCAGACCAAGCAGAGGGAAGGGGCATGCAAAGGCTTTGAACGTTGGGGCTGTTGGTATTTCCAGCCGCTGGAGCTCATGGAGCTTGGGTGGGAAGGGCAAGGACGATGGCGAGAGCCAGGCAGGCGCAGCTCACGGAGGGCACCCCAGCTATTCTAGTCACCGAGACCGTGTTCTGAAAGCAGTGGGAAGCCACCGAGTGTTTAAGCCCGGGAAGAGACTGCATCAACTTTGTGATCAAAAATATCACTCAGGTCCTGGCCGGTTTGGCTCAGCGGTTGGAGCCTCAGCCTGCAGACCAAAGGGTCGTGGGCTTGCTGGGGACCTTCTATTAAGTCAGCAAGTGTGTGTTGAGCCTTTCTCCTCTCCAGGCACCGCCCTACGTGTGCAGGGGATCCATGAGGAATAAAGCAGGGTTCCTCAGATTGGGGACCTCACAGTTTTAGGGGAGGAAGCATCCTTGTCATTCATTCATGCTGCTCTTGGAAAATAAACCCCATCCTTGGGCTCTGTAGTGGGAATGCAAAGTGGTACAGCTGCTGTGGGAAACAGCAACAGAGAAAGGTGACCTCAGAAAGCCTGCTGGGTCAGAAGACCTAAGGGCTAGGTATGATTGATTAGGGGGAATGAACTAGAAAATTACAGGTAGACAGGTCACAGGAGGGCAGGCCATGGACAGGACATAGACTAGTATGGTCTAGTACAGAACTGTGGGGAAGGAAGTAAGACCCCCGCCTCACAGATTTGTGGCTTCAAACTGGCAGAGACCAGCTCAATCCGACATGGTGAGTAATTCCACCTCTCAGTAACCCCTAACCTCTTTAGATGCTCATTATAATACGTCAGAAGCTACATGGCACACCTTGAGCCGCCAGGGAAACCAACAGCCCATATAAGGATGCAGAATGGCCAACGGAGCTGCTCCAAGTCCTCTCCACCCCTTTCCAGGGACGATTCTGAACTTGCCTCCTCCTCTTCACTGAATGCCCTAACCCCCATTTAACCTCAAAAAAGGAAGCAAGGCCCACAAAAAACGGGGGGCTGCTCTGTCTGTGGAGTAGCCCGCTCTCTCACTGCCTCACTAAGAAACTCACTCTCACTTGAACCTCTCTGCTGGCTCCTCTTTGAATTCTTTTCTTGGGAAGCCAAGAATCCACAATGGGTCTCAGACCCTTGGGTCCTGACCTTCTCCCCTCCCCGCCCCTTCCTAGAATGACTGCATCAGAATGACTCAGCGGTTTATGCTTCAATGCAGGTGGGGGTGAGTGGGAGTGTGTCTCTGAGGGAGGCAGGCAGGGAAGCCCCCAGGAACCCACAGGACCCCCTAAGGAGGGGGAGGAGACTGAGGATAAGGGGCAGGTTAGTCTAGCCCAGTGGTCGGCAAACTGCGGCTCGCGAGCCACATGTGGCTCTTTGGCCCCTTGAGTGTGGCTCTTCCACAAAATACCACGGCCTGGGCGAGTCTATTTTGAAGAAGTGGCGTTAGAAGAAGTTTAAGTTTAAAAAATTTGGCTCTCAAAAGAAATTTCAATCGTTGTACTGTTGATATTTGGCTCTGTTGACTAATGAGTTTGCTGACCACTGGCCTAGCCCTTCTCAGAAGCCCTCACCAGTCACTGGCTGGAACCACCTGCTAATATAACTAAGCACAATGCTCTGGAGGGGGGAGCGGGGGCGGCAGGGGGGGGGGGGGGAATGGCCCTTTTCAATGAGCTGGGAGGTGCCAGCCTTCCATCAAGCTAGCCTCTTGCCACGGGGCTGATCTTGCCCATGATCTTGCTGGGGGGCGGGGGGAGCGGGCTGGGAGCTGGGGAGGGAGGACATCACTTTTTCCGAGGGGACTATTTGCATTATTTATTTCTCGGGAGCGCCATACCTCCTCCAAGTCTGAGTCTGCCGAAGCAGGGTGTTGCTCAGAAGGGCCTGCCTGGTGGAGGAGTGGATGCTGGTGGAAAGGGTACGTCATCCCAGAGGTGGGCATCAGACGTCCCCACACCCACTCAGAGACTCCCATCGTGTGCAGGGCAGGAAGCCAGGCCTGGGAGCTGCAGGAGGGGCGTCAGCATTTCATTTCCCTAAGACATGTACCTGGGAAAGCCCCCGTCCCGGATCTTTGCTCTCACTTGGTGGTTTCATCTTAGGAAGGAGAATTAGGAGAATTAACGAGGAGAATTAGAAAGCGTGTGGACAGCATAGTTGGCCGCTTATAAGACGTGCATCAAGGCCTTGGAGGAACACCCACCAGCATCATGCCCGGAGGTGAACAAGGGGCTGTGTGCCTCCTTGTGGGGAAGGGGTCACCACGAACAGTTCCGTGTGGGGTGTCTGGGGGAGAGGGTGTGAGAGGACTTTGGCAGATAATTTGGGGAGGATGTTTAGAAGTAGAGCTTTGCTCTGATTGGATGGTGTCAGGAAGTGACCAGTCTCATCCCGGGCGTCTGGATAAACCTGCTCAGCAGGGGAGGAGAGGAGGTGAAGCTGAGGCTGTTATTGGCGGGGAAGCCAGTCACTCCTCCTCCAACCAGCTCCGTGTCCTTGGCATTGGCGGGGAAGAACATGTTGGGTGAGATTTATACGCACCCGCTCCTAGACACACAAACATGCCGCTGAGGATTGGTGATGCAGGCTGTGTCCTGAACCCCCCGGGACAAGCCAAATGCCTCTCCTTTTCCTGTGAAATGAGTGTCTGTGGCTGACAGGACTTTTACTGGAGAGGCCGGTCCCGGAATCCAGGCCCTGACTCCTTAACTTCTGAGTCTGAAATAATGCGTTCCAGCACCACCGAGGAGAGATATTTGTGCTGTTGGCAACTGCGCTGCTCCTTCACCAAATACCCGCACGGAGAACAACGACAGGCTTCCTGTCGATCCGGGTCGTTAGAGCTGCGCTCTGGGAGGGGATTTATAACGACACAGTTACAAATTATGAACGTGCCTCTGCCCAAGAACTGCACCCGCTGAGCTGCTAGTTGGTTTTCTTTATGGCTGGCTTTTTGCTTGGCTCCCGAGGAGGGCGGCTGCGATTTGGCTGCGGCACAGACCCAGGCGTCACCAGGGATGCCGTTCCTATTCGGAAAAGCACGGGGTGTCGGAGAGACAGAGCTTGCAAACGCATATTAAAACCCATCCATTACCCATGCAATGAACCCTCCGTGCTCGGTGCCGGGTCGCTGAGTGTGAACCGAGGCCTCTCCGGGTGGAGGCGGCTTCAGGAAGGCTTGGTGCCCCAGTGACCTACTTCCAGGCTTTCTGACCTGCTTGGCCAAGTGCGAGGCCTTCCTTACAGGCCACCAAGGAGGGGCGGCCAGGAGGAGGACACATGAGCTTCCCATGTGCTCCCACTTAGCCCTGGGCTCCCTGTGTCCCGTGCATTGGATGTCCTCGCATGATTTCCGCTAAACTAAAGGCCCTTGGCTGTGAGAGCCAGAGGCCTTCCTCCGGACGGAGAGGCCGCACTGCCGTCTTTGAGTTGATCCCTGTGGCTGTGGTGTTGACCTTCACATGTGGGATGGCCCATTTCAGTGAAGGGGGGAGCTCACGCTGGTGTGTCAGGTGCCACTTTGCCCTCACACTGCGTGACCACCAGGGCGAGCATATACAGCGATGATACAGCGTTTTGAAGAGCAGGAGTCCTAGACGTCAGAGCACAGCCCCCCCTCCCCCTGCGCTGCCCTCAGGCTCAGACTCCCCAGCTCCAGTGTCAGTGAGGTCCTCACCTTGGCTGCCCACCACGCTCACACCCTCTCTCTGATCCCCACTCCTGCCTGCGGGGAGGAGGACTTGGTAACAGGGACCTGTTCTTGGGGAGGTGGCTGTTCATTGGGAAGCCCTGGGTCCAGGAAGCCGACCAGCTTGCTGTGGCTGGGGTTCAAGGTCAGCTCGGTGGTGACTATCCAGTCACCTGCGGGAGTTAGTAACCGTGAGTTCCTCAGCGAGGCTGATGGCATGGCATGGCAACCTTGTGCTATCAAGCGTGGCTTCTTACAAAGTTCGTTCCCTCCCTCCCTCCCTCCCTCCCTCCCTCCCTCCCTCCCTCCCTCCCTCCCTCTCTCCTCATTGGTATTTCTTGAGCATTTACACCATGCTAAACTCTATGCCAGGTATAGCGAATGAGTGGCTGCAAAACCAGACACAACCCTGTGTCCCTGGGCCTCACACAAACGCGAGGAGGTAGCTGTGAGTCAGTGTCACACATGGAGGGCCATGAAAAGAGGTAAGGACGATGGGGAAGAGAATGTGGTAGTTAATGATGCAAATGATGGAGTCACCGACCTGGTCAAAAGGATGAGAAGTGTTTCCCTGAGGAAGGGGCGTTATGCTGAGTGGGACTTCACTGGGCATCGGGGCAGGGGTGGGGGTCTCGGGGGACAAGCGGGGAGCATCCTGGCGGTGGCAGGATGCTGTGGTAGGAGAGAGCGCTGCACATATCAGGAACTGTCAGGAGCCCAGTGTCTCTGGAGCCCTTATTTGTGCAGCGTTTTCTGCCCTAGTTTTTGGGTCATCGCTTATGGTCATTATCGTGTTCTGACCCCTGTAGAGATGATGCCTGAAAGCCAGTTCAAAGACCATCCTGTGTCCAGGAGCTGAAGTGGGTATTCTTGGTGCAGCCACTGGGTGCATTCACACACGGCCTCGGGGAGCTGTTTGAGTAAAACTTTCACACTTACAAATCACACGTGTCAAGGGAGCCCCGTGTCCCCAAGATGGCAGAGGTTCTGCACAAACCATCATGGAGCTAGCCCCGTATTCTCAGCTGGGAAACATCATTGCTGGGCTGATTTCTTTTCCTAACCACATGCCACCTCAGTCTTTGTTTTGAGAAAATAACTTGGACCAACCAGGCTGGGGGTGGGAGGGTTCACTCTTCAAATTTAAAAGGAAGCACTGCATGAGTCCTTTATGGTCCTCGCCTGATCCTTCAACACCAGCTTCGGCTTTCCCACGTGGTAATGAAGCATCAGAAGCTGGCTGGGATCTCAGGCAGCAGCTTTTAAAGAAAGTCTGGATTTAAATGAAGGCACCGATCCTGTGTGGGGCTTTTCAAGAGTGTAGTGTCTCCTTGTCTCAGAGAGACTGGGGATGGGTGGATGCCTTCAGCGTGAACAGATGGCCCACTGGTGGGCCAGTTCTGTTGGGATGCCTTTCATGTGGACCTTCTTTCTGAATGGGCCACCGTGCGGCATCCATTTCCATAATATGACTATTTAGTTGGAGAAAAGTCACTCACGATGAATTGAGTGCTATTTGAATCTGAATGTGATCTTCATTGTTAAACCTCTATGTGCCTGGAAAAAAGCCACGTGGGTCAGGGGAAGTGAGGGAGATCTGGCTTCCATCCGAACCACCCCAAGTTGTCCAGGGTTGGTCAGATGTTCTGGCTGGCCTTGTCCCCCACCATTCTGTGTGTGCCCCTTTGAGGCTGGCACTGTTACGAAGACCATCTTCCCAGGAAGAGGAGGCTGGCCTTTCAGTTTGGGACCCCTTACTTGAAGTACGTCTTCAGAGGCTGTCGGTCAAGTGCACCTAATTGCTACCCACTTAATACCCAGGCGATGGGGACTTGGCTATGGAAAAGACACAGTCCATCCTCTGAATGTATCTTAAAGTTGTCCTGTGTTATAGATGGATACGGCTTTTAGCTTACAGAGCTCTTTGCCATACATGATCTCATTTAATTCTCAAACTATGAAGAAGACCAACTAGGGATGATTCTCCTCATTTTCAAGGTAGACACACAGAGTTCCAGGGACTTGCTCATTGTGGCACTATCAGGGCTAGAACCCAAGGCCTTTGTCTCTACAACAGCCAGTCTACTTCCTACCTCACCCCAGGGAGTTAGAAATGGGGAGGACTCTTTGGAGCCCACCCCGTGGGCACGGCTGTGGGAGTAGCTCGTGCTTGTGTAGCAAGTCTGAAAGGCCCAGACGGCATCTTTGTTTTCGTAGTGAGAATCCCTTGGTAAAAACTGCTGCTGGTGGTGACAGAATCCTGTTATCCACAGGCCTGGACTTACTTTTGGCTTCTTAAAATCTTTACGGTGGCTTGTTTCACTTCAACTACCAGCCTGGCCACAGCCTTCCTCCCTTCTTCCCGAGGCTGTGATTAGGGCCATCGGCAGCGGGAGTGGAGCCCTGGGATCAGACTGGGGAGAGAGCGTCAGGACCACAGGTAGGGGGTGGGGACTCACCAGGGGCTCCCGACTCCAGTGTTAAGGCTGGAGGCTGGAACCAGTGGGTGAATATGCCAGGTGGGCCAGGTGATGAGATGAAGAACCTAAGTTCCTTCTAAAAGGGCACCATGCTCAGTGCCAGCTGACGCTTGCCAGGCTTCACATTGGGCCCAGAGTTGCCAGATCCAAGGTGTTTTTCCAAGAGAATCTAGAAATCTGGAATTTTATGTCAATTTTCCTTATTCGATTGTTAAATGTCAACGACTCATTCGAACATTTTTAAACCTCTGTGGGTCAAAACCAAACCAAACAATTCCGTAAATCTCTTTCGCAGCCTCCCCTTTGTGATGGGAAGCACAGAGTATTTGTAGGAGAAAGGCGCCAGGACGTCCAGCGGGGTGAGAAGCATCTTTATTACCGGCAGGGGCTGCATCTTCTCCACGTTTGTGAGAAGGACATAAAGAGAAGGATTACCAAACTGTTGGAGCCAGGGTAGATACAGAACTTCCAAACGATCCCTTTGAGGCAGGATCTGGCCTTTCCCCATGCCCCTCACCTGGTGGATGAGGCCCTCGTTTGTGCAAAGCCTTCCCCCGGTACCCACACGCTGCAGGCTGGGGGGCTATAGTGAGACTTCTGCCATTAGCTAAGGCCACACCTTTCCCTCCTCTCCAGGGAAGCATGCTGAGGTCTAAATAAGTGAAGATGCTAAACATATACGCATGGCCTTCCAATTAATTTTTTCAAAGTAAAGTCATCACAAGCGTTGGTATTTTACCTGCTATTAGTTAGTACGGATTCACTTGTGACACAATTCACAAGTTTTAGGCCAACATGGTTAAAGGATGTTCTAAAAAATAAAGACAAATAGGACATAGTGCTAAGCTTCCCAGATAGACCAGAACGCTCTTCCTCTGGTATTTTCAGCCATGGTGTGATTGGCTGGGCGGACTCCCCTAGCTCATCTAGTCACCGTTAGGGCATCAGTTACAAGGGTCTCAGGAATGTCGTCAGGGGACACTTGGACTTTTGAGAAAAGATGAGAGCGATACAAGACCATGTTTCCAAAGCAACCAGAGAGTTTCTAACATGCACACTCTCATCTCCCTCACTGGCAGCTGGGAGCCCCCACCTGAACTGGCGTTTGGATGGTGTTAGTCAAGTCCCGCCCAGCAGCGTAAGCCAAGACACAAAGGATCCCACGTTCTCTGTGTCCTTTGCTCCAGGAATTGACCCAGAAGATGCAGAAGCGAAACACCAGAGCTTTCCCTGTTACCTCCCAATTTAGGATGACGGTCTGCTCCCTTCACTGCATCTGAACATGAAAACTCACGAAATGGGAATAGGAACCAGATCAGGGGAGAAGAGGGGCAGATTGGCGGCCGGCAAGCTGACATGGTGCGTCCTCTGGGGAAAGGTGTCTGATCGTAAAGGAGGACTGTGATAAAATGAGAGCAGCAACACGTCTGTTTTTTCTAGGTCGCGTAGGGAACCATCCTAACCTATTTACAAGTGGTCTCAGGGCGAATAGCTTTAAATAGCCATCTTGTCACCATCCTTTTCCTCATCTTCCAGGATCACTTTGGGTCTCTCCTCCCTGAGCAATGTCACATCTGCAAAACAAAGCACAGGTCTGCAATTAGGCGCCTCTAATCAAAATATCAGACAGCCTTCCAGCACAGCGACCCCGAAACCTCTCAGCGCCTGCACAGCTAACGGCGCCAACCCAGAGAGAGGGAGCAGGGTGGCCCTATTTGGCGTCCCCAGAGGAACTGTGGCTCAATGAGGACACCATGCTGGCTACAAGGGGATGGTCGCCCTGGGGGTCGGAGGCAACTGCCACCCTCTTCTCTACATTCTCTGTTTACGCTTGTGGCCCTGTATGGTGGGAAGCACATGCCTTTTGGAGCCCAGATGACTTGGATTCTCATTCTGCCACTCAATCTGTGTTGGGCCAGTCAACACCTTCACACCTCAATGTTTTCTTATGGAAACGAGGACAGGGGTAGTTATGTAAAGGGTTATTTCCACAATTAATTAAGAAGCAGGGACCAATGCTCAGCACTGCGCCACACCTGTGAGCAACGAAAAGCCTGCTTTCCTCTCCTTTCACTGTTAGATGGTTTATTTTCCTTTTGTAAAGAACTGGTAAGCCTGACGAAGTCAACCTTACACACATCTTACTAACATCCGGGGAAAATACTGAGCTTAGGCTGTGAACACGCCACTTCTAAATGTCAGTACTAGTCCATAGTAAGTTACCATAGCTCAGAGCACAATGAGAAAATACGGAATGAGTCATGAATTGTTCAGACAGCGATATGGCTCCAGTATGAAAACACTGCTCTTTGTTGCAAGGTGATTCTTTTTCTTTGGGGGATTGAAATAACTTCTATGAAATTTTAGGGCTGTTAGATGGTTTCTTTCTCAGCATCCTTACTAGGCAAAATGCAAGGTTGCTATCCCTCCCTCTAGTGGGCTCCACAATATTTTGTTTTAAAATTGTACAGGTCTGTGAAAGTCTGAAGCCTGAACAAAATTTTCTGGACCCATCAGCCCAGAAAAGACCACCCGAGGAGGTCTGGGTGGTTGTGCTCATCCTGTGAATTGGAAAGGTAGGGTCACGTGAATGAAAACACCAAGGAAGCTGTGACTCAAGGTCAGCCCTTTGTGGTGCCCCCAGTCAGAGAGTTCTGTTTCCCATCAATGCCTCGCACCCCCCTACCCTCCTCCTCCTCATCAGAGACCTTGCAGTTCAGGAAGCATTTCATAAAGATCTAAACGTCAGGGAGGAAAACTGTGCACCACAAGAGGCCTTTCGACAACCCTGGAATCCATTCAACAGCAGCAAATTAACGAAGACTGTGTGTTGATTTAATAGCTACTCATTTGATTCAGTCCCTAGTTCGTTCATATGGGCTCTTTACCAATTAGCTGATATTTATTGAAGAAGAAACCAATTTCAAGAATGTAGCTGAAGCGAAGTCTTTTGCATAAATCACCTATGAAACATGGAGGGAGATATTTTTCTCCTGTACCAGCTGTGTGGAGGTTTGGGTTTGTATTGGGAATGAAGGCTATCTTGTTGGAGAACACAGAGGTGGCTATGCTGAGCCCACAAACTTTTCATCTCACCTTCCTTGATGTTGCTTGAAGCCAAATTTGGGGTTCATTCAAAAAAAGCAAGAGCCTTAAAATTCCCAGATCCCAGTCAACTTTCTTTTTTAAAAAAAATATATTTTATTGATATTTTACAGAGAGGAAGGGAGAGGGATAGAGAGCTAGAAACATCGATGAGAGAGAAACATCGATCAGCTGCCTCCTGCACACCTCCCACTGGGGATGTGCCCGCAACCAAGGTACATGCCCTTGACCGGAATCGAACCCGGGACCCTTCAGTCTGCAGGCCGACGCTCTATCCACTGAGCCAAACCGGTTTCGGCCCCAGTCAACTTTCTGATTATTTGGGGTGTCCTTGAACCCTAGCCATATGAGCAACTGGAGATTTCAGGGAAGGGAGGCACCTGTTGAAATCAAGGTCAGCCATCAAGGTCAGCCCTTCCCAGAGTGGGCGTGGCTTTCCACAGGAACAGAGGAGACAATAGCAAGTGAAAAGGGAACCAGCATCTGTTTTGGGGTAGCTAAGCATTAATTTTAATATCTTATAATGGAAAATATATGGTAGTTCATCAAAATCTTGATTTCATGTATATCATGGCCTAGAATGAAGCTTCTATCAGTAGCGTCTGCATCTCTATATAATCACTACCTTATTCTTTTTTTTACAATATATTTTTATTTATTTCAGAGAGGAATGGAGAGGGAGAGAGAGATAGAAACATCAATGATGAGAGAGAATCATTGATAGGCTGCCTCCTGCACACCCCCTATTGGGGATCGAGCCCACAACCTGGGCATGTGCCCTTGACCGGAATCGAACCCGGCACCTTTCAGTCCGCAGGCTGACGCTCTATCCACTGAGCCAAACCAGCTAGGGCTACCTTCTTATTCTTAATGCTTACTATTGTTGGCTTTGGTGAGTTGAGAATGAATAAGGTTTGCCAAACACTGTCTTTCTGGTTTAACCCAGTGTGGAGCAGAGGTGTGTCACTGGAGGAATGTCCTATAGTCAGAAAGCTTTGTCTTTGGTAGTCATTCAACTTTGAGCAGGTCGCTTAACCTATCTAGGCCTCAGTTTATCATCTGTAAAACCAGCCGTAAAAGAATTTGTATTTCCCACAGGGAGTGATGCCACCATCAGATAGATCTAGGCCAACATTCTTTTAGGTGCCAATCACACCTTATTGAAGCTCTGTTACATTGTAGGAATCACTGGACAATATGTCAGTCTCCCCCACTGAATCATATTTTATATCCAGCACAGGACTTGGAAAACAGTAAAGATTTAGAAAATGTCAGTTGCCTGTTAGATCTTGCTGTGTTTTTAAGGCCAAAACCATCAGTCCAAGGTCTCTACGGGTCAATCAGCTTTGCAACAAGCTGTCTTAGGCCATGATCCCATCCAGAGCACCAACTAAAGCTGCTCACCTGCATTGCAGGTGTGTGCCTCTGACTTATGGGAGCCAGGGCTCAGATACTGCCTTTCCTGGTCAACCACTCCAGAGAGAATGCTCTATTCCCAGAAGAATAGAGAGGGGTAACTTTCAAAGGACGTATCAGTCTTCTTTCTACAAGTATGGTATTGAGCTATGATATCCAAAAGCTCATGACCCAATTTTCCAGAAGGCTTCTTTTCAATGATTCTAACCTCATTACTCTCTACTTTCTCTGGTCCCTTTTCCCAAAGATTTAACTAAAGACTTCATTTTCCTTACGTAGACCTCAGTTACTGAAGTTTGACCAATCACAACCCAATGCTCCCTGCCATACAGTCACCAAGATGGGCGGCGGGGGGCGGAGGGGGGGGGGGCTGGTGACTGTGGGCCAAGTTGGGAGCAAACCTTGGGCTGGCGATGAAGTCCAAGATGACTCCTCACTGAGGAGTTATCTGGCAATTGGAACCCATCAAATAAGCTCATTAACCTAGAGGAATGAATGTAGTTAGCAAGATATTTAGAACAGAGCAAATCCTTGTCCAGTCTACACGTGCCAAGGACTAATGAGAGGAGATATCTCTGGAGTGCGTTTGTCTCTGAGTTCCTCTCAATACCCTATCAGCACCAATGTGAGTCTCTCTGAACATCTGCTGAGGGCTCTATCCTTGTCAACTTAACTGGCATTTCAATGATTGCCAAATCTTTAGATACTAAAAGGCTCTTCCAAAATAAAGCACTTCAGTAATATGCGAATAAAAGCTAGAATCATAGAAACTATGATTGCAAATACAGCACAGATATTTGTTGATTTAAGCAATTTCATAATGTGTACAGAGTCTATGGATATGCATCCCCCCTCCAGCTCTGTGAACTTCGCACTATTGGATAAACATTTTTTACTCAATCAGAAGCTGCTCTCTTATGTTGTAGATATTAGGATGTGGGCTGCTTCCATGGCCAGATAAACAGAGCTCAACATTTTAGGAACTTCCTGGAATTAGCAGGTCGATATGAGGAGGTAAGTAAAACATGGTGGCTAGGAAAATCCTCACCTCTAGAAATGGTTTGGCTTATCTCAAAAATATAAGGTTGAACAGAGAATGGAGGGAAACTAACAGGTAGTGAGGTCTTTCAATAAATCAGGAACTGTGCTAAATGTATTATATATACTTTATTCAACTGTGTTAACAAACTAGGGGGCAGGTTTTATGGCCCTTTCAGAGATGGATGAAGCAAAGGAGGCTCTTATGGTTTGTGTTGCCCAGGGTCCCAAAATCAGAATGGAGCTGAACTGGACATCAAGCCTAGACCTTTCTAACTCCAAAGCCCATGTGCAATGCTTTATAGTAAGGTGATTCCTCTACCAAGTCTTCCTCTAGAAGAACTTCAATAAAAATACAATCTCCTAATGGAGAATTGGGAACTACAGAATTGTGATTTCCAAAGACATTATATTAAATAAAAACACCAAAGTACTTATTGAGTATGGCTATAAACACAAGACTGGACTAGACATCCAGGCCAATGCCAGCAACCTACGGCAATCCCAGGCCAGTTCTCATGAATTCATCAAACAACTCACTGATGTAAATAAATAACAGCTACAAAACAAGAACAATAGTAAAAGAGATGACAAAGTCTTGGTATTTGCATGTCCATGTCTAAATCAGAGCTAGTTCAGATTGTTATACTAACATAGTACAATGAAACACTGCCCACAGGTGAGACAGACCTTGGTTATAACTTCCAGGGTTTGATTTTTAGCATGATTTGATCCATTCATCCATCATCTAATCATCCCATCATCAATCCAATCAGTCACCCACCCATCAACTTCATCCACAGAAGACCTCAAAGTGGCTAAGTTACTTATATTCTCTCTCAGTTTATCTGTAAAGGGATATAATAATTACTTTATTACATTATTCAGCTGGTTTATAAAATTCCATCCTCTACTCGCCAAACAACCCAGCTATCCATATAACACACACACACACACACACACACACACACACACACACAGTCTAATTATGAATGTACATGTCTTATCCCCCAACTTTCACATACAATTCCAAGGGGCAAGAGTGTATATACTGGACTGGCTGCTTTCTAGCCTGGGGTTGTGAGCAATGTTAGCAAGATTTCTTGGCTTGATTTCACACATATTAAGACAGCTATCATTATATCTGCATTTCTCTCTCTCTCTCTCTCTCTCTCTCTCTCTCTCTCTCTCTCTCTCATTTTGAGGATTTGGCCCATGTATCCAGGTGTCTTAGGAGAATCAGCCATCAGCTGTAGGGTGCATGATCCTCGGAAGACTGGGGAGGAAGATATTTCAACTCTCCTCAAGGACCCGCTGACATTTGTTTCATTGGCGCGGTGTGTCTGGCCAGTTCTGCTGAAGGATGAGTAATTCTCCTGACCCTCCCCATCTCCACGTCAGCCCTGGGGAGCTGCTATGAGAGTAAACCTGAAAAGCAGCAGGAAATGCTGCTCCTCTCCAGAGCACTCTGAGCGACACAGATTGCTGGGCAGGACAAAGGCCATGCCCGTGGCACCTCCAGATGGTGAGGCCCTTGACCTGTTCCCACCACCCCTGTGAACGGGCTGCACCAGCTCTTTTTACCTGCAAAGGGGGACATGTGCAGGGCAGGTGTGTCTTTTCTCCTTGGCTTCTTCTGTTCCAGGTCAGTGTTCTGAAGAGCTGGGCTCGTTTTGCTCTTTGGGTGTCTCTCTTGGTCCTCGTATCTTGTAATTAAATGTTCTGAAAGCACACCTGATAGTGAGGGAATCAGGGAGAGACAAGGTCAAATACATGCATCCTCAGAGTCCAGGTCTGTGCATCCATCTTTGCACATATACTTGGAGATGGCTGTGCCTATATCTTTTCAAACTTACTGTAATAAAAGCACTTTCTTTCTGAGAATTAGTATCTATTGAGGTGCACCAGAGAACATTTTCTACGAGGAGGGTTTTATTTGCCTGGTTTGAATGTGATATTACTGCCACCACCACACATCTGAAGAAAGTGAAGTAAGGGAACGTGCCCACGGTAATGCAGCCCATAGGTGTCCGAGCCAAGTTCACCTGTCTCTTCCATCAGAGAGATGGGTTAGTCACTGTTCTGCAAGCCACGTGCTCCACGCTTCAATGACTGACTTAGTTCCCTACCTCCACCCACCTGCCTTCTCACCTCTCTTCATGGGAAGGTTTTCTCCATCATTTAGAAACTCTCTGAAAACAGCCTCCTCTATAACCGTCCCACATTCACCGCCCAGACTGAGCTCCTGGGTCCTCATGTAAGGACCTCCAGTGTGACATTCCTTCTTACTTCATAGTTCAGCTATATCTGTGCTTCTGTTGTTTGTTCCCTCCCTCCCTTCCTCCCTCCCTCCCTCCCTCCCTCCCTTCCTCCCTTCCTTCTTTCCTTTGAGATTAAATTTGGTGGTGGCGGGGGGGTAACATTGGTCCTTCCCAGACCACTCTGTGTTCTATTTGCTTTGTATCCCTGTGAGTGGGCTGTGACTAGAGAGGACCTTAAATAAGTGGTCTGGAGGGAGGGAGATAGAGGAATAAGACAAAAAAGAACACTTGGGAACAAGAAAGTATCACATGTCACATGCCAGGTTGCCATAGGGACACCTCAGCTATTCCCAAGCCATTCACTTAGCTCCAGGGCACATAGCTGGGCTGCATTGCTCAGCCTCCCTGCGCTCAGGTGAGGCCTGTGACGGGAGGAAGTAACGGGAGCCTGTGCAGGTCTGCCCTCCACTCTGCCTCCCCAGCCTGCAGGAGGCTGATGGAGGCCTGCATGTGGGAGGCTGGCGGAGGCCTGTGTGCAGGAGGCTGATGGAGGCCCGCGTGCAGGAGGCTGATGGAGGCCCGTGTGTGGGAGGATGGAGGCCCGTGTGTGGGAGGCTGGCAGAGGCCTATGTGTGGGAGGCTGTTGGAGGCCCATGTAGAGGAGGCTGATGGGGGCCCATGTGTGTGTGACCCCGGAAGCCGTGTGCTGAGAATGTGTCCACCTCCCCCCACCGGAGTCCCTGAAGGACTGTTTGGAGCAGAGCTTGCCTCCCCCACCCCCAGCTGCTACTAATGATGAGAGAAAAATGAACCTGTATTGTTCCACCCACTAATATTTTGGAATTTATCTGTTATAGCAACTGTGTGTATTGTAACAAAGACAGATGCATGAATTGTACCAATGATTACAAAACCCCCAAATTTTTCAGAAAAACAAATTGCAAGCCCCATGCGATCTAGCGACAAGCAGGTCCCCTTTACCGGGGAGCGAGCCGACTCGTGGCCCTTACCAGGTCTGAAAGGCGGGATGTGCGGCACGGGGGTGTCTTTCCTCCGCGGTTTTCTTTGGTCTGCCTCGATGTTCAGGGCAGCCTGTACGTTTTTCCCCTTTTTTGGCTTCTTCTTGAGCTCACAATCCTTAATGAACTGGTCAGAAAGGTCATCTGATTGTGACAGGATGCAAAGGGAGCAAAAACAACGGGACATGGGTAAGCGTCTGGTCACAAACTGGTTGGCTTCCAGTTCTACCTGACAGAAGGGGCAGAAGCCAGCGCTCTGCAAATAAAGTATTTCTCCTCTATGGCCTTTTCTACAGGGAACCTTAGCAGCCTTGCATGAATGCACATAACCAAATGGAACTAGAATTCTGTAAAACTCCAAGTGAACTGGAATGGGATGGATAGTCAAGGCAAAGAGAAAACTTTAAAATATCGTTAGGCAAGCCACAGACTGGGTTTCAGTCACATTTCTGCTGGGAGAACGGGTTCTCTGGGCTAAATGCTCCTTCCCAATGTCCTTTGCTCAAGGCTGGCTTTCTCTGGAGACCCCAAGGGCCCCTAGGAACCTCATGCTGCCTTGGGTCTTGTAATAGGGTGTTCAGCACCTCACCCACCGTCACTTCCATGGCAGCCAGGTCACACGGGTCCTTCACACTGGGGCTTCACGGTGGTCTTTTCACTGCCCTGGTTTTCCACGGCTACTGTTTGCCCAAGAGCCTTCTTAGAGATGAAGGATCATAGGCTCTTTTGTAATTTTATTCTCAATCGCCTCTCTTCCCATAAATGCGTTGAATGCTGAGTAGGTGGAGAAGGACCGATCGGAGTTCAAATCCTGACTCTGACACTTGCTAGTTCTGAGAACTTGGGCCTTAATTTCTAGAAACTTTGATATTCTCTCAGCTTTTAAAGTGGGGATAATATTGGCCTGGCCAGTGTGGCTCAGTTGGTTAAGTGTCTCCCTGTGCTCTGAAAGGTCGCTGGTTGGGTTCTCGGTGAGGGCACGTGCCCAGGTTGTAGGTTTGGTTTCTGGTGTGCATGGGAAGCAACCGATAGATGTTTCTCTCTCACATTATGTTTCTCTCTCTCTCCCTCTCCCTTCTTCTCGCTCTAAAATCAATACAAGCATGAAAAATAAAGTGGGGAAAATATTAAATTGAGAGAGAGAGAGAGAGAGAGAGGGAGAGAGGGAGAGAGAGAGAGAGAGAGGAAGTTGATAATGTTGATAAAACACTTGATACATTTGATATATTTTAGATGCTCAAAAAATTTTCACTCTGGCCATTGCTCACCCCTAACACCTTCTGATAAGCCCAGAGAAAAGCCCCCCAATATTCCTAAGTCCTTTCATACGGACCCCGGTCCTGGGTGTCTGTTCACATTTTCTGAATTTTTACCCATTGCTTTTTTTGCTCGTGTGACCCCTTTAAAAGATGATCTAGGTATTATTACTGCATATGTCTTCTTTGACCTCTTTGATGACAAGTATCCTGTATTTTATCCTTAGCAACAATGAATAAATATTTGTTGAATGTATGCTTGAGTGAATAAAGAGACATATTATGTATAAGGACCTATTCTGTTAGGATTCAAAGAAGCTACAAGGCAATAAAGCTATTTGTCTTCTCTAGAAATGCACTATTGCCTGGATAAGGTCTGGCTAGATCTACAACCATGAATGAATTTGGGAAAATTCAGAGATTAATTGAATCTTTACAGCTTCCTCTCTCCCTCCTTCCCTCTTCCCTTTTCATGTCCTCTCTCTCTGTCTATCTTATTCTTCCTGTTTTATGAAAACATTCAGGTCAATTTCTTTCAAACATTGAAGATTAAATGCATCAAACCTTTCCACTTCAGTTTTGTGGATTTAGACATAACTTGTGTCATTATTCATTTATTTATTCAACAAATGTTGATTAAGTTTCTATTGTATGCCAGGCCTTGAGCTAGACTCTAGGACTAAAACAACAAGTAAGAAATAATCCTTGATATCAAGCTGCTTCTGGCCTATTAGGCTTTATATCTGGATGATCCTTTGTTTCAGAAAACTCAATATACATGAGGAACCTATCATCAGAAATATTTAATAACCATACATCATCAAAAGATCACAATATATAACCAAAAAATCAAACAGCATCATTCTCTTCAGACAATTTAATATTAATAACCATTTCCTTTCACCTTAAAAATTTAATTCCTACAATTTCAATTTAATAAATATTAATTGAGATACTACTTTGTGTAAGGCACAGACTACATACTTTTACCTTTACATACACCAACAAAAGGAGGGGAATTCAAATCATTCTAATGCATGGGATGGACCAACACCTTTTCTGATTTGTCAATGCCTGTATTTACCAGTTGTTAAATATTTGCAGATGAGGAAACCAAGGTTTAGAAGGCCAAATAAAAGATTGAAGGTTACATTGCTGGTGGGTAAGGCATCAGGATTAAATCCAGGCTCTTGGGACTATGAATCTTAATGCCTGGTTGAAAATGCAATTTTAAAGATTTGTTACCACATGGCACACTTAATCCCCCCCGCCCCGCACACACACACACACACACACACACACACACACTTTATACATACCATAGACATTTGTTGAATGAATGACTGAATGTTGCTCAGAATGGGTGCTGCCCAGCTGTGGGGGTCTCTGGATGTACAGACAGGACACAGACTAGTCATGGGGTCACCATTCAACCCCAGGATATGACTCGGTCCATAGTACACAGACCAAGACATTTGCTTCAACTTTAACTTTTAGTTCATTTACGCATTTCCCCATTTTTGGAGAATTCTGGAACATAAAATATCTTGATGGCAAACAGGGAAAGGGTGGTGGGTGAGGGGAGCCATAACCAGGCGAGGCATAAACGAATGCTATGAATATGCAAAAGGCCCATCCGTCAAAGTCTGAGTGTCTCATTTTTAGAAATGGGTAGAGGCAGAAATGTTTCTGGTATTTTCATTACAAAGGTTATGTGAAAAGTCAGTTCTAGAAAGGAAACAGATTGACAATAAAGCAGAACGGGGCTATTTAGAATTCTGTCTGGATAGGCAAAGGGAGATATTTGAAATATTTTATTGTCACCCCACATGGGGTGTGTGTGTGCCAGGAAATACTAAAAACGAGCTACACTGCCACTTTCCATCTATTGCCTCGAAATGCTCTGTCTGGAACCCTTTCAGACCCCAAAAAAGATAACAATGCCTTTTCTCTCCTTTTTTGTTAGAAGTCTAATGAACTTCTCTCCAGTGCTTCAGCTAATATTTACATGGCAGGCCCCACGAACCCATGGCTATTTGTCTGTCCATCTGGGTTGGCTGTCATCAGAAGGCACAAACTATCAGGTTTTAGGGGGGCTCCCTCTGACTTGCCTGCAGACTAAATGGCAGAGACCCTTCCTTCTGACTTCCACAACTGACATTCCTGCTGGAGCACTTACCCAGGTGGCTGCAACGAGGGTCGAGCTTCTCCAGTCTGTCTTCTGAGAGGTCCAGTGGCTGCATTTGCTCAGTGGACATCATCAAAGGAGGGCTGGTGTGTGTGTTTCTTCCCCAGCACAACAGAAGTATAAGACACAAGTCCATTAATATGTCTTCTGTTCATTCATTCACTTGTTAAATAAGTATATCTATTGAGCACTTACTATGTTCCCAACCCAATCCCATTTTCAAGTCTGCCTCTTCTACTTAGCTACTAGAAGCTCAAATGTAAAATCTAAGCTATAATAAATCAATGCACATGGATTTATGGGTAATTGGCATGTTTCAAATATTCAATATTTGTCCTCTCTCAGATGCACTGCGGGTTTTCAGAATGAACACTTGTCAAGTCTGAGTTAGAAATGAGTTAGCTGAGAGTTGCAGAAAGTATTGATTAAACCTTCCCTATATTTTCTCTGTTGAATTCTGCAAAGTAAGATTGTGCTTACTTCACAGAAGGGGGAAACTAAGGCTCAGATATTCTAGTTAATTTATTTACTCACACATCTATTCAATAGCTATGCCTGGACTCAAATCCTCTCCTGTGGACTTTCACTAGACACTCCAGTCTCTTAAAAATAAAGTGGATTTTTGGAGCCCTAATTAAACATATCTTCTGGGTTTTGACCATTACATTCTCTAACTAAAAAGTGATGAGACTTCCTTCTCAGCCATATTATAATGGTAGTAGAGAGGTTGTAAGAAAAAAAATCTAGGTCTTGAAATAGATCTTTATTATTTTCTCCCTAGGGATTCCTGACATTAGAATATGTCTGTTTCCCCTCCCTGCCCCACCCCCGTCTTTCCTAGACCACAAATCCATTGAACTTTCCAAAGCTATTAGTTGTAGACATTGTCCAGGAGAAGTGGAAATCCAGAATGGACATGTGTCAGGTCTGAATGAGAAATGCATTAGTTGAGATTTACAGGAAATCTTCATTAGAAACTAGATTCTGTTTCTTGAATTTCTTTCAGATAACTCATTACTCATGTCCTACCATAGTAAGAATAATTGGAGAGGAATAAGATTAAAATGATCCACTGGTCCTCTTGATATTCCTAGACCCTTGGTATGCAGAGGAACGCATACACCAGCTATGTTAACATTTCAAGCTCATAGAATGAGTTCAACTCCATTGTCTTATGAGGAATAAGCCAGTTTTCTGTGAGAGGCTGGAGGGCCTCTCCCCCTACGGGCTGAGATCATTGCTTAGCAGATGGAGCCATTAAGGGATTACTCGAGCCTGGCTTTTAGAGTCACTCTGAGCAGACTGATTGTACCAAGTGACCTCAGTAGAGATCAATTTATACCATTGTCTTTAGTGTTTGCACACAGACTTCCTACTCCCTGAGACCGTAGGAAGCATGTTGTTAAGTTGGGTGGCCAGGCCCCACCTGCTTGAGTGCAGAGGAAAGCTATGGGGCCACCTTTCAGGATGAATGGGCTCAGTGTTGAGGTCTAGAGGTAAAGTTATAGCTTTAAATATGGCCTGTGCATCTGCTTAACCAATCTTCCTCTTCTTTGGGCAGAAAGATGGTAGCCCTGTCATAGACTTTGTGCTGAGAATCACCCCATGGAGAGAACCTGGTCAAAATATTCATTCTCCAGAAGAGGTTAAAGATGAGCTTCCATTAGTTACACAGTTTGAGTCAGAGTCATCATTTGAAGTAAGGACTCCTACCTTCCACTCTAGGTGCTACGTGACAATAATACCCCTCCTTCTCTGTAACACGAAGTAAGCTGTTCTTTGTAGTTAGATCATAAGACTACTCTTATGTGCCTAGTAGATGGTGATTTAATTGAAACCTGAGCTTTCAAATAGATCTAGATTCTATCTCAGCTCTTGAACTAAAAAGCCACATGACTTTGATAGAATATCTAAACCTTAATCATGTAGTGAGGGTAAGTGGAGCCAAAGAGCAATAGCATCATGTATGCCCTTCCTCCCAACAAGCTATTGCTGCTGTGAGAGGATTTGCAAAGCCTATTACCTGTGTAGTATGCTGACTGGCACTCAGGGACATAGTTCCCCTTGTGCTCCATCCCCATTATTACCCTCAGTTTTCTTTTCTGCAAAATAGAGATCAGAGTGTCTGTCTTGTAGAGCTACTCTGAAGATGAACTAGGACCATTTCATGCTTTGCATATTGTAGCACGTAAGTGGCAGCCATTGGTGAGTAACATTTGCCTATACCCAACTAAAATAGCCGGCTACTGAAGACCAGGTGTGTACCTGAAAAATTCTATGAACTTATTGAGTCTTACATTTTCATGTAGATGCTGAACCATGAGACCACCAGCCTTCATCTGAGCAAAATGGTTATCGTTGTACTGAACTTGAGAGAGAGGCCTGCCCTTGGGGGATGAACTGTACAAATATCAGAAGTCCTTATTCAAGGTGGGGGTATCCAGTGATTAGTCACACACGGGACACCTGCTTCCTTCCAGGATAGCACCTGGTGTCTGGGGGGAAACAGCACTATTTTAAATCAGTGAAACTGAAAAAACGATGGTGGTGAACTGGCAAGCCTCTGCTGGCTAGGGGCCTCATAGATTTGAGATTTTCCCATTACAGATAATACCCCCATGCTGGTCAGGGACGTGTTTTGCTCATGGGAGTAGAAGACACTTTTATTATGGATGATGTCATTATGGTCTTCTTGGCAAAAAGAAAACCCTTCACATGGAGGCAAGAACAAATAAGGAGAGGAGAGAGATACTTGGAAGTCAGCATCACCTTATTAATAACCATCATTTTACCTGCCTGTGGAATGTTGGGATGAGATAACCCCTCTCCCCCACTACTCTCCATGTGTAGCCTCATGGGGAGGGTGCTCTGTGGGACTGAGCCATAATAGGACATGGACTAGTCTAATTCTTAAACTGAGAAAAGGAATGTCTCGACTTCCTGTTCCTGGTCTGTGTGCATTCCTCTCTATCGTCTGTCTCAACCTCAAGCATCAGCGAGGGGACATTGCTGTCATCATGGTGCCCCGAGAAGGTGTCATCACCTCCCCTGGCAGCTCGCTATAATTGGGGATCTTCCTGAAGCACCAACTCCTTTCAGACCTGCATACCTGCTCCCCTGGGTCTTCAGGTTCCACCCAAAGGGCTAAGGCCTTAAGATTGGCGGAGTTCCATAGCTGTTCTCTAGTTCAAAGGTTTGTGGCCCTTTAACATTGTCTTGTGACTTATTGGTTCAGCGTGGTCTCTGAATTTTAACATTCACACAGCGATGACTTGGACTGCCACTGTGTTTGTCAATATCAGCCTGCCCTCCCTCATCTGAAAAGCCAGGGCCCCTGTGCTGTAGACATCAGGAAATCGGTATTATGTAACACCCCGAGGGTCTCAGCAAGCACCACGATCACATGCATTACTTCTGCAGCAAAAATATGAATATTTGCACTAAATGATATAGCTGAAGAGCACGAAAGAATTCGTATTCTTTCAGGTCAGGTTTTCTACCAATTGCATTTATGTTGACCTGAACAACAACAAAAAGCTTTTGGTTTTCAAAGTGTTTCAGATTTTTCAACGAGAGAATAAATAATTCTGGGTCTGGATTATTTTGTCTGAGGTGTTTGAGAGCATGGGGGTGGTCTGGTGTAGCATGTACAAGAGACCAAGTGACATCATTCCCAGGGGTTGGAGGCGGTTTTCAGGATCCTGATGCTAAACTCTTGCAACTTCCTCTTGCTAATTCTTACACTTGAGAAAAACACCACCCTTTTCTCCCCACAGAGAGACACTTGTGAAGCAAATATCATGGAGAGAAGAGACATTAACTGATGTTGCACAGAGAATCATTATTAATTACATAGGTCGCTTTCTCTTTTGAGAAAGGAATGAGAGATCCAGGGCCCTGGATGCCAGGGAGGGACCCCACCCACAAAGTTGCAGAAGGACAGGCACCCAGAGCAGCCTGCCGAAGCTGAGGACGCATGTGGGGGAACCTGCCCCCACCAGCTCAGAGCTAGTTACTACCTCAGGGAGACAGAGGTGCTATTTCTGCAGCTAAAAAGGATTGGTCAGTCAGTTGGAGGTCAGAAGCTAGTCTGGCCTTTTTGTCTTTTCTCTTAGCACCGAGCAGATTTCTCAGTTGGGTGTTAGAATACATCATTTAACTCGTGGACAGGAAAGTCCTCACTGATGGCAAGCATTTGGTGTTGGACGGTGATATGAGGTGAAAACAAATGTTGGGTGACTTGTGCAATTCTCTAGCTGGGTGAACTTGGGAAAGTTCTACGTACTTCTGGAAACTTGGTTTCTACATCTGTAAAATGGACAAGATAGCGGCCCTTCTCCAGGGCTGAGAGTATTAGCAGCACAGTGTGTGTAAAGCGCCCAGCCCAGACCCCAGCACGCACACTAGCACTTTAAGGAATGTGAGTTGCCTTCTTTGCTCTTTCAATCTCCCCTTGTGATTACAACAGGTACGTCTAAACGGAACGAGTGGAATCATCTCATCCCGTCTCTGGCCTGTCTGAGGCTAATGATGCGATCAGAACAATGCAAGGTACCATCAACTGCAAGGTCTTAGGGACATGGTGATACCGATGCTCAGGAAGGAGCGAGTGGACACTCCGCTTAGCTGAAGGGCATTCTTAAGAACTCACCAAGTCATCAGGCCTGGATTTACTTGAAGGCATACAAAGTGACAAGGTAATGTCCACAGCCCAACGTGGAGTTGGGTGAAAGGACCCTCAGGTCATGTAAAATTCATATCCTTTGTCATATCTCTTTTTAACCTGAGGATTGAATTCAGGTCGAAGAGTACCACGTATTAAAATCAAGTTTGCTCATTGAGAAGACCTAAATTTGCAGTATTCCTGGAGGGGTGACTCCTCCGTGAAGTAGGGCACAGCGAGGATTTTTGATAAGCACACTCTCCCCAGCCTTGAACGATAAGCCTCCCCCACGCTGCTGTGTGAATCTGCAGCCACACCAGTGTTCATCTGGAAACTTTGCAATTTAAATTGCAAGGACCCTGGTTCTCACAGATCTCAGGACTCCACCGCCCTTGAAAATGACGGGAAAGTGGTGACTCTCCTGATCCCCACTCAGTCCCAGCTTAGCCTTGCTCCAGAAAGCACCCCCCCCCCCCCCAACCCCAACCCGGCCATCCACTTTCTAGCCTTCTTTGCCCCAGCAACAACAAAGAAACTATAACTTATGGAAACCTGTTTTTCTCCCCATAAAGTTCTCCGAATGCAAATGCAGAGCAAATGCAGAGCACTTACCTGTCAGGGCAGGCGCCGGGATGGGATGCGAAGTGCAGAGGTGGGGAGGGCGTGCTTCCTCCCTGGCGCTGGGCCGCCTCTGGCTGTGGCTCCTCCTGCAGTGGCTGCTGCTGCCCAGCTCCAGCTCCCCTTATCAAGGGACCAGCTGCCGCTGTTGCCATGGGGATGCTCCCTTTCTCAAGCGCAGGGCAAGGGGGATGGAGCGGGAAAGAGGACTAATCTCACAGCCTTGGTTCCCAACGGAAATAAC
Source organism: Plecotus auritus (assembly GCF_963455305.1). NCBI lineage: Eukaryota > Metazoa > Chordata > Mammalia > Chiroptera > Vespertilionidae > Plecotus > Plecotus auritus. Next base: position 184,416,673 of record NC_137775.1, on the reverse strand, counting down.
TGCCCGTTACAAACACACAACACCCACAGTTGTGCTGGGAGTACCTCGTGTGCAAAGCTGGTCCTTTCATCCCTGGGACAGCCCTACAGCGCAGGTTTTCTTTGCAAATATGGAAATGGAGGCACAGAGAGGTTAGGGGCTAGTCCTGAAGGCACACAAGCTCATGCTCACCCTCACATGGACCTGCGTTTAAATTCAGAGTGCTTTCACTCACACGCTGCTGCCTGCCAGAAGAAGGATAGTAGCAACCGCTGACATTTACCTAAGGCTTCCCAGGTTCTGGGCATTCTCTACCCACGGGGGCTCATTGAATCCTCACCACAGCTTGTGAGATTAGCTGCTGCCATCATCCCCATTTCTCTGATGAGGAAGCTGGGGCACGGAGCTCATGAACCCTCTGCCCAAGGTCTCCCCACTAGGAAATGGGAGGGCTAGAGTTGGACCTGGGCAAGCGAATGTTAGCATGCATGCCCAGAACCACTTTGCAGTCCTGCTCACCAGAGAGGGCGTTTCAGAGAGAAATCGCCAGCAAAGAAAGCGGCCCTCACCGTAAGGGTGGGGCGGAGAGCCCAGGAATAATGTGCTCCTTCAAAGGAATTATCCCAAATGCTCCAATACGAGGAATGCTCTCCAGGAAAGGCCAAAGGGTGTTTAAGCAAGGGTGGGGGCGTGCCCTGCCCTCTGATGGAGAGGAAGGGTCGTGTTTGGGGTAAACTCACTGGAGGACGTGTCCTGTGCCCGATCGGAGGCTCAACAGCTCCTAGTCACTGGCCTGGGCCTCGAGAGCAGGGTGATGAGTTCCAAGAGGCCAGCAGGCATCAGCACAGACTTGAGGGGTTTGGGACACCTGAGCACAGCCAAGGGGCCACCCACCACCAACGCCCCCTACCTTCCTTTCCTTCCAGAGGCTGACCGCAAGGCAGGGCCCGAGACGCCCCTCAAGGGCTTCAATGACCTCTAGTCCCTGGTATTGAATGATCAATGCCTCCTTCCATTTGCCAGCATCCCAAATAATAGGGCTGGGCCCTAATACACTCACCTGAGGTTGGCTCATGGGGTTAGAATTTCTGCAGAGGCCATGGATAACCAATCAGTAGGCAGGGGCTTCCTTGTTGGCCCCAGTTTGTCTTGGTCCTTAGTGGACCCCTAAAGAGAGATGGAGGCCGCCACAAGGTAATGCTCCTGGCCAGGACAGGACGGAGACCCCGGGTGCTGAGGGCCAGTCCCCGGAATCAGCTCTGTTCCAAACTGCCTGCTCTTCTCTTCTCATCAACAGCCTGGCTGGCCAGTGGCTTAACTGTACCTTCATTTCCCAACACGAGTGGAAAATATACACTTTCTTCCTAAACTCGTCAATTCTTTTTAAATAAAACCTTTTCTGAGATAACTGTAGAGGCACATGCAGTTGTAAGAAATAATAAAGAGCTCTCCTGTGCCCTTTAAGCAATGGTACCATCTTGCAAAACTGTAGTACAATATCTCAACCAGCATATTGATGTTGATACAGTCAGCTACAAAACGGCATCAGCACCACAACATCCCTCAAGTCCGCCTTGCATAGCCACCCCCACCCTCTCCCTCCTTGACCTCCCTTTCTCCGCCCCTCCCACTCCTTAACCCCTGGCAGCCACTTTATCTGTTTTCCATTTCTCTAAGTTTATCATTTCAAAATGTTATATAAAAGGAAGCATACAGATGTATCCTTTTGGATTTGTTCCCCCCCCCCCCCTCAGTATTATTCCTGGGGATTCATCCAATTTATTTCATGTGCTAACAACTTCTTTTTTTGTCGCTGAGTAGTATTCCATGGTCTGTACCAAAGTTTCACCACCCACTTGTTATAGGATACCTGATTGTCCCTAGTGTGTGGTGACTACAAATAAAGCTGCTGTGAAAATTCATGTACAGGCTTTTGTGTAAACGTGAGCATTCATTTCCCTGGATAATTGCCCCAGAGTGCAATTGCTGGCTCTTAGGGAACTTGCATGTTTAATTGTATAAGAAACTGCCAAACAGTTGCCCAGGGTGGCTCCAGGTTTACTGTTTCCACCAGCTTTTTCTGAAAGATCCAGCTTCTCCACGTATTTGCCAGCAGTTCGTGTTGTTACAGTTTTTGTGAGTCATTCTCAGAGGTGCGAGGTGATCTCTCGCTGTGGGGTGAATTGCCTTCCCCTGTTGACAGATGATGTTGAACGTGTTTTCATACGCTTGTTTGCCATGTGTATGTTCCTTCGGTGCAAGGTCTGTCTCTTCATGTCTTTCACCCATTTGCTTATTGGATTGTTTCTTTCACTGTTGAGTTTTCAAACTTCTTTAGATAGCCTAGAGTACACTAGTCCTTTATCAGAAATATATGTTTGCAAATGTTTTCTCCCAGTTTATAGCTTAACTTTTTAAACTCTTAACAGAGCCTTTCATAGAGGAAAAGTTTTAAATTTTTATCAGCCCCACTTACCATGAAATTATTTTTAAAGCACATAATGTTGAGATTCCTTCTGAGGCTCCAGAGGAATTTTAAAACGCTCTTTTGTCACTTAATTTCCCAAGTTCAAAGGAAGTATTTCAAAGAGAGAAGAGTCTGAATTCCCTATTTCCCCTTGGACTAGACATGTGTACACCTCCCAAGTTCAGGCTGTTGTTGGTGGTTTTTTTCAGGGTCTTCTATGCGCACTTGGATTGATTGTGCACAACCCCCCTCTCCCCGCTCCCCCCTTTCAGGCAGATGTAAACAGCAACTCAATGGCAGATGGTAATGTAAATCTATACCTCGGAGAGCTCTCAATAACAGCCACATATGTGCCACGTGGAAGTCAGAGACCCCTGGCCTCCGGTGCTCCCAGCGTAAGTGCAAAGAGCCATGTGTCCATGGCATGATTTGTGGGTCCAGGAGCCCTCAGATGTGTGGCTGAATGAATGGCTCCTGGCTGCACTGCGGATGGATGCCTAATGGTAACTCGCTTGAAATGAATATGCTTTTATTTTAGTCTCAAATATTCCATCTTAATGAATAAGAGTGATCACAGTGATGCACATTTCCAAACAATTTATTTTAGTCAACAGCCGATAAAATGTGCACTTCACATATCTGCCTTCTGAAATCAGTCAGTGTCTGTGTAGATGGGTGGGTGATGGGGCTCCAGCTCCTTGGGGAGAGAGAGAGAGAGAGAGAGGGAGAGGAAGAGAGAGAGAGAGAGAGAGAGAGAGGGAGGGGAGAGAGAGAGAGAGAGAGTCATCCAGAGAGAGAGAGAGAGAGAGAGAGAACACAGAAAATGTTTGCAGGTGGTTTATCCCAGAGATCTTGCTGGATCTCTTTGGTTGCCTCCTGCAGCCCTGAGAGAGAAGTCACTATTTCAGATCAGCGTCTTCTGGTGAATAAGCATCTACGTATCTGGTTGGGCAGTTTGAAGCACATTTTAGTTCTTCATAACAGAAGACTATCTGAGTCTGTCAGTACCAAATTCTGATATTTGTATTCTCATCCAATTGAAATAAAGTGACAGAACAAATTTAATATTTCAGAAATTAATTGTCAAATACTTAATAGGTACTTATTGAAAAGAGGGGTAAAATTATTAATTTACTTTGGGTTAGTGGAGATTGATATGCCATTATAGGAAATAATATAGAGAGCTAGACTCCTTCTATATTATGACCAGTTTCCCCCAATAGTGACATTTTATAAGATTATAGTACGACCAGATAGTGACATCGTTACAGTTCACTTGTCTCATTCCAGTCTCTCTCCGTGTGTGTGTGTGTGTGTATCTGTGTAAGTTCCACACAATTTTATTTCCTGTGTAGGTTCATGTATCCACCACCAGTCAAGATACTGATTACTTCCACCTCCATGAGGATCCCCCAAGTTCTTTTTTTATTATAATCACACCCTCTTCCACTCCTCTTCTCTCTGCCCCATCTTAACCCCTGCTAACCACTAATCTGTCCTCTACTCCTATAATGCTGTCATTTCTAGAATGTCATATAAATGGAATTATATACCATGTAACTTTTCTATTGGCTTTTTTCCCCCCCACTCAGCTTAATTCTCTGGAGAGTCATCCAGGTTGTTGCATATATCAAGAGGCAATTCTTTTTTATTGCTGAGAAGTACTCTACGGTATGGTGGTCCCTGCGCTGGTGGTCTCTGTTCATGCTCTTCTGTTCTCCTGCATTTGAACAGATCTGACCCATCATTTGCTCCCTCTTGAAAACCAAGCTGAGTTTATTCTTTTTGAGGAACATGCTTTCAGAGCTGGACATCTGGCTATTGTATAAGAGTGTGATCACCACTCAGCAGGACAGCAAGGGAGCCATGTGGCTACTAGTCGGTTACCAACCCAAAGCTTTGCTTGAATATTAATTCCACCATGGCTTCTCTGACGCTCAGTTAAGACAGTGCGCTACAGACGAGAAGCATGCTGCCGGGATGCTGTCCATGCAGCCCTCAGTCATCAAGGGCATCCTGTCCCTGGTGGCCTCTCACAGCACACGAGGATAAACAGGCCAGTGGAGAAGGAATGCATGGCTCTTTCCCATGCTTGCTTCCTTCCAGCTAAGCTGTTACAATTTCCCAAATCTGAGACTTGCCTGGATTCTGAGAACTCTCCCCCAGAGAGGTGGCACATAAAGGAACCGAGCCTCATCCCCACCACATCACCAAAGCTTATCAATGCTACTGTGAGCGCTCATGTAAGTAGTTGGAGGAAGCCACGAGGGGACTACCAGATGGTAATAGTGGCAGCCTCCACACACTGTTTCTGGGGGTTTCGAAACACAGAGGAAGCAAGCACATCTATTTTCCCAAAGGGCACATAGGGTTTTCAGGTATATGCAATGCAGTTTAAAGCTTTCGCTGCTCAGAGGTAGTAAAATGAGGGGTTATTGTGTTTGCATTGTGCTACAAAAATATTAATAAGTTCATTAACTCTCTATGAGCACAAGAAAAAGTGTTGACTAAGGTTTTTATGGTGTGGAAAAAATCTTTTTTAACTTTTAGGACTTTTCCTCTTTGGTTTCAAGTACATGAAAAATGACACACAATTCAGGAATATGTGAAAGCAAATTTCAAACCCAGCGTGTATTTAAAATAGCGGCTCTAACTTTTGTCCTTGGTTTCAAGGAAATTACATGCCGCATATTACTGCACTCATAAAGCCGGCGGACAATTCTCCCCCCAGGTTCTGGCCAGGGCCGCTGCAGAGCTCTGCCTCTCCTCCGGCCTGTCCAGCACGCGCTGGCCCGACAGGGAAGCTCTGGAATTCCTACACAGGAGCAGCTCCGGTGGCGTCTGGTCGGAAGGAGAGGTGAGAGGATCAGCCTCGAAGCTGCATTTGCAAAGCAAGTGCCTGTTATTGTTAGATTGCACGCTCATTTGGGTTTGCATTTTGGGGGGCACACAGTGGAGAGAATAAGTCAGCCAGCCTTTGTGTCCATCAGTGTTTCCAGAAAGACTTTTCTTCTATTCCCATCACAACCAGGAACCTGACTTGATAGCAATTGCCTTTGAGGTCAATTTCAAGCATCTACCTACACCTTCAATTAAGACTCACTTAATCTGATCCCATCTTACCTTTCCTACCTGCTTACATAATTTCCTCCCTGAGCCTCACACACATTCTTGTCTCAAGCGTATACTATACTAAGAAAGAAAGCACACGATCTGAAAGCATAGAGAATTGGGCTTAGAGGCTATCATATCTAGTTACACTCTGGGAGACCACAGACAATTTAATTAATCTCTGAGACCCCATCTTCCCACCTGTAACAGGAAGATAGTCATATCTGTCTTACAAAGTTGTGATGAGTATCAAGAGAGATAATAGCATAAAGGTAAGTGATACAGTGCCTGGTTTATAGTAGACACCTACTTACCCTCTTCCCTTTTACTTCGCCTCATATTCCCACCCCCTTCAAATTCCTGTTAATGATAAAATCAAGTTTAATTTTGTCAAGTAGGAACCTCCTGGAACAACTTAGACAAAAACCTATATTTGGTGATTCAGTAGAAATGTGAAAATCATGTGTGAGAACATCTAGTAAGAGGTGATAACTCCATGAACCTTCAATATGTACTCCTTACATCCACAGATGGGGAGCAACTTCGGCTACCAGTTAGGATGTAGAAAACTTGCAAGATCCTAACAATGAGAACAAGCAAGATAAGCCACAAAAACCATGGGGCTTGGGCCTGAAGTTCTAGTTACCTAGAGTCTTTTTTAAAGGACAGCATGGTTTCTCTAGAATCCAAGCTCTGATGGTCAATCATTACCAGTTAGAGAAATGAAAGGCAAAACAGAGTTCACAATCAGATGTGCAGGATCTAAAGGAGAGAACCTGGTAGAAAATCGGGCCAAAGCAGAAGCAGGTATTAATTGATAAACAGGCTCTCAAAGGATCATTACAATCCCTAGTGGGTCTGGCTCAACTTTATGGAGAAGTGGGCATGTGGTGTATGAGTGTTTGGAACTGACTGAAAGACAAGGTGTCAAATCACTCATAGTTCAAGGTCAACTGGCTCCTGACATAGATACCTGGGTCAACAGGAGTGATAACTTGGGACCTGTCACAGGAGGGAGGATGGCTAAAGGAGTCTGATATAAGAGTCAGGCATTCCAAGGCTGAGCACAGAACCTGGCTGAGCCAACTTCCTCTATGAGATAAACTGACAAACTCTGAAGGATGGGGGCCAGAGAAGAGAAGGGACATTTTGTACTCTTTTATTTTAAAATTATATTTGATAATCAAGTATCTGTAGGCAGCAATTCAGCCCTGGGGAAAGTGCCCATTGAAAAATGTGTTGAATAGCGGACCTCAAATCTCATTACATGAGTAATGGTCTAACAAAGCATGTCTATTCTTTGCCGCCCACTTGAGATTGCTCAGTGAAAATAACCCCTTAAACAAGAAGTGGAGTCTAATGCAAATGCTGTTTTTCTACAGATGCCTTATTGTTCCTTTTCCAAATATAGCACTGCAGACTGCAGTTGGTTTGTGATGTAGAAAAACCATTTGGCTGCTGTGAGGCAGGAAATTGGTGTGGAGTTGATAGACAAATATGTGGCCTGTGCTTTACTTTGATCGTGCTATTTGAAATGAAAAGCAGGTTTTGATGCTAAATTAGAATACCATTTCTATAAGGACCAATTATATAAGAGTAGTCTACATTTTTCATTATTAATAGATTGTTCTCTTGTGACCAGTGATGTACGGCTTGTTTGAGGTACTAAAGGTTAATAGGGGTTCAGATATTTTGGCTAGTGTCTTTTTCTGGGACAATTCATGAGAAGTTTTCTGCTAAATATAAAGTGACCTTGCTTTTTGTTTATAATGAAAAGAAAAGGAGAGAAAGAGAATAAAATAAATCTATTGCAGTTTGAGTGCTGCCCATATTACTCTAGTAGGTCTCGCTGCATCCTTTCATGCCTGGAGTCGACCACACACAAGGCATTCTTATAGGATGTCAATATGCATCACATCCTGTCACTGTCCAACTTCAAACCCTTCAATGGCTTCTCACTACATTCAAAATAAAATCCAACTCCTAGCCATGGCTAGAGCCCCTATCGGGCCTGGTCCCTACTTCCTCCTTCCTCCACTGGCTCCAGCCTCACCTTCTCTCTAGATAAATTTAGTCCCAGCAAATATAGGTGATGGACTTGCCCTTCCCTCTCAGGAGACACTCTGACTCAGGTGTTTGCTTGCTTGCCTTATTTGTTTTTAGCACTTTGCTGAGATATAATTTACATACACTGTAATGAAAGTGAACAATTTAATGGTTTTTAGTGTATGTTCAGAATTGTGTAATCATCACCATAATCTAATTTCCGGATATTTTCATCACCCCCAAAAGAAATCTTGTACCATCATTAGCAGTCACGACCATTCCCCTGCCTCATTGTCTAGCCCTAGACAAACGCCAGTCTATGTTCTGTCTCTACAAATTTGATTATTCTGGACATTTTATATCAATGAGACCATAAAATATATGGTCTTTGGTGGCTGGCTTCCTTGCAACCAAGAGACAACTCCTCTAACTTAAAAGGAGGTGAATTCTGAAACAAAAGTGAGAACACTATTTCTTAGGTTACATTAACTTTATTAAAGACTTGCCATGTTGTCCTAATAATTTTTTTCTCAATCTCTCCATTGCCTGGTAAAACTGATGATCCCAGACTCAAAAACCTTGCTGTCGATGGGGAGTTTCTGAAAGGTATAAACAAAGAAGTAACATGGAGAGGGTTCTTAGCTATGTATGTTTTCCTCCCCAAACTAAAAATTCCTTAGTGGATTAGACTATGTCTTATTTATGTATACCCAATATTTATTAGTGTTGATATGTTAATTAATGAATGAATTAATTCTCTTGTCCATTCACTCATCAAGTTCTTTTATGTTTTAGGCCTGGGGATAAAATATGGAAAGATGACGACAGACAAGTCTCTTCCCCATAAGGTTTACACTCTTGGAAGGGATACAGCCACTGAACAAGTAAACAAATAAAGCAATAAAAATCCACGTAATAAATGCTATGAAGAAAACAAAGCAGGGTAAGTGGGCAGAAAATAAATAGAAATGTATGCAGGAAGAAGCCCTATTTTGCATAGGGTTGTTAAGGGAAGCCTTTCTGAAGGGGTGGCATTTGAACAGAAATCTGAATGAGAAGATTCCAGCCATATGAATATTTGGGGAAAGTGGGACAGCAAATGCAAAGAAGGAACAGCACCAAAAATGCCCCTGAAGTAAAAATGCCCTAAGGTGATCAGGAATTAGCAAGAAGATCTAAGAAATTGAATCACAGTAAGAGGGAGATCAAGAGGGAGAGAGCAGTGTGATATGAGGTCACAGAGGGATGCAGGGTGGGGTTGTGTAGAGCTTTGTAGATGTTGGTAGGGAGTCAGGATTTAATTATAAATGTGCTGAGAAGTCACTGGAGATTCTTATGTGGGAGAGCAAAGTATCTGATTTATGTTTTAAAAAGACCACTCAGAATTATTATGACACTCCATTCTGAGCATAAATGTCTTGGTTAGGTGAGGTGGATTGAGTGTTGTACCACACAGCATGGGAAAGCATTCCATTCAGCTCCATCTCTGGAGTGCCATCCTGACCTAAAAGGTCTCAATAAATCTCTTTGAAGGGAAAAGTTCCTTTGAGAGACAATTCCTGTTGGATGATGTCCCGAGCTGTTGGCACAAGTTTATAAAACACCTTTCCTTCAAACCATCTCAGACCTGGTAATCCAGGAGGATTCAGGTACTGCATCTTCATTGCTGTCATCATAAACAGTTGCATCTGCTGGCTGGGGAGCCAGCCACGTGAGTCTGTGTTCCATTCCAATGGTAACTGGAACATCAGTTTCTATTATGTCCTGACAGACAAATGATTAATTAGCACAATCAGCATCTCTCCTTGAAAATGGCCATGGATCAGTGTGTTCCTCTCCATCATGTAATTGAATCAGGGCCCACACACCTGTTTCCACTTCCTTTAAACAAACACCTGCCCAATAACCAACACAAAGCGATATTAAATCCCAACCTGCCTTGTGCATAAGTACATCTTTCAACTTGACCTAATCGATGCTGAAAGCTAGGAAAGCACAGGCCTCAGAGAAGACGACTGCCTGATCCTCACATGTAATCAGAGTGTCTGCAGCTCTGGCCCTACTTGGGCACGTGGCAGAGCTGGGGTGGCTGTGCCCCAGGCTGAGTCAGGCCGGTCCAGGCTCAGGCTGGTTTTCCAGGTGTGTGACATTGAGCAAGCCACTTAGTCACTGCAAGTCTCTGATTCCTCATCTTGAAAATAGGGATAATGATGTTGACCATGTTTGTTGTTCTCCTATAGGACTTACATTTAGCATTTTTTACTATAATATGAATATTAACATCACTTTAAGTTGACAAATTTCAGTTCTGATTAAGATAGAGTAAGTGCTCCTCCCTTTCTTTCCCACTGATTATAATGAAAAGTCCTATTCAGTATATGCAGAGCAACTACCTGAAGACTCTTAAAAGTATGTAATAGCAAGTCAACTAGGGAAGAGAATAAAAAACTCAAAGAACCAGCTCCTGGAGATGAGTTTCTTTCCTCCCATATTTTCTGGCTTAGATTCTAGGGCAGTCTGAATCTTGAAGCTGTGAAACAGAAAAATAATAATGCAAGAAAAACCCTCTCTCTTGGGCTAGAGGGTTGGGGAAGGAGCTGATGGGAAAAGAGATCTTTCCCCTCTAAGCCCTACCTTCAGCATGCCCAAGGAAGTGGCATCCCCATGGCAGTGGCAATGGCAGCAGCAGTGAAGGTGGCATCGGGTGTAGCAACTCCAGCAATAGGGAATATGCAGGCTCTTGTTTTGCTGCTTTTCCCTGAGGTAGACCCAGTTTCAGGAAGTTCATTATCGTGCATGGATGCTAAAACCAGGGTTCTGTAGGCAGAGCCAGGAAAAGGAACCCGTAGGAGTCAGAGAAGGTGGGGGGATTCACAGAGAGGAACTAGCAAGAGAAAGGGATCTTTCAATCTCTATATAAAGGATTGGACTCATCATGACCTATGATGCATAGAACTTGATCATAAGCAACATACCGAGGCGCTGAGAACTGAACAGGATAGACCACCACCCAGCAAAAACGGAGAAAGCTTGTTCTGAAGAGAAATGCACATCAAAACTCTTCCAGCCCCAACCCTTTGCCCAGATCCAGAGCCACTTTCATATTTTTAGGCCATTTGTTACAGCAGCACCCTACTTCTCGGAACCAAAATCTGGGGCTGCCATCATAGAACATCACCAACCGGGTGGCTCAGACAACAGAGGTTCACTTGTTCAGAGTTCTAGAGGCCAGAAGTCCAAGATCAAGGTGCCAGCAGGCCTGGTTTCTGCTGAGGACTCTCTTCCTGGCTTGTAGATGGCTCCCTTTTCTCTGGGTCTTCACATGGCCTTTCCCCTGTGCAAATGGGAAGAGAGGGGTCTCTGGTGTGCCTCCTTCTTTGTATAAAGACACCTTGTTGGATTAGGGTCTCACCTTTGTGACCACATTTAACCTTAATTATCTCCTTAAACACTCTAGCTCCCAATGCCATTCTTGTACATGAGGGCTAGGGCTTCAAGATAAAAATTTTTGGGGGGCGGGTGGCAGTAGACACAATTCAGTCCGTAACATGTGTCTTTATAAAGAGAATGTTATATGACGTAGTGGACTGTGACTTTTCATAGATGTAGATGTGTCTCACTTTGAGCATAATGAAGAGAAATCCCAGGACATAACATTGTTTTATACAAAGCAAAGCAGTTCTCTATATTTCAATAAAATGTTGATTAAATTCCATAGGATCTTAACTCTGGTTATCCAACGAGCCTATGGTAAATCTGGTTTCATTATATGACGTTTTGTTTAAAGTCCCAGAACCTATTGATAATGTTAAGTGAGGACTTACTGTATACATGTTGGCCAGCACAGATTACCTGTGCCAGGCACATAGTAGGTGCTCACTTATTCCGTATTGAATGGAAATGAAAAGATTCTGAGTTCCTCCTGGGTTTAGCCATCGAGTAGAATATTTAAAAATAAAAAAAGCCCATGAAAGGCTGACAGACACTTCTCCTTGGGGAAAGTTGAGAGAGGGTTGCTTTGGCTAGAGTGTGCGCTTACATTTTGTAGGAGGGCCATCTAGAGGGAGACACTGGTGTCCTTCTCTCCAGCAGGACAGTTTGACCAAGGGGCTGGACCTAACTCTTCCTGGGCTGGAGGAGACATCTCAGGCTGGCTCTCCTAGGTGGGGGTGGGAGAGGAAGGCAGCCAGATAGGTCCTACCTGAGCAGGGAGCCTGCTGGCCATTGTCCGGAGGAAAGGCAGCCCCAGGGGCCATGGCTGGGTGGATGTGGGCATGTGAAATCTGGCCATTCTTTTCTTCTGTCCAGTCATAAGGGTGCGGGTTTGTATCGTATGCAGGTGGTTCTCCTGTGAGAAGATCAAGCTGCTAAAAGGAAAACAGAGACACAAAGAGTGGACAATGTACCTTATTTACACCAAACAGCTAACTCAGATTGTGGGAAGGCATTTGTGGGAGGTGACTTCTCTAGCATGGGCTTGGCCAGAAGCAGATTCTGGCAGTGACTCAGCCCATGTTTGGTCCAAAGCTGCGTTTCTTGTTCTCATTTGGAAAATGGGCTAATAACATTTATCTGGAATTTACAGGGCAGAGCGAAAGACTGGCACAGGAGTTAGGGGACCCGAGTTCTCATCCTGAATCACCCTCAGCCAGCCATGTGGTCTTGAGCAGGGCAATGTACTTCTCTGGACTTCAATGTCTTTATACTGAAAATGAAGGCGCTGGCACATAACCCTGGAATCTGAAATGACTGCACAATCAGGTTTCTCACTGAATGCACCCTCCTATGGGGGGCAGGATACAGTCCAGCCCCACACCCCCTCGTGCCGTACCAACAGGATCCCTTGTCTGATCTGCTGAGCCCGGTCTCCTAACTGCAACTCCAGCTCCTCCACCTGCTGCCGCAGGGCCTTGCGTAAAGTTTGCAGTTGCTCGGCCTCCTTCCTGCAGGCAAATAATAGAAAACCAAATTCCACAGCCACCTCCATCCAAGGGCCATCTCCCGCTGCTCTTCCGAAAATGTAGGTCATGTCTTTGCTATTTCTTACAGGAGAATGTCACCTTCTTTATTTGTATCAGTTGCAGACACGGGCACATTACTAAGGCAGATTTTCTTTTTTCTTTTTAAATAACTCTACTGCAGAATAATTTACGTACCATGAAGTTTACCTATGTTAAGAGTACAAGTCAATGATGTTTAGGGAATTTGCTAAGCTGTGTAACTGGCAACATCCAGGTTTGGGACACTTCAACCTTCCAATAAGAACTGTCATGACCTTGTACCGCTAATCCCTAGTCCCTCAACTTCAGGCAACTACTTATCTACGTTTGGATCACATACTTTTAATCTGTGAAAATAATGCAGATTTTCAAAACCCCAAAAACTCCGACATCTGCATTTACACGAGTCCCACTGGCATTGTTTAAAGATGTCCTACTGGCTAGCCCCCTCTTCCCAGCTGCTGCCCGCATTCTGACCTCAGAGAGCTGTGGCCGTCAAGGGTGAGTTTTGCTGTCTGGCAAATGGCTCTCACAGACTCCCACTTAGAAAAGGAGAAGAAAAACGTGAGAGCCAGGAGAAGCTGGCCAATTTCTCAGTAGCCCCGCTTCGGGCCACTCATCTGTCCTGCCCGGATTACCTTTCTGCTTCAGGTGTGGGGTTGGTACTTACTCTTATGGCTCCCTCGGATAATTACCTCTCCTCTTCTGACATGTCCCTGGAAAAGAGGGCCTGCTGCCCTGTGAGGTGCTTTTCCATTTCCTCCAAGTGCTCCCGGAAACCCTGGCAGAGCATCCTCATTGCTTCCATCTCGCGGGCTGTGCACTGAGAACCAGCAGAGAGAGCTCAGCGGGGGAGCCCTGATTCACCGCAGGAGTGTGCCAGGGTGGGGCCCGCCATCCCACCCGGGTTCACCGCTTTGCCCCACTGCTAATGTGCGGGGAAGAGAGGAGGGAAAGGCCACCCTTGGGCTTCTCCCAGCAGCTGGAGGCAGTACGTGGCTGGGACAGGAGGGTAGAAGCTGTTGGATGGCCCTGGACATTCTGTCCTGGAGATGGGAAGGCAGTCTGTAGGACTAGGTGATACCGGGATGGGAGAGCATAGATCAGGGGTGGGGGAACCTTTTGTCTGCCAAGGGCCCTTTGGATATTTATAACATCATTCAAGGGCCATACAACATTATCACCTTAAAAATTAGCCTGCTGCGTTTGGTCAAACATTTAATGAACTCACCCTTAACGCCTTGGCAGGGCCAGACCAAATGATTTCTTGGGCCTTATATGGCCCATGGGCAGAACATTGCCCACCCATGTGGTAGTTGGAGGAGAGGAGGGCAGAGGGCTAGAGTACGGGCTTGCATTTAGAAAAATGGAGTCTTTCTCATTTCACTTTGTTGCTGAGTACTGCCTTGCTCTGAGTCTCTATAATTGAACACATCTGTTCAGATGGTTATGTTTAGTTAGAGAGTTTTCTAAGAAAATTTTTGTTAGTCTTAGCTTGGCTTCACCACAGTCCCTGGTGATTGAAAACGGAGGACCATCTCCAGCCAGCTAAGAAGGCCATCCACAATGAGGCAGGCACAGGTAGGCATCCCATCCCTGCACGAAGTGGAATCTGGGGTTGGATTGTCCCCCCAATCCAGCTCCCCATTACTCCTGATGGGAATCATCCTTTACATCTTCCTTTCTCTGCATGTCTGTGCTTTTGCCTTGGTGTCCTTATTTAATTATCTTCTTAGAGCCACCAAGCCCAGTCCATTTGTCAGGCACTCCGTTGATTTGCTGAGTTCTTACCGGCTATCTCTTGTTTTCCAGCCCAGGTTGGACCGTGCTTTGAATGGGTCCATAACCCAAAACCCCAGCATCCCTACCCATCTGAATTTGAGTGATGCAAATGTGAGTTGGAGCCTAATGCTCTCTCCACCAGGCCATGGGTTTGGACCCCCTTCCTGATTGGTGTGGCAGAGGCTGCTAGTTGCCTACTCACTATCTTTCTCCCCTTTATTCTTCCTAGAAAATTCTAATAGCTGAGGGGAAGCAATGTGACTAAGTAAGAAACTGTTTCTCAGCATTCCTGGCACGTAGATAGCAATGAGGTGGAAGTGGAGAGCATGTAACTGGGATTTTAGGAAGCTCTTTAAGAAACTGATTTCTCCAGCAGGTGTCTTTTAACCTTTTCTTCTTCTTTCCATGGAAACCTGTCTTACAGCTCTGCTACTTCCTCCCAGACCTGCTTCTAAGAAGTCCCAGATTCTTACCTTCTCCTCAAAACCACATGGCCAAGATCCTGGCAGCCCAATGGCTATTTTTTTTCTTTCTTATCAGAATTGTCATAATGAAAATATTTTCATCAGAATGATGTTTTTATATTGAAAACCCTCTATCCTTTTGCTTGAAGAGTTGGGTTTTGATTCTTTTCTATCTTCTAAATTTTATGCCGAATAACGTATTTTGTGTACCAAACTTCCCAGTTACTTTTGCTTCAGTGTGAGTGCATTTGAATCAGTGAGAGGAGTGTTTGAAGCATTACTAGTGTTGGAAAGTGTTTGAAAGGTGACTACAATAGTGGCTCTTCAAATCAGAAAACGTCCTAGACACCATGAAGGGCTTTCAGAGATCAAGTATCGTGACAGAATGGCTAACTTGTCCAAGGTCAAAAACGAAAGTCAGATTTCAAAGCCAAGCCTCCTGGTTCATTTCTGTTCTTCTGAGTCACAGTAGGGACTACAGTGTGGCTGGCCACATGGAGAAGTTATTTGTCTCTTGAGAGTGAGCTGATGAGGAGATGACTACGTTCTATGGACAGTGAGGCCAGGGACATGGAAAGATGGCATTCAAGTAGGCTAAACATTGTAATCATTGACTTTTAGATTTCATCTAGTTTTTTGAGTTTTTGTGATTGGAAGGTATGGGGGCTGGGATAGATGGCCTATGGTTCCCTGTGTAGGTAATGACATGAAAAATTCTGAAACACTGCCATCTTCTGGTCATTTAGAAACACTAAATAGACATTTTGGCTCTAGAACAAGTATTGAAGTAGTTGCAGAAAAAAGGAAGCCTTAAACAAAAAATAAAATAAAATAAAAAGGGGGAGGGACTGTTTTGAACTCTTATTTGCAATATAAGATCTGGGTATACATAATACAACATCACCGAAAAACAATGAACTTTTGAAATGGCTCATAGTACCTTTTACTAGGGTAAATGGTGTATGCTTTTCTTTTTCTTTAAATCTAAGTAATGAACATTAAAAAGGAATTTTCTAATATCCAAAAATCTAATTTCTGATACATCTTATTTCCTATTCTGGAAAATTTTCAAAAAAATGAATAAATCATTGTGAAGGATTCACTTATCTATAATAAAAGCATAATATGCTAATTAGACCAGACAGCCGAATGACCTTCCGGACGTCTTTCCTGACGAAGCCGTGGTGGTGGGTGCTAAGGCAGAGGCGGTTAGGGGCAATCAGGCAGGCAGGTGAGCAGTTAGGGGTGATCAGGCAGGCAGGCAGAGGGGTTAGGGGTGATCAGGCAGGCAGGCAGAAGCAGTTAGGGGAGATCAGGCAGGCAGGCAGTGAGTGGTTAGGAGCCAGTGGTCCCGGATTGCGAGAGGGAGGTCTGACTGCCAGTTTAGGCCCTGGATTGGGCCTAAACTGGCAGTTGGACATCCCCCGAGGGTTCCCAGATTGTGAGAGGGTGCAGGCCACAATCTGGGACCAGACCTCTAGTATATAATAATTTAATTATATCAGTAAACCATTATCTTAAGTAACGCACAAGACCTCACAAATGGCATTCACCAGCCTAGTGTTTCTCTGCACTATTACATCCTTCTATGTAAAGGGGGAAGAAGGGTGTTTTTCTGAGCTTTTAACCTGCAATGCTCTTAATATCCATACCTGTTTGGAACTCCCATTGTCATGTAAGAGATGGTATCTGTCACTGCCTATAATTTTCACTTGGTCCAAGATCTAGAAACCTTTTTCATTGATCATTAATTTTTCTACCCCTACCTAGCACCTAGCATCTAACTTAAAGCCATTTTTCTCCAGGATATTTTTCAGGCCTTACCCAGGTTTGCTCACTGTAGATGCTTTGTCTCTTGGTTCTTGAATTTGTTCTTTAGTTTATTTAAATAGCCTCTTCTTATGGGTGAATGGAATACATTAGTTTCACTTGCTTTTCTCTGTGTGTGTGTATGTGTGAGTGTGTGTACACCTGCAGAGGAGTACAAGTATGCACAGGTATGTGTGTTTTGATTGTTTCCTTTGAGTGTGTGTTTGTGGTTCCTTGGATTTAAATTAAGAGAAATAAATGCATTGTCTGTAGTAAAACCCATGTAGTATGCCTTTCAGCAGGTGTATAATGCCAAATCAATTTGATATAAAAGTCCCATTTTTTTAGTAAAATTGCAAATTCTAAGAGGAGAGAAGGCTGAGTCAATGTGAGATGAGGTACCGGAAGACATGGGATGGTGACAGGCATACTCATCCGAACTCCTGTTCATTTAAAACCTATACGCAAGTCTGACGATGGGCTGCAAACCCCTGTATTTTCCACCGAAGTGCGATATGTCATAGACTCCAATCAGGTGGAACGTCTATTTCCAATGGCCAGATCTCTCCACACAGTTGGGGCAACTCTGAATAGGTTTAGCGAGACTGAAGGATTCATGCAAGATTATACAGCTATGTGAATGTAAGACAGAGAACTGATTCGTTAGACTGAACTGAAGATGGCGTCCAGATGCATTCCTACTTATCACCTTACACGTGAATTCATGCAAGGTTCCACAGCCCTCTGTAAAATGGGAATTAATAAGAAAGTTGGCCTTCTTTATTTCACAAGGAGATGCGAAGTATGAAATAAGAAGAAATTTGTGAGAAGATACCATAAATCACACAGCACTCTGCAAATACTACTCCTGATCTGCAACAAGAAGGTGTGCCCTGAGCTTGCATTCAGAAAGGGAGGCCAGACGCCATCCCTGAGGGGTGTGTGTGGCCTCGTCGGCCTCCCTGACCTGCAGAGGTAAACACTTACAGAGCACAGCTCCCGCACCGCAGTGCCCTGAAGGGCTTCCAGCGTCTTCATGAACTGGGCTTCTGGGTGACTGTGTGAGCACGGGCCATGCCTGCAGGCCGAGTGGCGGTGGGGATGGTGATGACAGCAGTCACAGCAGGGGGCAGGTGCAGCATGGCAGATGTCCTCTGGGCAGGGACTAGGGAAGCCCGTGTCTAGAGAGACAGATCTGGTGAGGGGCTGGGCTTTGTTTTCTGGAGCTGAACAGTGATGCCAGGACCTGGGCTCACCCAAGTAAGTCTGAACAGAGACATCACTGAACTGCCTGGCTTCGGTCCCCAGGACAGGTTCTGTTGTGCTAACAGGGTCACACACAGTGCCTTCTAAAGTTGTTCTTCTAGAATAAGTCCCCAAGGCCACAGCATTCTGAGCAGCTGACACCAGGTTGCAGGATATCTGGGTTGTCACAGACTCGGAGTTGACAGTGCTTGAATCAGCATTTGAAGAAAGAATTCCCATCTCAGATTCTGCCCTGGGTCGTATGTGACCCCAAGCACTACACCTTGGCTTCATTTGGGGAGTGGTATCTCCAGACAGCTTATCGGGGTGGGGAATGGACTTCTCAGATGTTTGAATAAGGTTAACTAGATAGGGCGTGATGTCACTGGGCTTGGGGACATGCTGTGTCAGGAAGGTGTTGTTGATGTCAGGACAGAGTTGACTGCCTTCCGCTCCTCTTGGGGCTTCAGAGTCAACATGAAGGAACTTGTCTTGAGGGTGACTCATTCCAGGTGACCTCTGAGGCTCACAGTAGAGGCTCTGCAAGCACAGGCCACCAGCTCCCTCCAGCCTCAGGAACCCATCCTTCCCTTCTGTGAGGTGGGTCACCGTAAACTCCAGAGGATGGTCACATCTGGAGGCCATCGTGCCCACATTGGCCTCACATTGGGTGTGGGTCATGGGCGGGGGCTGCCTCTGCTGGCTGTCTTTCCTGGGGTGTTCTCCCCCAGTGCTGGCTGTGTCCAGGGCCATATCTGAGGCCAACCGTTCTGGTTGTCCCCCGGTGGCTTTAAGCTGAGGCTCTTTCTCCACCACAGCTGTTGAAGACTTGTCCTCTAAGATACTCCAGTCTTGACTAGAAGATGCTGTGCTCACCACACTCTTGGAGTCAGACTCGCCTGCCTCTGGCTGGCAGTCCTGAAGTGGCCCTGAGTGCTGGCCCTGATCCCTGGGCTTTCTACTTCCATTCTCAGCAGGACTCGGGCCTCCAGTCAAGGAGGGCATCTGTGGAAGAAACCAGGATAAAGGGGAAGGGGTCAGGAAGTGGGGGAGGCGCTAGGTCTAAGAAGTGCTTTTTTTTTTCCTAATCATTACCATTGAGTCAGGAGATAAGGGTTACACACTCGGTTTTTGTCAGTTTACTATTTTAACTGGGACCTTCTTTCTATGAGGCTCGGCTTCCTTGTTTAGTCAAACCAAAAGAAACTAAAAGGGAAAGGGATGCTGAGCTTTCTGGCTCCCCGTTTAATGTCCCCTGTCCCTTGGGTGCCTGTGGCTCATGTCTTTTAAGCTTTGGGTGCCTTTCCCAATTGTGGCAGCACATTTCAATCTCGTCCGTCCGTCCTTCAATCCTCTCCCAGCCCCCACTTGGCCCCTACCTGTGGGGCTGGCGGGTCCGGTGGCTCCTCCAGGAACCCGCTGCTGTCAGACTGGCAGCTGTTTGCTCTGCTCACTGTGGCGCCTGCAGAGAGAAGTGAGGAGGCCTGGTGAGTAGAGTGAGAACAGGGTGACAATACTGGGCTCAAACCCTCCACGTGGCCGACATGCAGTAGATCCTCAATAAACGCCTGCTGCGTGGAAGTGTAAATGAATGAGGCGATTCCAAGGTTGTTTTCCTCAACTGTCAGAGGTCCATGTAAAAGTGCGTTGCTGCTTTCCTAATACAAGGAGTAAAACAGGAAACAAAGGCAGAGGAACTAACATCTCTCAGCACTAAATAACAATATGAGTGTGAAATGCATCATTACTAAAGGGAAGAAAATCCAGAAGGAAACACATATGCCTTAAATGTCACACTAACAAAACATAACACCCCAAATCTATACATCTGCGTACATACATATATATATTGCACTGAACGGAATATTTGTGTCCCTCCCCCCATTCATATGATGAAATTCTAATCCCCAAGGTGATAGAATTAGGAGTTGGGGCCTTTGGGAGGTTATCTGGTAATGAGGTCAGAGCTCTTATGAATGGAATTAGTGACCTTACAGGAGGAGACCCCAGAAAGCTCCCCTGCCCCTTCCCCCAGGTGAGGACACAGAGAGAAGATGAGCACCTATGAACCAAGAGGCTGACTTTCACCAGACACTGAGTCTGCTGGTGCCATGACCTTGGACTTCCAGCCTCCAGAACTGAGAGATATAAATTTCTGTTGAGATATAAATTTCTGTTGCTTATAAGCCACCTGGTTCATGGCATACACTGCAACAGCAGCCCCAATGGACTCAGATATAGAGATTCTTTTTCTTTTGACTAAATGTTGGGTAGGAACTCTTTACAAGCCTCATCTGGACTCCAGTTATAGGACAAGTCCATGTCATGTTTTAGAATGCTGCTCTGGCCATTTCGAGAGGCTGGAAGGGGCAGAGAAGAATGATGCTACATGTGGGCAGGTAACGAAGGTAAGCATGAGCATCTTGAAATTCTGCATTTATAACTTCTTCTTAATGGGTGGGGGGAATGGGCGGTCACTAGGGAGTCACCCTGCTAATGGTTAAACTGTAGGATTTCTTTTCTCTTTTTAATGAGAAATGCTTTCCTTTACACTACTTTATGGGCTAGAGGAGGAAGTCTCCTGGGAAGAGGGTGGTTGGAATGGAGCTTCCTTATCATGCAAAAAGCAGAAGGAGGAGTCTTATGTGTCCTAGAAGAAAAGACTGGGGGTGGGTTGAAAGGAAAAGGCTACTCTTTGGTGGGTGTAGTGCTTGGATGTGTGGTACCTAGGTGAGAAGAAGGGAACTTGCCTTGGCTTGAAGAACAGCTGCTGCAGAAGAATTCAGAGGAAAAAACACACAGACACTCCAGCCTCCTTTTGTGTTCTAGGTCCAGCCTTCAAGGCCAGCTGCGCTAACAAGGGCGGCGCCTCTTCTCCTAGCAGGACTTCCCTCCAGCCTCGCCAGCTATGTGTCTGAGCAAAGACAGCAAAGACCGCTGGGAAAGACAGGGTCCCATGGTTCCATGGAGAGACATGGAAGTCCAAGATCAAGGCATCAGCAGATTCAGTATTTGGTGAAAGTCAGCTTCCTGGTTCATAGACACTCATGAGGTCCCAGAGGTGGTCCACCAGCCCAAACCCCAGCTATAACTCCTACTCCCTGAGGTCAATGTAAACAGGAAAAAAGCTTAGATTTATAGAATTAAAATGTAGAAACTCTACATTCATGAATTCCCTTCAAATAAAATGAAAGACTAAAACCCAGAGGATATACATTTTTAATACTGAATCTTAGGGACATGAAAGAAATTCAAGCAAAGTTTTAAGAAAACAATGTTCTTGGAAATAGCTGTTACTTCTTATTGCATAATTAAGGGTAAAACATAAAAAAAAATATTTACTAGTCATAGACCTAAATAAGACCTCTGCTTCTGGCAAGCTGGAGTAATAAAAACCCGATTTCCCTATCTCCTGAAATAACTAAAAAACTGGACAAAGAAAACATGGTTTTAAGAAAATGGGACATTGGGTCATTAAAGATGGCAGACCCTGAGAGGCAGGAACAAATCACAGGAGCCCTACAATGACCCAGCCTCCTGCCTTGAGAGAGTTCACAGGCCAGGCTGCAGGAAGAGTGAACCAGGCAGACCCTGGCAGACTCCCTGGGTTGAGGAGACAGAACTGAATCTGGAGAGACTGAGCCAGCAGGAGTCCACAGAGTTGGGTAGGAGAGAGGAGAGAGCTGCACAAAGAGAGAACTTGAGGGTCCCTCTTGAGTCTTCAGCCAAATACTGATCAGCTCATGCATGCAGGAAAACTCAGAAGACCGTGGAAAGGAGTGTTGGAAAGGATTCGAAGATGCAATGCCCAACACTCCCCCAGACCTGGAACAATGCATGTTCTCACCGCCAGCTTCCAAAACCTCCTAATTCACAGAGCATTGGCAGGATAGAGTATTCAGATGGGTCTTGACTTTGGGGAAGATAAGATGGCATCTGGCAAGAATCATGCAAGTAGGACCAGCACCCCCAGGCCAGCCCAGCCCAGTTCTTGAGACGAGCCCAAGACTGGGAGAACTTTAGAAGCGTCATCATCTCCAGTGGGATTTTCCCTGTACACTTACGATGCCCAAGGAGCCATAGCTCTTTATGACTCCACTAGCCTGGGGCCTTGGCTTCCCACCTTATGCCTACCAGTCCTTTTCCCTTGCTAGATCTTATTATTCAAACCCTCCCCTACTGGGTGGGTCCTGCTCCAAAGAACTGCCAACCCCTGCATGAGTTGGTCATGCCCCTTAAGCTGCTGGTTCCCTCTCATGGCAATCCCATAACTTCTCTATGCAGTAAGCTCCTGAGATCCAGGTAGGCTCCATAACTGTCATCTGGAAAACCTGGAGCCGGATCTGCTGAGTTCAGATTCAGTCTCTCCTTCCTACTGGCTGTGCAATCTTGGACATGTCACTATGCTCACTGAGTCTGTTTCCTCATGGGGAAAAGAATGAACATGGTAATCATATTTTACTTGTGGGATTGCGATGAGGATCACAATAATATATACACGAATATTTATGCATATGGTAAAATGACTTAAAAATGTGTATATATATATATATATACACACACACACACATACATATATATACACACACACATATATATATACATTTTTGCTGTGGAACATTATTTTAATATTTATTAGAACTCAATTACTATTAATATCATTACATTTCATTAGTGAGCATAATTAGTAATAGTAGTATTAACTAGATTTTACTTTCCTCACATTGGTGGGTCCTACCTGGGAAAGGACCATTCACCTTTTGAAACATTTCTGCCTGGGAGGAGACAGATGCCTCAGGCACTTTGTCCAAACAATCACCAGGTGGCAGCCTTACACCAACCACAATAAGGAGGAGCGCGGGCTCTGCCAGTCTCTGATGGCTCAGTCTTGTAGGAAAAAGCAATGGAAAAGCTGCTTATGGAAACTGGTTTGGTAATAAAAGCTCCCGAATCCTGCAGGCAAATTTTTCACATAACTTAGTCTGAGTTCTGAGGCTCAGGGGGAAAAGCCTATGGAATTGCAATATAAATAAGGGCAGGGGAACAGAACAGGAGTCTTAGGGGTGTGATCTACACGGAGAGTTGTGTTGAGCCAAAGAAATGGTTCAATCTTAGACTCTTTGGGGTTTACCATCTTCATCTTTTCTTTACTGTTCTGCGTTACCTATTTCTTTGCCAAGTTCCCCTCTCTTCTGTGTCCCAATGGTAGAACATTCTGTGACATTACAGATTATGCAAACTCAACTGCCTCCAGAAGCTGGGCAGTAGCCAGTGTGCGAGCAGCTGGATTTAGACAACAGGGAGCAGGGTG
Source organism: Plecotus auritus (assembly GCF_963455305.1). Taxonomy (NCBI): domain Eukaryota; kingdom Metazoa; phylum Chordata; class Mammalia; order Chiroptera; family Vespertilionidae; genus Plecotus; species Plecotus auritus. The sequence goes on along the minus strand of NC_137775.1, from coordinate 184,393,459 downwards.
GGTTGTCTGCACTTGAGAGTGGGCCACAGTCACTCCACAGGGAGCAGGGTAGGAAGCCAGGATGGTGCCATCCACCATCCAGTACAGGAATCCCTTCCAGAGCTTTCCTTATAGAGAGCCATCTAGCTAGGGCTTACACACTTGTGTGACATGGACCTACTCCGATGTAGACAGAACATATCATACCTTTTAGAAAATGATTCTATTAGGAACCAAATCTACTTTAGTGTTTCTGTTTGTTGGTCATGGCTCTGCTCCGTGGAGTAATGCATTTAGTCTAACAACCCCCTTTCAAAGCAGCTGTCTCATTCCCTCCAGGCCTGTTCTCTCCAGCCTAGCTCTCCTCAGATCCCTGAAGTGAGCCCTCACGGGGCAGGCCTTCCAGACCATTTGTGTCTTGTACATTTGTGTCTCAAATAAGCTCTTGCTTAATAATGTTTGCTGTAAATCTGGAACTTGAAGTCGAGATGCGTTCTGACCAGCACGGAACAGAGGAGGCCCTTTCCTACCTCTGGATAGTTCACTTCCGCACATACAGTCTGCCACTGGGTGAGGCTAGTCAGAATGTGTACCTTGCATTGTGTCCTACCCACACCAGACTCTGCTTTGACTTCAAGAAATACATGTTTTGAAAAGTAAATGAATGACTTCAGTAGCGCTCTTGTGAAATTTGATCTAGCTAGTTTGGGACCATGGTTTCATCCCATCAGGGATAATTTTGATTTTCATTCTGAAGTCTATCTGTGTTATCCGCAGCTCTAATACACATTCTTGCTGTGGGCCAAGTCACTGACAATATTCTGAAGGGAACAGGCCACAGAGACAGAGCCTGGGGGTCATATGGCAACTCTCTACTCTTTCCTTTAACAAGTGTCTACTGGTCCCTGAGGGGTCCACACTGTTCTAGAAACTCCCTGGGGTGTCAACAAAGGTGCCTGCCCTCACAGAGCTTTTATTTATGTGGACTCAGATCCTAGAACTGGAGAGAGGCTGAGAATATTTGTGATTGTGGAAAATATTCCTGAAGCAATTAATTCTTCCTTCTATGTTAGGACAAATTTTAATTTAGAGCCAGTGCTAATCTCAGATTTTAAAACAGAAGACGTTTCCAGCGCAGAATGAACAATGTCCCTACCACCATTTGAGACAATAGGTGGACTGCAAATGTAATACCGGTTTATTTGGAGCTTTTCATTTCTGCACTGATGCAACCACCATAGTCCTAGAGACAACCAGTCCAAATGCCTTTTCTCTTGTGAAGCTGTCTAGGAGCAAACTTTATTCTTGCTTGAGTTAACAGGCTGATGGCCAGGTGATTATGTCAAACACTCAGACAGTAAGAGGCAGTAGAAGTCCTTTTACGTGGCAGCCTAATACATCAAAAGTAATAATCCAGGATGTGACAGGAAATAAAAAATTTGGAGTCTCTAAGCTGGAGAACTAAGATTTTCATTAAGAATCAGGCTCATGATTTTCAACTAGGAATGTTGTAGGACGCATGGCTTCACCAAACACAACGGGAACTCTCCAGGAAGTCAGAGTGTGGGTTGTTCTTTCATTGCCCCCACTCCAGTCCTCTTGGCCCTGTCTGTGCTCCAGGCTTTCACAGTTTTCAGTCAATAGGAGGCGCCAGAAGTGGGAGACTGAAGGGCAGGAGGAGGAGTGTGGAGTATTTATTCGCCACCACCTCCTTCAGGGACTTTTTGAAAACAGCTGTATAACTTCATGGTAAGAACTCCTGGTGGAGTTTCCCTTCTAAGGTTTCCACGTTCAGCAGGCTCCAGTAATGCGATCCTTTCCCTATTTTTTTTCAGACTTGGGAGTGATCCTGGGCTATCTACTCCTGCCAGCCATGGGGTGCTTCCGCATCACTTACTGGCTCCTGGAATCCAGCCCACCTCTGTCAATAGTTCCTTTTCAAAAATCTTTTCAGTAAAACCCTTTGCCACTATAAAACCATTTTTTAAGAACAAGGCTATGTCTCTTTCCTGCCTGAGTGACAGAGTCCTGGCACAGTCAACCAGACTAGTACGAATGCCTTGCCATGGTCAACGTAGTTTTCACATAGCATTGTATCTTTCTATTTTAATTATGATTACTCTGCTTTTTAATAAAAAAGGTGGTTTGGGTAACGTCAACTCACTTAAACTTAGAGGAAGGATGGACAGAGGATTGGGTACTGTCCTCCATAACTGTCATATCCTTTTCATCTCTTAGTCTTATTCATTTTAATGAGTCTCTAAAGAACATCTTCATGTCACCTTTTTCCCCACTACTAATGTTATTTTTTTTTACTGCTTCCAAGTCATTTTAATTTCTGATAAAAGTTATTTTCTGACAAAAGTCATCACCTGCGTTTGATGAGCTTGTCTGTGGACAAAGCCACAGATTAAGGATAAATAGATGGCAAAGAAAAATACGAAGACTGCCCTTTAATCTCATGTGGGGACAATGAAAAACATCTTCCCCAACATATTTGTTTTAGAAACACATAATTCACAAGGTATGCCTTCTGAGCAACCAAATAAAGTAAAATGATCTTAAAACAGCTGATTGGCCACTCTCTAAAAGGAAGCTGGCTGTATGTATATATGCATTCCACAAATATTTACCTACTGAGTGCTTACCGTGTGCCAGACAATGTGCTAGGTCCCGGGGCACATGGTGAGCGAGACTATTCCTCTCCTCTCCAGAAGTTCACAGTCTAGCATTCTGAGAACAAGCTCTGAGGCTGGCATTAGCCCTTACAAAGCGTAAATCTGCCTTCCTAACAAGAGCTTTTGGGCACATTGAAAACAAACTCCCTTTTTCTGGGGCTCCAGCAGCCCTGGTTCCCCCTCTGGAGCATGGTTTTCCTGACGAATGTGTGAGCTGGATTCAAATGCTAAAAGCTATCCAGAAAAGAAAGCCTGAATACCTACTACAGGGGGAAAAACACATCAAATTGTTGTATCTATCTTTGGGAAGCGTGACAACAGAGGGAAAAAGACAATCTACAGATAGTAAAATGGGAACAAAAATAAATTAGAAAACTTATCTCTACTTTTGAGCCCCAGATTAGTGGTGGCCATTTAAAACATTATCATGGCAATGCTCAGAACATAAGGTTATTCATCTAGACTTGAAGCATGAATTGTGGGCATAAGGTGGCCTATTTCAAATTGATTTTAAAAGGAGTTGTACGGGTGGCCTAATTTCAAACCAGCAATTTGAATATCTTTAGTCACACAAAATATACTCCATTGCTTTATGTAATGTTATGGTTCTCTTTTCTGGACTTTGCTCCTACAAAAAGAAAACCAGAAGATGCACGCACAGTAACAGATTTTTGAGGCTGAATTCTTTTTTTCTTGGTAGAACATGTTTTTGCCAAGTTTACAACCCACTTGAACTTCTGTCTGTTCTTTGATTTTAGAAACAACTTGAGCTCCTTTTAACATTAGTAAAAATCACAGACTTAGCCATAGATAAAGAAGTCTTAAGAAAGTTTACAGAAAATTTTTACCATCCCCAAATATCTCTAAATAAAGAACTTTCCTATTAACTTTCAGTGAAGCTGAATCTGATATATAGTGTTTTAACTTAAGGAGAGATCATTTTATTTTGATTAGGCATTTATAAACTAATTCTATAAAGGAAAAGATTTTTAAAAAGACATCCTAAGAAAAGCTTCCTCTAATCTTTATCTGTTTAAAGAATATGCATTATTTAAACACTTATTTGATCATTTATTTCCTCAACATACATATTTTTGAGTGTTTCTAAGGTAAATTCTGGTGATTGAAGAGAAATCAGACATTTCTGACATTAAAATGCTGTGTCATAGTGGATTCAAGCTGCTTAAATTTAGCTTTACACATAAAGTTAAAACAAAGAATACGTTAGGAACATGTTACACAGAGAACTGGCTAATCAAATGATCAGGATGGAAGACTCAGGACTGAGAGCCTTGGGTCTGGATTTGTCATTAATTATCATTGGCACTAGGAATAAACCTCATGGGCCATTTCCCCCTTATATGTAAGGAATGAAGTTTTGCCTAGAAATTTACTCATAAATCTTCCATCCTATAATGAAAGAAGTCTGGTTGCCTGAAAAGAATTACAGCCCCACCTTCACCCCTAAATATCTAACATGAGTATGCATATTGGCTCAACATGGTTTACAAAAGTCTACAGAGACATGGGAAGAATACCTTGTATGTTTTTACAAAGAAAAGGAGCAGAGACTAAACATATATTAAAAAAACCCCAGCCTGGCTGGTGTGGCTCAGTGGTTGAGTGTCGACCATGAACCAGGAGGTCACAGTTTGATTCCTGGTCAGGGCACATGCCCAGTTGCAGGCTTGATCCCCAGTAGGAGGCGTGCAGGAGGCAGCCAATCGATGATTCTCTCTCATGGATGTTTCAATCTCTCTCTCCCATTGATGTTTCCATCTCTCTCTCCCTTTCTCTTCTTCTCTCTGAAATCAATAAAAACTCAATACAATATTATGGTTAATATATACACATGAAAGGTAATGGGACTATGTTTTTTAGAAACTGGAAGGAGACGAAGGTAAACAGGGAGTCAGGAAGGAGAGCAGGCAGGGATGTGTTCTCAGACATGCTATCAAGTGACAAGTAGGTCTTGCAGAGTGAATCCTGAAATGCTTCCTTATGATACATAAACCATTTCATTTCATACATTTTGGCTTCTAATAGAATGCAATCTGCAACTGCAAAACACATTTTATAGGAAAGCTACATCAGTGAGGTATTTGCAGCATGGAACTCACAGGACGACGTGCCACTTGGAGTCAGAGAGGTCTGGGTTTTGTCTTGGTGCCAGAGCTCACCAGCTGGGTGAACCTGAACAAGTCACTTAACTTTTATGAGCCTTGGTTTTCTCGTTCACAAACTAGAAAGAATTGTAGATAAGTCTTAATACAGAACTGTAATTTGGGCTTCCACATGGCAACCCAATTAAGGAAGGGAAATTTCTGGCATCTGCTTTTGGCCTTCTTTGGCTCTCTTTTGCTTTCTTGACTTAAAGCCTTTCCTAGCATCATCTCTACCTTCTCTAAGGAGAAGAGCCTCCAGGAACCATTTAGCCTTGGGACTGGGCAAAGAGTTATTCTTGACGAAAAGATTTCTGAACCTTTGGTAACCAAGAGTTGGCCACACCCAGATGTCTGGAGCAGTGTTGTGTATCACAAGAAAAGGACATGACGGGTGCCCCAACGAATAATGTTGTTTGCCCTTTTTGCATTTTCCCATGGACAGCCCTAATTATTTGTGATGGGATATTGGTCCTATTGTGGTAATAGAGGGGCAAATTGGGTAGTGATGAAGTAGAAATGATAGTAAGTTTGCAGAACTGATCACATTTTTGAACTGGGTACAGACATCACAGTTCTTGCTTCTGTACCACTAATGGTACCAAGAAGGTATAATATTTCCTAAGAGTCTGTGAGCTAGATGGGCCTCTGTCTTCCCCACGCTTCCTTAAGATCCCAGGGAGGCAGAGTACCAGGAAATGTCTGAACAGCGTGCACATCAATAAATATGGACACTTCGGAGATTCTTTCTCCACCATTTTCCTTGCTACAAATATAAGAGGGATTTTCTTTTATTTTCCTGCAGTGATTTATAGCCTTAGAAGTAAATTTAAGCATCTTCCTTTTTGAAGAGGTCAAGTATTTTCTTCTGAAATTCAAATATTTTATCTCTATTCTTTCAATCTAACTTACTGAATTTATTTTGGGAACTAAAGGGGGCACACATATAAAGCAGGCAATTATAAGAGTGCATGGGTGATTTTTTTTCCCTTTAAAAGATGAGACATTGAATTATTTGGAGTAAAAGGACTTGTCTAAAGGGCAACTGCTGATGGAGGACACCAATCGGAATGTGTTTCCTCTGAAATGATTTTGTCTAAACTCTGTTATTTCCACTTACAATGACATTTTCTTCACAAAAAGCAAGATAGTTTAAATTTTATGCAGGTACACGTTTTCTTTGAATTAAACTGTTGGGGACATTTGGTTACTATTTCAATACCCCTCTTGCCTTGCTTAATACTGCATAGAGGTATGATACCTTTGGCAACCTAAAACTTAAGGCTAATTTTATTATAGGTTATCAGTGATGTACTTGACATTGAGAAACTCCTTTGCATTAGTCACCCTCTTGGCAGAGGTCCATCCCTTTCTAATCGCTGGTGTTACCTCCATTCTAATTATAGCAGTGCTGCAGATCTGAGGTTATGTATAATAATAAAAGGGTAATATGCTAATTAGACCGGACATCTTCCGGACATCCTTCCTGATGAAGCCAGAGTCAGAGGGAAGCCAGCCTGGGTCCCAGGTGCTGGAGGGAAGCTGGTGCTGGCAGCTGGAGGAAGGAGGGCCTACTCTTGCACGAATTTTCATGCATCGGGCCTCTAGTTGGAGTAATAATAGGAGGGTCCCTTCCCCAGACTTTTCATCCTGAAAAATGCTAAATTCTTTAAGAACTGAACAAGTTGATAGACTAATTGTATTGATACCACTGATGTGCAACCATCGCTGGGGTGGCTCCCTCCAGCTGTTCACCGTCTCACAGCAGTGCCTGGGAGCAGCTGGTTGGAAAGGAAAGAAGAATGCCACTTGGCAAGCAAGCAACAGGGGGTTTGAGGAAGAGAAGATACAACTGAACTATGACCAGGACAACTGCACTGTATATCAAATCAGCGAGATTAAAATCATTCCTCTTCTAAACGGAGCACTCAGATTCGGAAAGGTATGGCAGGAGAGGTTTGGGCGTCCAACAATTGTTTGAAAGACAAGCTAATGTTTTAATGCCACTAATGTATATGCATTTCAGAAGCCTTTCGGGTCTTGTGTGTGTGTGTGTGTGTGTGTGTGTGTGTCTCATTCACTTCTGCATAATCCTCATGCTGCTTATTTTGGGCACAGAGGAAATCACACACACACACACACACATACAAACAAAGCCATTGAAAATGATTCTTCCAGCTCATTGGGAAGCTACTGTGTGATTTAAGATATTAGCTATTTTCAAAGCTAAAATAACTGATAGTGCCCATGGATTCAACAAAATGATAAAAAACTTGAATCTTTGATGGTAAGTGAAGGGTGTGTTATGAAGTGTATTACTCTTTCTCTTCCTGGTCCCTCTCTTCACTCCCCTACTGTTTTTCCTGAGAATATTTCCCAAAAAATCACTTTAACACAAACCTTTTTCCCAAGGTTCGTTTCTAGGGAACCCATCCCAAGACAAAGGGTAGAGATGATTCATAACTGAACTCTAGACTCTGTATGTTAAAAATCTAATTACTGAAGCCTGGCTGGTGTGGCTCAGTGGTTCAGCATCAACCTATGAACCAGGAGGTCATGGTTTGATTCCCAATTGGGACACATGCCTGGGTTGTGGGCTCAATCCCCAGTGTGGGGCATGCAGGAGGCAGCTGATCAATGATTCTCTCTCATCATTGTTGTTTCTATCTCTCTCTCTCTCTCCCTTCTTCTCAGACATTAATAAAAGAAATATTCTTAAAAAATCTAATTACTGATAGCAAAAGGCTCAAATTGGTAAAATATTCACCATTAAGCTCTGAAGGCTAACCATAAGCATACTAAATGGAAAGAAGTAAGTTAATCATAATTTATCTTTAAAAAATCATAGTCTGATGGACATAAAATATCTTTTATTTCTCTTGATTCAAAGCTCTTTCTCCATATCAACTCAGATCCACAGGAATCTATGATACTGGATTATATTATCTTTGCAAAGTTTTAGCTAAGTGACCTTGGTTTCACTGAAGTCTCTGGGGTTTGGCCATCTTGAGGTTCCCTCTGATGGCCAAACTATATAGACACTGAGGGAGGAGCTTGATTTTGTTGTCTTTTTATCATAGGTAGCAATATAGCCCCTAAGAAATCTTCCTATTCTCATTCACCTATTGAATAAATATATCTTAAGCTTCCAATAGGTGCCAGGTCCTCCTCTAGGTTACCAGAGTATGTGTTAAGAACTTTGGACACTATGAAATCACTAGAGGCCCGGTGCATGACATTCATGCACTGGGGGGTGGGTCCTTCAGCCTGGCCTGTGCCCTCTCGCAGTCCAGGACCCCTGAGAGGTCCTTAGCACTCCCGCAGAGGCAAGAGAGGCTTCTGCCACCGCCGCTGCGCTTGCCAGCCATGAGCCCGGCTTCTGGCTGAGCAGTGCTCCCCCTGTGGGAGCACACAGACCACCAGGGGGAAGCTCCTGCATTGAGCATCTGCCCCCTGGTGGTCAGTGTGTGTCATAGCAATTGGTCATTCTGCCGTTCAGTCAATTTGCATATTAGCCTTTTATTATATAGGATAATTTGTTCACTTTACAGTTAACGAAGGGCAAATGCTTGTTTTTGAAGTAGTCTTATTTCTTAGGAGGCAAGAACGTATATTACTAAGATTATCTTATTATTATAATAGAAACAATAATGATACAACAATGACAAAAACAAAACTGCCTGTAGACCAATTCTACATACTTTAAAAAGAAAGTCATTGAATAAAAACAGAATAGCTAAAGTTCATATCATGTTCTATTTTATAAAATGAATTTGAAATCTTATTGGTTAATGCATCAGACCCTGATCAAGGTTAAACCTGTGAGAATGCCATGCAGGTGGGCAAATTGCACATGTGAAGGAAATAGACCATGGCAGATATCATCATTGATGTCTGTGTGGGCACCAGCATCAGACTAGAGTTGGCAGCAGAAGAAACCAATCAAAATCTCAGCTGCTCTGGCTCCGAGCCCCTCTCTAACCTCTCTTCCCAGGAAGAAGAACCAGCCTCACCTCTGGCTTCAACCCTCCCAGGAAAGGCTAAAAAGATGAAATGCCAACTCTCCTCCCAAGGCGAGGAGAACAGCCCCAGTAAGGTCAGCCAAAGCCTCTTCTCTCACCAGTCTCCTTATTTGCTCAACCTTTTCTAGAAGCTTATGCTTATCATACAGAATGAGGTTTGCTATACAAGATAAGAACTGGCAACAGGTCCTGAAAAGGGAGACGGGAAGGTGTGATTTCCCCCAAGCCATCAATTTTCACATTCCTTTCATATTACCTGAGACTTTTGGCAAAACACCAATTCCTGAATTAATGGCCTAATTTCTTAATGTGATCTTCACCTTGAATGATTTTATATTTGCCATTGGCCAGTAATTAAAGGGATGTAGGAAGGAGTGGGTAACAACGGTGAGGCTGAGTTGGGGCAAGGATAGGGGATAAAACGTGAGATAAAGAGCATCTGAAATGCACCCACTTTACCTCTCCTTCCTTCTTGGTTGGTGGCAGCTATCAACGACTTTGGCCACACCCTCACTTCCTTCCACAGTCATCTTTCCCAGATCAGGAAAGACTGATTTTCTAATCTTCTAAAACAACCTCTCAGGCTAAAACAAAATAAAGGGACCTTGGTTTCATATCTGAGTGTCCTTTGAAAAGTTCCAAAACTTACCTCTTGTTAAACAAAAACATTAATTTTTATAAGGGGCATAAAAAAGCATGCTCCTGTTTATTTTCATATCTAGCATAGTCCTATGGATGTTTTTAATAATAATAATAATAACAACAATAGTAATAATTGTGATTATTATCATTAAGCCTGAATTTTAATAAACTCAACCCCTGGTGAAATCGTAAACTTTGGTTTACTTCCTTTTACAATGTGGACAATTTCAACCATATTAATATACTTGAATATTAAGATTCCCTTAGAAATACAGCATTTTTTCTCTACTGACCTATAAATCTATTTCTACCTACATATTTATATTAGGGTGGTATCTTGACTATCCTAACATAACAGCATTCAACCTTTTGTTAGGGCAACAGAGGAGTCTTTGAGCAAAACTAAAGCTTGGGATCAGACAGATCTGTGAATTCTAACTCAGTCACTCAACAGGTGAATTACCTTGATGTAGTTACTTAACCTCTCTGTCCTTCTGTTCCCATCTGTAAAATGAGAGTAAACCTCACTTACTCCTATGGTTGTTTTGAAGATGAATTAATACTGTGAAATGCCTGGCACCTAGACTTCTCAGGACAGGTCTATTCCCATTCCTTAAACTCAACCCCCATGATGACACCTCTGAGGAGGTGATGCCAACCCCTAGCCGAGAGATGGCTCCAAAGATGTATACAAAGAATCCTTAAGAGAAGTAACTAGTTAGTTAGGACATGCATTTGTACCAGCTAATTATCACCTAAGGCAAACTGTGTAAAGGCCTATGTATGGTAAGGACCTATCAAAATGTATGGGAGCACTGAAGAAGGAGTTTGGGGAATAGGGTTCTTGGAGGAGATGACAGAAGAGGTAATAATTGAACTGAGACCTTGAAGGATGGGGGACACTGGCACGTGGAAAGGAGATGGGAAATGGACTCCGGGAAAAGGGAGCCCTGGAATTACAGAGATGTGAAAGTGGGGATGTTGGGGGAGCTGAGCATCCCAGCCCATGGAGAGTGCAGGCTGTGGGAGAGGAAGGGAGACTGTCAGGATGGACTGAGGCCAGGATGGCAAAGACCTTGAATTCAATCTCAGGGAGATTCACATTCATACATAGACAACTCAGGGCAATAATTTTTTTAAGGATAAATTTTCTAAGAAAAAATATCATGAACGAATGCTACAGCATCTTGATGGGATAAAACCTCCCGAGCAAGTGCAGGGGATTATAGCTCTAGAACTTAGCCTCAAGCAAGTGGCCTTTGCATTGGAGAGTGGATAATACCCAACCTCACGCCATTGGAACATACTCAGTCAATTAAGAGAAGTACTGATTGCCGGCTGCAAAATATCCCCACAGTGCCAAAATGTCTGTGGAGTGGGTGGGGAGGGCGGGGGGAGAAGGTGTGATAATTAAAAGGATTGTTACTTGCGATGTCACAGGATCCAATGTGTTAACTCTGCATGCTGGGAAGCTAGAGTGCTCCCAGCTGCCACGGGGAGGGAGGATGTGGTTTGATCCCTGGCACCACTCGTTGGGACAAGATGAATCACAAATGTGTTAATAGTGAGGTTCAGTGTCATAATGTGCCAGATGGAGGTGGTTACATCTCTGATTGATTGCCTCCTGGCCAAGACAGAGGTTTTCCAGAAGGCGAATGTCTCCAAATTGGCACTGGAGCTCTAGGGATGAGCAGGTCTTTATTTTGGTCAACACGGACCTGACATTCTCGACTTTATGAAGTGTGGCTCCCCCGAAGACCCAGGCAGCCAGGAACAGGATGCAGATGAGGGCCGATGTGATGAGGGGGTGATATATGGAAGACATCGTTTTGCGCTGGACAGAGCTCCTCGGGCTAAGCGTGGCTGGGAACAAATCTATGGTTGCACAGGGGGTGGGGAATTGCAGTAGAACCCTGCTTGCGAACAAATTAAGTAACGAGAGAGAGAGAGAGAGAGAGAGAGAGAGAGAGAGAGAGAGAGAGAGGAAGAAAGAGAAAGAAGAGAAAGAGCAGGAAGGAAATTCCCAGCTTCAGACACCAAATCCTCACAGCAGCTGAGTCCGATGCCAGGCTGGGGCCACCGGGCAGAACTGCAGAGCATCGCAGAGCATCGCGGGGTGACCTTCCCACCTGTCCCCTTGCACTCACCCCACCATAACCACCCAGCCCTTTGTTGTGGTTGTCGGTCTGCCCCCCAGTGCAAGCTTCCAGCTCTAAGCAGCCAACTACAAGGGCAATAACTGTGGTGTCCTACTGGGAGCGAAGGCAGCCTCGCGTGCAGGCGCAGGGTCCTAATACAGGACAGTGAATAAAGCTTCATTACAGAACAATGGAGTTAGCTGCCAGAGCCTACAGATTTGAATAAACAACAAATAAGCAACATCTGCTCCAGCATATGTGTATGGTAAAAAAAAAAGTCACAAAATAAAAGAATTTGTAAATGCCAAAAGCAACCCGAAACTGCCAGTGCTACTGCGGAGTGAATTTTTAATTGCACATGCAAAGAGGCAGGCTGTGGGTATTAGTCTCACATATGTCTTGTTGCTGCCAACCTGGGAGTATAGATGAATTTAATTAAATAAGGATTATCCCTTCTCCCCAGTACAATTACTTATTTATAACAATGATAAAATTGCCTAATAAAAAAAATTGTAATATTTCAAAACAAGCCTGGAAAACACCCTGGTTTTTGTGTAAGTTGTTCAGGGCGATTGGAGTTTGAGTGCCTCTTTGCCTACTGCCAAGGAAGGAAAAAAAAGCAAACAACAACCCTGATCATAAAGCCTGCCGCAGCGAAGCAGCCAGAGACGGCATTACGGAGAAATATAAAGAAGACACAGAGCCGCGTGGGAATCGGCTTTAGTGGGGTGTGCAGAAAATTAAGCAATCGACTCAAATGGAGGCCAGGCGTCTGAGCCAAGGGACAGGGCCACCGAGACTTGTGTGCCACCGGCGTCCTAGTCCTAATCTGTGGTGGGAGCAGGCAGTCAAGAGCGATTGGTTCCGTTCAACTTGGCGACCCCTCTTCCCTGTGTGCTAATTCCCTGAAAGCAAATAACCACCCAAACCAAACAACAAAGGAGATGGACATTCAGGCCCTCTCAGTGCCAGCGGAGTCCGTTTTTACCTCCAAGTGGCCAACCCACTTCATCAGGGAGGCCAGCAACAACCCAAGCAGGAAATCATGGATGGCCATGTCCATTCACGTGTAGGAGGTTACTACAGAAACCGGAATCTTCCCAGTCTCATGATCTAAGTTTGTTTTCGTGGTTGAGCAATTTTGTTGTTTAAATAGCTTCTCTGCTCTAGAAGGGAGGCAAGCACGAAGAACTTAGGACCTGGGGCTTTCTCTCAAGGTCAATTCAGAAGGCAACCCGAAACTAAGGACAGGGGCAGGTACACAATCGCTCTACCTCAGTTTCCTTGTCCGTGCAATGGGAATGATAATGACAGAATCAACCTCCAGGGGAAGTCAATGAATTACTACATGGAAAGAGCCTGGGACTGCACCTGGCACAGAGAAAGCGCTCAAATGCTGCCAAGAGCTTCAAGGGATGCGTTAGCAAGGCACTCAAATCTGTATGGGGCTCTTTCCTGCATGTTAGGAGCTTCGGAGTCATCTTTTGCTTCTTCTTCATGACATTCATCACAATTGTTATTGCATAATTAATTGGTTTCTCCTAATACTAACAGGCCCCATGAGGCTGGGTTCTATTTCACTTCCATGTGTATTGCCAGCACCTAGAACAGGTTCTTTCATGTATATAAAAGCTCATTAAATATTTGCTGAATGAATGAATTCAGTATGGAAGAAGAACTGGATTTGAATTCAAAACATCCTGGCTTCCCTTTGTCAGCTGTGTAAACTTAGGAAACTTAATTTGTGGGTGTCTTATTTCTAAAAAGGAAAATATAGTGTGGCGATTATGTGAAGTAATGCCATGGAGACTGCTTGGGACGCTGCTAATTAGTGTATAGATGTAAATTGTTAACAATGTCATGCTCCCTAATAATAATTGTAATTGATTGGAATATACAGTTAAGCAACACACTCCATGCATATTCAGGGAAACCAACTTTTTGAGAGATGTTGCTAGAAAGTGTGCAAAACTGAAGTAAATGAAGTATACGTTACTTAGGACTAAATGCAACGCCCCACAATAAAGCACAAATTCTTAGATTTGAAAGGAATATACAAACTTTATACATTCCAAATTTATAAATATTGAAATCCATGCCAGTGAAATCATTGAAAACACCATGTATAATATTTTAAGATAGTGATTATACTCTGCCCACAATGCACTGTTGCAATGTTAAATCACCATTGAGTAATTATTATGGGAACTCTTCTGGCTAAGACAAGAGGAGGTGAGAGTGACTTGATCAGTGTGGGGAGCAACAAGTATGTATGGAGTTCTCTAGTGGGTCTGGCACTGTGCTTGGCCTGGGGGTGCTCAGTAAATAAGACAAGATTCCTACCCTCACTTAGCATAAGCAAACAAATAACTATTCCTCCAGATGAGCCCTGCAGAAGTGTCATTTACTAAGCATAGCAACAGCATGAGGGCAGAGGCAGAGAAAATAAAGGAGGAAGAGTAGAACAGAGACTGTGGAATTTGAATTTGTCTGCTTAAGAAAAAAGCGGGGGGCATTTTTGATGTTCTTCTCAATTAGTATACCAGTCCCTTTGAAATAGCACAGAAAGGAGAGAAAAGGAGAGAGAAAGAGAGAAAGAATAAATAGAATCACTTGTTTTCTACTTCCCCCATTATTAAGTTTCATTTATTTATTAATCTCTAATTCTAATTATGTTTATTTTGTTGTTTTTATGATTATTTCTTGAGTTAGATACTTAGTTTATTTTTTCCCTTGTTTGATAACGGAAGCAATTAATACTATGAATTTGCCTCAGATTACTGCTTCTGTTCCAATTCTCCAATTTTAAATAAAGTGTTTATTATTATTCAAATGATCCTCATTTATAGTTTTAACTTAGCATTTTCTGCACTTGAAGGACTCAGTCCCCAAGTCCTAGATTTGGTATTTTGTTTTGTTTGTTTGGAAAAAGAAAGTGTTGCTTATATTTTTATTCTTGATTTTAAGTATTGCTGCATTTAGATCTATGGCAAAATGACTTATACATTATATGTGAGAGTCTGTGCATTTGTGTGTGTGTAAGAAACCAAAGAAATAATCCTTGCATTTAAAAATTGTTCTATATTTTAATAAATATTTCAAGGACACTGGCAAAGAATACGTATTTAAATATTTTTCTATTAAGTATTTTATCAACTGTATTAATGTCTTTTCTATCACCTTTTATTATTTCCTGTTTGACCTGTAAAAGAGGAGAGGAATCTTAAAGTCTCCCAATTTGGGGGGAAATGTTGGTCAAAGGGTAGAAAGTTGCAGTTATGTAGAATGAGTAAGTCTAGAAATCTAAGGTATAGTCAATAATGCTGTATTAAACATTGGAAATTTGCTAAGGGATATTCAGGTTCACTCATCACATACACAAGAGGGTAACTATGTGAAGAGATGATATGTTAATTGTCTTGCGATAGTAATTATTTCACTGAGTATGTGTACATCAAATCATCATGTTGTATACCATATATATATATATATATATATATATATATATATATATATAATTTTATTATTTTTTTAAATTAAAAATAAAAGGAGCAAAAAAGTTTGGACTGGTTGTTATGGGGAATGGGGCAGCAAATTAACAACAAAATCTCCCATTTTTATTGTGTTAATTTCCTATACCAGTAGTACTGCCAGAATTTTTCACTAAGTAGTGTTATGAAAATAACATATGCACATGGTAACAAAAGAAAAGTAAAAGATGCCAATTAATTTAAAACATGCTAGTTCCCCTTCTGTTAAGGTATAACCATTAACGGTTCTTTATATATTATCCCAGAAGCATTCTGTACACACTCCCCCCATCAATAGAAATAGATGCACTCTAAATTCAAAGAGGAATCTAGATAGAACCTTTTGTATCTTTCCCCCCCACATTTAACAACTGTATATCTCTGAGACCATTCCATACCAATACTTAAATATCTCTTTATTTTTCAAAATAATGTCTAAGTAGATTTTAATGTAAGCTTTACAACAATTGTTTAGAGTGAACTTTTTTTGGGGGCACTTAAGCTGTCTCTAGTTGTTTGTTACTATAAACATTCTTGCAGTAGAAGTCCTTATGTGCACATTTGAGTCTAATGGTAGGACAAATTCCAGAACTGTGATAGTTGCATCAAAACTCCATGCATTTAAAATTGTGTGACAGACAAATTACACTTCAAGTGATTCATGACAATTTAACTTCCAACTGACAGTGGGTGAGTGTTTATTCTACATGTTTTTTGTAGTCATTTATTCTACATGATTTTTTTGTAGTCATTCTTTTATTGGCAAGCATTTCTTCTGAATAGTCCCTGATTATGAACTGCTAAGTCTTGTGGTGGTCTTGCTGTGTATGCTGGTTCCATAAGGTGACAAGAAAGGTGTGTCTTGTTGGATTTCAGAGTTAAATGAGATTATTTTAGAAATTATGCTCTTAATTTGTTAGTACAATTCTGCAGTGGACTTCTCTCTTCAATCCCTAGGCAAGTTCTTCCTATAGAATTGTCTGTATCTTCATCCACAATATATTCTATTCAAATTCCTCAAGGCTTCTGGAATATGAATGATTGAATCACCTCCCCTCTCCCCTTTTAATAGCACCAAACCGTATTTCCTCTTTATATTTATACTAGAGGCCCAGTGCATGAAATTTGTGCACGGGTAGGGTCCCTAGGCCTGACCAGTGATCAGGGCCGATCAGGTTCCTTACCTCCCCCCTCCATGCCTCCTCCTTCCCTTGCTCCCTCAGCATCCTGCACCACCACCACCGCTGGTCGCCCACCATGTTCCATGCCGCCCCTTGGTGGTCAGCATACATGGTGGTCAGAGAGCGATCAAACTCCCATTCTCCCGGTCAAACTCCCAAGGGGACACTGCATATTAGCCTTTTATATATATAGATTCCTTTGCTCATTTCAGTGAGAATTTTTCAGGGGCTGAAGGGAGGGTAGGATATTTGTGACCTTGGCTACTTATCTTTTATAAGAAGTAATTTTGCTCCAATTCATTTAGAAAAATGCTTAAATATACTTTTTTCTGCTAATATTCAAAGTATTGTGCATGAGTAGATGAAAAAGTCTTTAAATACCTTTAAGTTTTAAAGGTATTTGAAGTGATAATCACATGCCTTCATCTATTTGTGTGTTTGTATGTGGCTTAAAACCACAATTTATTATCTCTCATGGTTCTATGGATTAACTCAGCTTGGTTATGTGGTTGTTTGGAATTGCTCATGCAATCAAAGTTGGAAGGCATCTGGACTGAAGTCATCTGAAAGTTTGACTGGACTGGACATCCAAGATAGCTTATTCACATGGGAGCTCATCAAGTTTATCCACCAGAGTGTCTACATGTGGCATCCACATACAGTTTGGGTTTTTTACAAAACAAAGGTCATATTTGCAGAGAGAATATTCCAAGAACAGGTATCTCAAGACCCAGGAAGCAGCCAGGCAGTTTAAGGGTTATGTTCTGGAAATAGCAGAGTATCGCTTCTGCCATGTTCTATTGGTCAAAACAGTCTACATGCCTTCATCTTTTGAATGAAGTCACTTTTCCAACTTCGAGTAAAAAATTCATTCATATATATATATATATATTTATATATATTAAAATTCATATATATCCATAGCTATCTACACTGAGTGGCCAGATTATTATGATCTCTGAATGCATAATAATCTGGCCCGATGCATGAATTTGTGCATGGGTGGGGTCCGGCCAGCCTGGCCAGCGGGGGAGGGGACATGGGCGGTTGGCCGGCCTGCCTGCTGGTTGAATTCCTGGTCAAGGGGACAATTTGCATATTAGCCTTTTATTATATAGGATATACACTGAGTGGCCAGATTATTATGCATTCAGAGATCATAATAATCTGGCCACTCAGTGTATATGTAATTCACTCCTATATATATATCACTAATTTCCGTCTTTCTCTATTATTTGAACTAGTTTTACTTATTTTTTTCTTAGTCCTATTTTTTCTTGGGTTAACAATATTGTTTGTGAAAGTAATGAAATTACATTTGTTTAATTGTTATTCAGATTTTCTCCACTAGGCCAACCTTCACCCATACTACTTTGCTCTCTAAATTTGAGATTAAATGTAGATTAGTACTTTTGCCTAACTTTCCAAATAATTTTTTGTAATGATTGGGGTGACTTAGATTAGACCAGCAGACCTCTTGATTGAATGTCAAGGAAGGCAGCTCCTATTGGCAAGAGAACCTCCAGCTTCATTGAGAAGCATTCAATTAGATGGAAAACAGATGCTTATTTTTATCTTAAAAACCTCAATGCAGGTTATGTGGTAATTACTCCAAAGAGCAGGATAACAATTTATGTAATCAGCAGGACCCTATAATTACTAATGCATAATTTCTAAACAGCATTTAGCAAAATGAGGCCCATACATACACTTTGTAATGAAAAAGATGTGTTTGACACCACACTAAATTAAATTAAAATTAGCATATTTTCTTCCAGGACGTACACTAGCTTCCTCTGCTTTATTTTGCTTCACTGATTCCTGTCTACTTCTCGCTCTGTTATAGGGTTATGGAAATGCTGAATCACAATGATAGCTGAACAAGGGCATAGGAACCAGAAGTAGAGAAAGGCTGCCTCTCCTGCTGTCCAGGACATTATAAGACCACCTAAGAGATGACCCCAGAGTTGCATCTAGATAACTTGTTTCACCTGAGAGTTTCACATGAAGGTCATATAATCACTTAATTTAGGTTATAAGTTCTGGCAGATAACTTAAAAATTACCTGTTCTTATCTCTTTATAACATGTAAAAACTGAGGCCCAGTGTCATGATACGACGTGTACAACATTAAGCAGTTGGCAGAAGTAAGAACGTATTCCCTCAGTTAGTTCCAGTCCTATGTGAAACCCATTCTACTATCCTGGTCACCTCACACAGAGTTAATGGTAGACAAGCCCCACTGATACTGGACATTTCTGTAGTAAATATTTTGAAATTTACATGTACATTTGCATTGCTAGCGAGAGTTTACGTAATAGTAGCAGGTAGAAAATGCAGTGGTAGTAGATAGTAGTCGTAACAGATGTGGTATCTCCTGGCAATGAGTAAGTTCTACATTTTAAGAAAGTTGAGTAGCAGTCACTTACATTCTCTGAAAAGACCATTGATGAAATTGTACACCTTGACGAATTCTTACCTTTAGTTCCTGAAGTCAGGTCAGGATGATCATCAATCTCCTCTTCAAAGCTCTGGACCTGAGACACCGGAATATGTCAGTCTCATTATCTTGTTCCCCAGATACCCCAACCTGTCTCTGTAGTGACAGAGAAGTGTATTAGTAACCTGTCACTGTCTTGGCTTCTGTGTCCATCCCTGCACTGTGGTTCCCTTTAGGGCGGAGTCTGTTCCCCAGAGCCTATCAGAGTGCCTCACAGCAGACGGCTCAAAGGAGAGGTGGCCAACCTTGGGATTTACAAGTAAATATCCTCCCCCACTACTGGATAATTTGACATGAAAAGAGGGGTGGGGCATGCTCTTCTGTACTTTCTTTGTAATTATATTAAAGAATAGAGAAACTAATGAAAATGTGTAAGTACATATTTTTTTAAAAGACTGAGAAGTGCAGGTGGCCATGCCATCTAAATAGGGTGAAAATTAGCATGAGTGTATGAAGGTGGGATGAAAAAGCAGAGAAGAAGTGTGAAATGGGAGTCAAGCTAGGTGACTGTCAATAAATCCCAAAGCAAACTAACAAAATACTGATCCCATAAAAATAAAAAATAAAAAACCCATCCTGCTTCTTTGTCTAAGGCCCTGCATTAGTCATCTTGGGGGAAATATTTCCAAGACACATCCCCTTGATGACAAAACCTGGTCCTCCAGGAGCTGTGTGTGTGTGTGTGTGTGTGTGTGTGTGTGTGTGTGTGTGTGTCGGGGGGCGGGGGGAGCACATCCTTGACACACACACACAATCTCTACCTCAACAAGCTCTCCCTGCCGAGGCTATGAGAATACAGAGGAGGAATTTCACTGAGTGGGAAGTAGTTGAACGGACCCTTGAAGAAGGTGAAATGTGGAAAGAGTAGAGAAAACCATCCTGAGATGCATAATAAAACTGAGCAATGGCAAAGACAGAAATAACCTGTGGATTCAACTGAGTGCAAGGACTGGAAAAGGGATGGGAGAAAGCAAAGGCTGGTTTCATATCATTTAGTTCTGACTGAAGTAACCAGAATGACCTTAAATGCCCCAGACTAAACAGGAGTTTGGAACGTAAGACCTAATGCCGAGGGGTTGACAGATGAAGGGGTTAAATGAGGGCTGAAAGGCAAAAGGTGCCTTGATGAAGGTCATCTCCCTTAGAAGTTGAGCACAAAGTACAAACAACACTGACCTCTTCCAGTTCGAAGGAGTCTGGTGCTTTCCTCACCCCAGATAAGCTCTTGAGCTTGTTAGTCTGAATCGCGTTTTCTTTCTGAGTTCTGTCCTTGACTGACCCCTCAGAAACACAGGAAGGAGGAGTCTGCTTGGCTATCATGGGTGAGGAAGGCCAGCGCTTTTTCAGAAGAGCTCTGGGAGGATGACAAGGTATCAAGTCATCACAGGCTTGGAGAGACCAATGCTCAGCTGAAGGAGACAAATGACTTTGGTGGAGGTTGTCTGTCATGGCTGGTGACTCTATTGCACATACCCCTGGTCCTGCATAGGTGCTGGAAAAATGTTCCCTCTTCTTCAGAGACCTTGACACTTCTGAACTACCGTCTCTCCTGATGTTCTGCTTCGAGGCTCTCCTGAAAAGTTCCCCTTCTCTTCCTGGATGTTCTTTGGCTCCACTCACTGAAGTTCTTTGCACACTTTCCTCTCCGTCTTTCTCTTCAGCTTTGCTCTGCCAGGTGCTAACATCATTCAGCAAAGATGAGAAGGCACTGGCCACCTGATCCAGGATTTCCAGCTGTCGGAAACGGCCTGAATGATATAGAAAGCACAATTTTTAGACTGGGTTTTTGTATTGAAACTGCATTGAGGTTGTCAAAACTGGAGAGGTTGGTTAACACATGTGATTTTTCAAGATGAGAAGGACTTGAAGCTCCAGAAACTCATTTTTTTCCTCTGTTCATGCTACTAATTATTATGAAGGTGACTCCTCTATATAAAGTTATTGGGAAGTGAATACCTTTTGTATTTAGTTGTACATGCATACTAGATAGATTCATATATGCCAATAATTAATGATGTGTTAATCCATAACATCGACAAAGATGTATCTTGAGTTCAATCTTGTGAATTAAACTAAGTTGTCAAAAAGTAAACCCAGCTCTTTCATACAAGATGATCCTGAGTTTCTCCCACTGCTTTAGGCCGTAGATATCTTCATCCTCACCTCCAGCCTCTCCATCTATTGCCACCTGAGAGTGTGGAAAAATCATGGCGCATGGAGTCAAAAGGCCTGGATACAAATTCCAGGACCACCTTTTCTCTGTCATTACAACCAGTGGCTTTCCAGATGGGCCAAGTTCATGAATAAGGACAACATGGAACGTATTTCCCTTCCCCCAACATATGCACCAACCCACAGTGGACATGTAGAGGGATCCAGATATAAGCTGTTCTGTTTCAGCTACGATAGGAGAGGTGGATTGCCACTGTACACATCTCCCAGACCAGCGGTCGGCAAACTCATTAGTCAACAGAGCGGCAAACCGCAGCTCGTGAGCCGCATGTGGCTCGCGAGCCACGGTTTGCCGACCACTGTCCCAGACCATCTCTCCTAATACTGTGGCTCACCTCCCCGCTCACTGTGTAACTGCAGAACCAACTCAAACTGACCTTACTCTAACAAGATACTGGGTTGTTTTTCAGGGACAACTGAACAAAACAGCATTTGGCCAAAGCATGTGCAGACGAGAGGATTTTGACCTCCAATAACACTTGGAACCAAAGTCTCTCCACCCCACGGAACCAAAGCACTGAGACAAAATTGGAACCTGAACACCAGAATCCTTTCAGAAGTGAAGGGTCTGCTGTCCAGGGAGGTTGGGTGCTGAAGCCATTCTTACCATGAATGGCCAAGCTCCAAGGCCCTCCAGTTGAAACTTGTCCCCTGCCAGTGATTTGGCATGCCAGCAGATTTCCCTGAACCCGTCAATCTCTGTTTGAACCCTGGATCGGAAGACAGATTTGAGCTCTGCCTCTTATCTTCTTGCTGGTTGATCTTACAATAAAGATTTTTTTCTTAAAAGCCAGTGCCATAGTATTGGCTTCTACGTGTACTGGGCAGCAAGCTCTTGCTCTGTAACAATTGCTGTCGGTAGGACTTGGATGCCATGTGGTCCTCACTTACCATACAAGTTAGGGTTCTCAATGTCCATTCGCTGCTTTTGAGCCTCAAGAAAAACACGGATATTGATCCCTGTGGCTGCGGAGCCACAACACAGGAATCTGGCTGGAATTTGTGTGCAGATGTCTGGCTCGTCAGCACCAAACCCCAGATCCAAGAAAATCTCCACTGGATCTTTTTCCCCAAATTCCAGCCACTCAGGAATGCTGCAGTAAAAAAATATGAATGTCTTTATCCAGTAACATACATGCTTTACAGTTTTCACATTTGCTTTATAGATAGTAACATACTCTATGTATCTTTTGGCATCATGCCTTTTTTCTCCTAAAATATGAATTGAAGATCATAAGTTAGTATATATAAACAACTACCTATTCCTTTTGTCACTGTACAGAATTCCATAAAATGGGAGCTGAAAACTTATATGACCATTTTCCCATTGACAGATATTTAGCCTATTTCACTGACCCCTTTATACTCCTCTTGCAAGTTGGGGTTTAGAAATCCTCACTCATTCTCTCCTCTATCCATTCATTAATTTCTCAAGTGCCTACTTATCGATTCATGAAATCCACTGTTGCATGGGATAGTTTTCCTGGATGCGAAGTGCCTGAAAACCACATACCTTTGTGGTATACTCACAGCAGAATGGCATGAGTTGAAGCTGGTCCCTCTGGATAGGGTAGGAGTTTCTGAACATTGGTGCAGAGATCTAGGGCGAGAGGGTAGCAATGATGAGATGGGTCCATTTAGATCGTCCATCCCCCTCGGGAGGGCACTGGGAGCCTTTCCCATCCAGAGCACACATTTGCCTTTCCTGGTCATTCCTAATAATCCCACAGGGGCCATGCCTTTGAAGAGGGAGCGCAGTGGCGGGGGGGGAGGGGGTAGTGCTGCCTACAGAAGGTGTGAGGATTTAAGTAGGTGCCCACTAGTGCTCATTATGAAGGTGACAGAATGTCTCACTTTTGACAGATGGCAAATCATTGGGGAACCTTTCAGGAATGAGCCCTGCTAGGCTCTGACTTTCGGGAGGAAGTTAAAATTTTGTTATGAAAGAGGTAGAGGCAGCAGCCACTGAAGTGCCTCAACATTCATTCTCATCATGAAGGACTTCCTAGGGCACGGTTAGTGTTCTCTGAGTGCTGTCTCTAGGCTCTGGGCCAACCATATGCAACAGTAACACTCCCCTTGACTGCCTCAAAAACCAGCATCCCTCTCTCCAAAGAGACCTGCACTGCAGGTCATTTGAAAGCATTTCCAGCCTGGCCGGTGTGGCTCAGTAGTTGAGCATGCCCCAGGCGGTCACTGGTTCGATTCCTGGTCAGGGCACATGCCCGGGTTGTGGGCTCAATCCCCAGGAGGGGCTGTGCAGGAGGCAGCTGATCAGTGTTGATGTTTCTCTCCCATCCATGTTTCTATCTCTCTTTCTCTCTCCCTTCCTCTTTAGCTAAAATCAATGAAAACATATTTTAAAAAAGAAAGCATTTCCAAACAGAACAGAACCCTGTCATAATGTAGTTGACTTGTAGATACCTCATCTAAATGATAGCTGCATCTAGTCTCATCAAATACAACAGCCAGTTGGCACAAAATTGAAATTTATCAAAGAATACAATGTAGATAACAGTTTTCCCAAGGAGATCAAGGTCTCCTGCATGCACAGCTGAATTTGCCTTAATCCTGCCCATTATTAGTAAGAATAGATGGGCCCTGCCTCTTTGTTCAATTGCTTCTCCCGACGTATAAAAGCTCATAGTCTAGTTCAGTGGTCCTTAAACCAGAGCATGCCCAAGAACTATGTGAAGACCTTATAAAAACACCGATTTCTGAACTCTACCCCTAGGTTTTCCTATTCAAAGAGTCTGGCTTGGGGATCAAAAATTCATCCTAGTAAGTTCTCAGGTGATGTGGATGCTACTGCTTGGGGTAACTTTGAGAACTAGTCTATCCTCAAATTAAGAGAATCTCACTGCTTTCCACCTAACATTAGAAATTATAATAATTAAATTATAGCATGATGGTCAATAATATTGGCAATATGAAATGTGAATGTAACTGTTTTATGAACAGGTCCTTGTGAACAGCTGAATTACAGTAGAATACCATTTATGTGTGTTTTAATTAAATCCCCCCAAGTCAGAATTTGTTGATTTAATTTACTCACTCCTTCATGACATTTGAAGAACCTCTATTTCTCTCAAGGCTCCCGAAAACATTGCAGCACTGTGGCTCAATCAGTGACAAGATCCCAAGATCCATGTCATTATTAAGAACTCTCCTCACTGTATATCCCTTATGAGAGACGTGGCCGTAAAATACTGGACTGAAGCAACACTGATTCTGCCACCTACCTCAGGTAGTCTTTTACAGTCATTTGAACCATTCCTTGTTCATGAGAAAAAACTGCAACAAAAAAAGGGGGGATGAACTTAATTTCCTTTCATCCTCATGGAAGATTTTCTCATCCTCAAAGGAACCAACGTGTGACTGATTGCCATGTCTGAGAGTGTATGGGCATGAGATACAAGGCATCTCTGTAGTGAACAAGACAGAATGTAATTAATGGCTAAATGGTGTGACAGGCACTTGAAGATGTGTGTACTTGCTCAGTGAAAGGGAAGTCAGTGGCACATGAAGTAGTCAGCAGCGACTACCTGGAAAGAAGCAGTGCTTGTCTCGAGTTTTTAAGAATAAGGAGAAATGACCCAGCCGGTGTTGCTCAGTGTTTGAATGTCAACCTAGGAACCAGGAGATCAAAGTTCAATTTCCGGTTGGGGCACATGCCCAGGTTTTGGGCTCGGTCTCCAGTAGTGGGCATGCAGGAGGCAGCCAATTGATGTTTCTCTCTCTCTCTTCCTCTCTGGAATCAATAAAAAAAATATTTTAAAGAAAAATATATAAAGAAAAAAAGAGGCGGTGGGGGTGGGGGGTAGGGGTCACCTGCTCAATAAACAAAAAATAGGAGAATTTGATTGTTTGAAAAGAGGGGTTGTTGTGGAAGAAGAACATCTGGAGCAAGGGCAGAGCTCAGTGGCAGGGCTGATCAGGTTAGATCAAATGGCAGTTTGGAATACAAAACTACAACTTAAAGAGGAGGTGAGAGAAGAGAGCAAATAAATGTCTGCTCTACGAAGCAAATGGAACTCTGTCAGCACAAGAATCATATGGGGTGGAGAATATAAATCTACGGTAAATGTTTAAGAATAGAGTAGGGATGTATATGGCCTCTGTGCTACCCACTCCAGCTCCCACTCCCGTGGCAGACATCACCAGTCAACCACATCACTTTCTCATAGAGCCTAGGTAGGCTCTTAAATTCACCAGGAAAGCCACAACTGATCAAATGAGATGAAGCTTATTCGACATCCTTTGTTTGCATTAATTTTCACAAGTGGGTTTTGAGAAACACAGTGATGTCAGGGTACATATCTGAACTTTAGAAATTGCTAAACTTAAAGAGAATATGTAACTGCTCATAAAACATTCTGGGGAGCCACTGCCAAGGATGGCATATTGAGGCAAGTGATCATTATTATGATACAACTATGACATTTTTCAGATGTCCTATGTGACATCTGGTGACAGATATAAGTCAAAATAACTGATTCAAACCTATGTACCAAGTTAAGAATGAACTTAGAATCAAAACTCCAGTCTTTTTTTCCCATTACATCAGTGGTTTTGAAACTTTGGGTTTTAGCAGAGAGATGCTTCTGCAAGATTCCATTGGTTTACAGGGGTCAAAGGGAGCTGTCCTGACGGTGTTGTCCATCCACTTTTTCTGGGTCCCATGAGTTTGAAAGACCCAGAGTTTGAAAAACATCATTTGTTCACTGCCAAGTCTCTCGCCTCGGCAGGCACCGCTAATCCACTGCAGCGCTCACTCCCTGAACTCAACTCACTCTCAGAGCTTCTCAGACCATAAAGCCATTACCAACTGATTGAAGTTGTCACACGAGAGAAAGCCTATTTGCCACTTTATTAACCACGTTATAGATGCAAGCACAGTCTAATTTTTGACAGTTATATTGTAATGACTTGATGCCATAATAAATTAGAGACGTTGCCCAAAATGGAAGGTAAAATAAATATTTGTCTATTTTAAGCAATTTTTTTTTCCTATTCCTCCCTGACTCCATTCCTGCCACTACCACCTCCACCTACTGCTGTGCAGGGAAGTCCCAAAGGCAAGCTCCAAGTTTCTGAGCGCCTCTTCTCCCTGAAGCCATTCCGTGGTTCTGCGTGTCCTGCTAGGATGCCTCTCTCACCCCTACCTCGGCCTTCCCCAGTTGCCTGCCATTGCTCTGGATTTCCTCAGACGTGTGAATGGATGTGTGATCCAGGCCAGCCTGGCACTGTGGACACAGTGAATGGCTCAGACTGTGAGAGAGGAAATGACCATTTTCAGATACTGATGAGAAGAGTTTGCTCAGCCTTGCTGCCATTTCCCACACCCTGGCCCCACAGGAAACCCAGCCTCCAGAGAAATGGGCAGCCCTGCACCCAGGACATCTCCATAAGCTTCTCGAGCCACACTCCGTGGACCACACCCCACAGCCCTGCCATCCATCTTCAGAAGCAAGCTGCTTGCCAGGAAACCAAGGGGAGCCCCGAAGAGGAAAAGGAGCCCCCAAAGGCAACATGTTTTCCAAGAAATGTGCAAAGTGGAGCCAGCTAGGTTACAAGGGGGTTAGTTTTCTGATCTGACGACACATATTGAAAGCCTTACACAATTTCAATACCCGTTGGAGAAAGGGCCTTCTCTTCTTCCACCTTACAGCTCCCCATAAGGCCCAGCCATCACTGACCCAGAGGGGCAGTTGGGGTGTCTAAACCCCTCACCTGAACCCCATCCTCACTGACGCACAGATATAGCTTTTATATCTCTTGTTAGATTCCTTATCCACTGTCTTCTTGACCTTATTTGAAATGACACAAATGTCTCTCTCCATCTAATTCACACACATCAGCCTTCTCTGCTGCCAAGCTTAGATTTTGGAGAAAACCAAGCCAGAGAAAATCAATATGATCTTTTAAAAGAAATTCACAAACTAAGCCTGTTTTAAAAATTATAATAAAATTGTTAAAAATGAATTTGGTTCATCACTCCATTTCCTTTTGCATTTCCAGGCTCCCCAGGTCCTGCGAAGCAATGACCGACCTTTCCAACACTTCTGCCTGGTAGTTGAGAGTCTTGGAGAGGGAAGTGTGGAGTTATGATTCGTTGTCTGTTGGGGTGTTTTGTTATGATGGTGGTTGTTTTATTTTTGTTTTTCTCTACTTTGCCAATGTGTAAGATAAACTCTCTGGAGCCTGAGGATGGGCTCCTCAGGGCCAGGTTGCCTGTTTTCAATAATGAACCTGAACCTGAACCTGAACCGAGAGGCATA
Source organism: Plecotus auritus (assembly GCF_963455305.1). Lineage (NCBI taxonomy): Eukaryota > Metazoa > Chordata > Mammalia > Chiroptera > Vespertilionidae > Plecotus > Plecotus auritus. Next base: position 184,366,114 of record NC_137775.1, on the reverse strand, counting down.
AGCAGGTAGCCCAGGTCTCACTGGCATGGGATTCCTAGAATTTCCTGAAAACTCGGGAAATCCAGCAACTGTGGCCCAGGACCTTCAGGACAGTGGTCTGTTGGCAGCCATGTGCTCTGTGATTCTCTGCTCTCCGTCCTGCCTGCTTGGTCCAATAGTGGTTACCTCCCCGGCTTTGGGAAGCATTTGAATCTGCTACTATAGTCACAGCAAGAATTTGACAACCAAGGAATGCCAGGAGGAGCAAACCAACCGCTCCTGTTGCCCTGGACTTTCTCAAGCTTCTGCAGGCACCAGGCTCGCCCAGGGAGAAGATGGACCCTTATGGCCATGCCTGTATTGACCACAAAGCCCTGCTGGCGAGGGCCTCCTTCATTCCTCACTCGTTTCTCTAGTTGCTGGGTTTTGATATTTTCTCTAATATTTTCCCCTTCCAAGATACCCTTATTGGTTTTATAAAACCAGATTTGACTTTCTAAGTGCATTGGAGAATAAATACTGAAAAAAATATTAAGGTCCTACTATTCCCAAGTTTCTAAGGGTTGATTTGGAGGAGAATTAAAGCAAGAAAACACATGCCCTGCCCTACTCAGTGTGTCCCACTGCATGGGTTAAGATCCAGCTCTTATTCCTTCTTGGAGACCTGAGTCTCCAGCCACCCCGCCCACTGCTAGGTGGACTCCTGCCATCTGAAACAGCAGACACCGCGCTTAACCCTGCAGAGTGTATGGCTGGGGAAGATGGAGTGAGATATGCAGAAGGCACTAATTAGCACCTTCATTGGCTTAGAAAGCATTTTTTATTTTGGTTTTCCTAAGCATTTCTGACTGATTCATGGAAGACATTTGGTTCTTTGGAATATCGTCCAATAGACTAATCAAATTACATTTTCACAGGGCTCTAAAATAATAGCAATCTGCAGCTTTCTGCACACTTAACTCCTGCATGACCAAGACACTTAGAAGAGGCAGTCAGCAGGGTTTGTCTCATTTAATCAATTATTAATCTATAGCCTTACCAAAAAAAAGACTCTTCATTCTTCCCGACTCTCATGCTCAAAACCTTAAAGCCGGTTTTAATGATTGGGCTCTTCTTCACCCACATATCTGTTTATTTTGCTGGTGATGCTGACCCATCCTCTCTACTCCATTGCTGACACCCACCCCAAGTTGAGGTCACAATTGCTTCATCCCAAGGTATGTACCTTCCTCCCATTGCCAGGATACACACTGGAATCTGTCGCTGCCCTTCTCAGAAACCATTCAGAACTCACTGCAATAGAGATGGCCAATGTGTGCCAGGCCTGCTGCAATTCCCTGGTGCTGCACCTATGGCATCTGTCACTTGTGACTCAGGACCCTCTATTCAGGTGAACAAAGGTAGGGCTTCAAAAATGGCTGAACACAGCCTGTCCTTTGATTGGAACCTGAGATGACACTTCTTTGCCACCCCTCTCCTAAGACATCAAGTGGGATCCCCTCTTTCTGGATACTAAGGCATTTATAACCTGACAATACCCTATTTAACAAGAACATTTCTGCCTTTGCTTCCCAACCTGAAACCAGTTCCTAGTCTGACCACCTTCTATATGCATTCCTGTACATATTTAATTTTCTTCTCATTATATGACTTTGCCCAAGCTCCCTTTGCTTCCACCAACTGACACTGTCTTGCTTTGCCTCTTTTTTTTCTCCCCAAAACCTCATATCTCTTTGATTGACTAGCTTATGTCTCATCTCTCCTTTGAAGATTTCCCAATCTGACTACATCATCTTCATCATGGGCCAGTTGTACTAAGATCCTTTGGTTGATTAGCTCTGGAGAAGTCAGGCATGGTACAGGGGATTCTTGCCTCAGGGGCATCTACAATTTTGTTAGTGAGGCTGATCATGGCCTTAAAAATTTGAGGCAGCACAGACCATGTGCCATATGAATAGAACCCATAGTGGAAGTGACTGGTGTTTAGAAAACTGACCGAGTCTCTTAGTGCAGATGTCAGGAAGGACCTTGTCGAGAATATGGAACTTGAATCAGGACTCAAAAGAAGGGCAACAGGTGAACAGAATGGGAAAGATGTGAATACAGGAGGAATTGGATGACGAAAGAACTAGCGATGGACTGAGAGCAGGTAGGATTACAGGGTCTTTTAGAACATTGGTATCGGTTACATTCAGATTATGATGGTCCTGGAAAGTCAGAGTGACATTCTTGAGAGCAGGAACCATAGATTCTACATCTTTGTTCCCACTGCCTGGCACAGCTCTTTGCTCTGAATGCTTTCTTTTGATAAGCATTAAAGGAACATCTATTATGCTTAATTGGATTTACTTTGACCTTTTCTTATAATAGAGACCACAACATTTAGAATTTGATTCTGTAAGTTCTATTGTTTAATCAATTCCTACTGGAAAGAGACGAGTTTACTCACCAGGGACTTCCTTGGGTATTGGAGAAGAACTATCTGAATAGTAAAAAAGACAAATGAATTAACCACCCATCAAATAATCCATGGTACCCAGCAGATTTTTGACAGGCACTATCTCTCTGCTGTGGGAGTTAGTTCTAGTGTTTCCACTCACAGTTATGCTCAGTTGTTGAACAAGTACACCTGGTATAACCCTAACACATGCATTTGGTGTACGCATCTGTCCTTGCAGCATCATATAAATGCACTCTCAGAGTGAGGGCTGATGTTCAATTTCTTTTCTAGTGGTGGGGATGGGTTTGCCCTCTCTCCAGGTCCTCTCTCCAGCCTTTCTTATGTGCAGCTTTAATCTGTAATCCTGGGTTAAGAATTAGTCAGCAGCCTGAGAGGAGGGACCTTACCATCTAGGCCAGCCGTGGGCAAACTACGGCCCGCGGGCCGGATCCGGCCCATTCGGCTGTTCTATCCCGCCCGCGGAGCCGAAAGAGCGGAGGGTTCTCTTGCTCTCCCCTCCGCTCCTTCACCAGCAGCAGTGTTAACATGGCAACGTCGGGAAACACGGCAGCAGCTCCTTCTTCTGAGTGGGTGGATTTATATCCGCCCATTCAGTAGAAGGAACAACCTCTCAATCTTCCAGAGGCTCTTTGTAATGCCCGCGGACGCGTCCCCCGACATCACCCTGGGAATGCGTAGACACGTTATCGTGGTGATGTAGGGAGACACGCCCCTGGAGAGCACAGTATCAGAGCATTAGCTAAAAAGGAGACCAACAACACTGTTCCCACTGAAGTGGATGTTTTAAAGACCAAAAACCTTTCAACCCAGTCTACATTGCCATCTACATCTACGTCCCGGGCATCATTTGGAAGCTGCACTAAAGAAAATGTTTAATTTACTGTTTACACATTTTGTTCTTTTCTATTTGTTTTAGTTTTAAATTATTTTATTATATTTAAGTTTAATTTGAAAGGCTTTTGTACCTTTCCTTTGTTAGGCAATTTTATTTTGCCTTTGCCATCTTCAATATAAGGTATGTTATTGTGCTATGATTCCTCCATTTTTTGAAGTTTCAAATGATAATAATTAGTGTTTACATTCTTCTTGTTAAAATGTTTGAAATGAATAAAACTATTGAAATAAAAAAAAAAGACCGTACCCTTTTATGTAATGATGTTTACTTTGAATTTATATTAGTTCACACAAACACTCCATCCATGCTTTTGTTCCGGCCCTCCGGTCCAGTTTAAGAACCCATTGTGGCCCTCGAGTCAAAAAGTTTGCCCACCCCTGCGTCTAGGACCATGGTCCATTTAAGCATCACATTCACTCTAAAGACCCTCTGAATGTACTGTGTGTTTGTGGGTATAGGAAGGTCCGTGGATCCTCTCTAGGCCCAAACTGAGAATCAAATTTGTTCGCTTGTGCAGTCGGTGACCACTAAGAGGAGTTAACCTGCACTTGGAGCCCTGCTTCTCGGAGATGAAAAGGAGTAAGAAGCTGAAGGATGCCCATGTGGCTCTTCCCTGTAAGTCATCCATGTGCCCTGAACCGATGATGTCCTGGAGATACTTAAAGACAAGATTCAGACCACTCAGCTAAGATGCCCTAATATTTGTCACAAGACAGGGCAGACTGGTGAGAGACCATCGTTTGTGAAGTGCTTTTGTGAGACTCAAGACGCAAGCATCATGGGCGGCTAAAGAAGGAGCAAGGGAAGGTATTTGTCATAAAGGAGAAACCCAAGCAATTTCTATCAGTTAGTAAGCTTAGGTAAGCAACATTTCAGTGGCAGAGACCTCAAAGCCCCAAGAGAAGAGGCCACCGAGGGGAGGTCCAGGCTTTACAGACTGCCCAGGAGAGCCAGGGGAAGGTGCCACACCCACCTCAGGACATCTCGGGCCACCAGCTAACACACCTCCTGAAATAGCTCCCATTCTGGGAAAAGAACATTCCCTTTGTCTCCACCTTTTCTTCCAGCTGTCCTTTTAATTAGCTGCTCCCTTTCACTTTCCAAAGAAGTATACGGAAAAGTATTTGGTAAATACTTCTTTCCATATTAAGTCCAATAACTGCAAATGGTTGGGTAGCTGCCCATGACACTGGCATCTGAGTCTCACGGAAGTACTTCATCACGGATGGTCCTTCCTGGAGGCCCACTGGACTGTTCCCTATGGGAGGTACTGGGTTGCCTGGAAGATGGGCAGGCACCTGGATCTTGTTGCTACTTCAGTGTATCAAGTCCCAGACGTGGTCACGGAGGGAAACCAGCCTCAGAATGATTCCCACTTGAGGTGGGTATCACCCCCACTTTTATTTCTGTATCTGAGATTTCGTTTCAGAATGTGTCCTTTACTTGGAAATAGGGTCTTTGAGGGTATAATTAGTCAAGGCGAGGTCATGGTGGATTAGGGTGGGCCCTGAATCCTACAACCAAAGACGGTGTCCTTAAAAGAAGAGAAGACCCACGGGGAAAAGACAGCCACACGAAAGCAGGCCAGAGGATGGGGTGATGCAGCCACAAGCCAAGGAATGCCAGGGCGGACAGAAGCCACATGAAGACAGAAAGAGGCTGGAGGGAGTTCTTCCCTAAACTTCCAGAGAGAGAACGACACTGTGATTTCAGACTTCCAGCCTTCAGAACCAGGAGAGAATACATCTCCCTTTAAGCCACCAAGTTTGTGGTAATCGTTATGGCTGCCCTCGCAACCAGTGCCCTCTCGGCATCATACGAGGGTTGTGGGAGTTTTCACAGGCTTCTCCCTCCATAGTGGCTACTTCTCTGTCTCCTCTTCAGTTCCTTTTCTTTTCACACCAGGTTTCTCCCTGCCACACTCGGCACGACCTTCAGGTCCCCCGTTTCTGGGGCTGTTCCGCTTCCACACTCCCCAGGGCAGCTCCTGGCTTCCCTGAGTTCAGTGTGGGTCCATCTTGCCACGGCCAGTGCCTGCACACAGAGGGGCTAACAGGGTGCCGGGCCTCAAGCGTCCCCACCTGCCACTAACCAGCTGGGACCAGAAATCCATGCATTTGACCACCCCGTGCCCCAGATCCTTCACCTGTAAATCACAAATGAACACCAGCCGGGCGACCGCACAGGTCACTGAGTTGAAAATGTGATAGATGAGAAAGGGCCTTGTAAACGTGAAAGCTCAATTAAACCTGCAGGGAGCTAGTCCATTATTATTAGAAACCTCACTGAAGATGAAGGACCTGGCAAATTGAAACTGCATTTCTGTTCTCACAGCCCTTCCAATATCCCTCCTCTCCTCCAGGTCTTCCCCTCATGTCTGAGCCCTTTCGGGTCACTGCTTGATTCAGAGAAGGAAGGACCATGATGTGTGTTTAATTTTGAGGGAGTGAAGTTTTTAATACAGTGATAGACAACCCCAGAACTGGTGTCAGGCGTCCCGCCATGACCTGGGAAGATGAAACGTCGGGGGATGTGAAATGCTGGCTGTATTTCTTAAGTTCTTGCCTTTCCTTGAGTCTGATCTATGATGAACAGAGGTACTTAATTTCAATTTATTGGCAAACATCTCCAGAGATTTTTGCATCATGGAACTTTTATATTATTAAAAAAAAAAAAAGCTCAGTCTCCCTGGCCAGGTAGCTCAGTTGGTTAAAGCATCATCCCAATAGGCCAAGGTTGTGGGTTTGACCCTGGTCAGGTAACATACAAGAAGCAACCAATGAATGCAGAAATAAGTGGAACAACAAATTGATGTTGTGCTCTCTCCTTCACTTCCTCACCCTCTCTCTTAAAAAAAAATCAATTAAAAAAATAAGCTTGGCAAAGAAGAAAATTTCAATGAATTTACTTAGTTTTTCAAGCAAAAAAAAAAAAATAAATCCAAATTTAAACTGGTTTGTAGCCAACCATCATCTTAAGTTAAGAGGCAGTGAAAAAAGTGAACTAATTAAAACCAGCCAAGTAAGGAACAATTTGACTAAAAATTGTTTCCTCTAATCATTAAACTCCTAATTTATGTCATTTTCACATACATTATTTATGGCATTTCTAATGTGTATACAGTCAGTATTGCATTTCATCTATAATTGCCAGTGCTTATTGTTTTACTTTCCCATTGAGTGGAACTTAAAGTGTGAGTGCATTTTACGATCAAGGGGTCTTCGATTCTATGAAATACAGTATTTCATTTAATGAAGATGGAAACTGTGAGACTTGTAATTAAATTTTTTTCTTTTTATACAGCTCATATCAGATCTCTGCGTAACAAGCGTGCACCATGTTCTGCCTCAGAAATACATGCTTGTATTGTGTGCTAGGGACTCCAGTCATTTGTTCTTTTTGAGAACAAATGCATCATTTTGAGACCAAAGAAGAGAAAGAAACTAGATTTGGAAAGAAAATGACAATATACTGTGAGGAGAAAGGAAACAATTTCATTTCCATAATTACATTCTTGCAAAACATCTTCATAGAACCCGGTGAATTTTCGGCTAGAACTTGAGCTAATGTTATGGCAAGAGTCCTGGTTTCCAGCCGTCACCTGCCTTCCTGAGCCTCAGTCCCGAATGTCAAACAAAGCAACGGCACCGGATGGTTGTTGAGATTGGTTCTATTTCTAGGAACCTCTGATAATTCTCATTTGAAGAAGAGCTATTTGCACAGACATGTCAATACAGCTCCTACCGGGGTTCACAAACCATGACTGCTGCTGGGGTCTCTTGTCTTACCTGTGTGGTCGGTGACTTGCTGCAAGTTTTCATCTACAGAGACACTGTAAGAAGCAAAAGTATTCTGAATCAAACAGTGTGTGTAAACAAGTTCGACCAAATTGCTCTGTAATTAAATAGACGAGAGCAAAATGCAGAGCTAGGCTTTATTACCAGAGGACTTTCGGAGACCCATGAGAAGCCAGGGGCTGAAAGAGCATCCTGTTTTGTACTTTCGAACTGACACATAACTTGTGCAATAATAGAGTAACCTATCAGGCACACCGATAAAATGAAAATCCCTAGAGGTCACCCCTCACTCCATCAGGGTTACTCATTGTGCTCATGGATCTTTGCGGGAGAAATGTACAAGGACACAAACAGACACTTACAAGAACCCAGGGTCCAGCCACCGCTGAATACTTTCTTGTTTGGAACCGTCTACAAATGAGAAAGAGACAGTCAGAGCACAGACAGTTAAAAGGATTCGATTGCATCATTCAGCCACCACCCCGTAGCTCCATTTCCTACATATTTAGGTCCATGTTTCTATAAGCATATTCATGTTTTCTGTAATCATCCTTTCCTGGAAATGAAGTACAATCTTGCCAAAAGACTGTAATTTAAAAAAATAAAACCCAAAACATAAAAGGGGAGAAAAAGAAACCACCAAGAGCAAGAGATGTTGGAATCATGTTGTAATTACCTGGCGTGAATGCAAAGGGTGAACAAGCACATGAGACTTTTGTCTTTCTCTTGTTGGATGGAAGTCACCCGGGAGCCCCTCCGCATTGAATCAGGACATTTACCTAAGGCAGCTAGCCAGGGATGTTTATTTGCAAGGCATTCTCTGCCAGGTTAGAAACCAAATTTGCATTCATTCCAGGGACAAATTGCACTAGACTCCCAGGATTGCCAAAGGCACCCTGCATTAAAAGGGCACCAGCCTTTTAAGGTGGATCTTAATCCCCACATAACAAAGGGTCACCAGGCAGGAAGGAGAGGATGCAAAGGCAGTGTTTCCTATTACGGGCTATAGGCTACTCGGAGCTGACTTTCTTGGGCTTGACACCATCAGTGAGGAAGCTGAATTACCCCCTCACAAGGTATCTGGTGAACCAAAAAGGCCAGTGGGACAGGGAGGTGTTCATTCTTCAGTTGAAGTAGTGTGAAGGGATGGAATGAACTGGGCAGCGAACAAAGAAGAAAAACCAGCCTGGCCGGCGTGACTCAGTGGTTGAGCATTGACCTATGAACCAGGAGGTCATGGTTCAATTCCCAGTCGGGGCACATGCCGGCTCAATCCCCAGTGGAGGGGTGTGCAGGAGGCAGCCGATCAATGATTCTCTCTCATCATTGATGTTTCTATCTTTCTCTCCCTCTCCCTTCTTCTCTGAAATCAATAAAAATATTTTAAAAAGAAAAACCATCAGTTACACTGTAGTGGAGGCAGAAGTGTTTCCTTCGTTATTACTCTTTAAGCTCTTAAATGATTATTGATGCCTGCTGTAAAGCCCAGCAGATAAAAGCCTTTGGTTAAAGTAAAGCCTTATGTCTCTGACACAGACTCCACACAGCTCTGGTGTCCTGGAGGGCTTAGTATGGGGTACATTGGAGTGGGAAGGAAGCTGAGTTCATTCTTTAGTTAGACTGCTTCCATCAAGGTCTTTGAGTGTCTATAGGGGACATCAGAAGTGCCCATTTCATAGAAGTTTCTGGAATCATGCCAGGAATGCTAGTATCTTCAAAGCTAAGTCCATGCTCTGAAATTATTTGCCCCTAGCCCAAAGCCCCCCCATCCCTCACCACCCCCAGAAGGGCTGTTTCAGATACGCCGAGGGCCGTCCTCACCTAGCGAGGGCGTGGGGAGACTCTGGCCTTCCTCCTCAGAGCCCAGAGGTGGCTGCTCTTCCAGGGGAGCCCAGGCCCTCTTGGTGGACTGCAGGATGCCTCTCCGGCTCCTCTCCTGGCCTCCTCGAGGGCTGTCAGATCCATGTGACTTCTCCACCATCATCATTCGGCACACTGATTTCAAAGCAACACAAACCAGACACAATGGGTCAGCTTTCGGGCTTGGTTCAAGGAGAGGGCAAAGGCCAAGATGCTCACGGTCCAATGAGTAGATCCAGGTCACGATCTTTGGTAGCTTGTCCCCCTACCCCCGCAAGCCAAGTTCTCTGTTACAATGCAGAGAAATGGTTTCTCTCTCAGTGGAGAGGCAGCTGGAAACCAGGGACTAATGTGGCCTCACCCATCACCAGGCCACATCCACACCCTGGTGGATTCAAGCTGGCTGTCAGGGTTGTGGTCAGTGAGCAAAGAAGTTGGGGAAGTGGCTACACCCAGCCACGGAGGAAGCTTAAAAGCACCATAATAGGTAGCCTTCAAATCTATCCAACTGTTACATCTTTAAAGAAATATCTTTAGAGCCCTAGCTGGTTTGGCTCAGTGGATAGAACATTGGCCTGTGGATCAAAGGGTCCCAGGTTCGATTCTGGTCAAGGGCACCTACCTTGGTTGCTGGCTCCTCCCCTGGCCCATGCCCTGGTTGGGGCTCGTGCAATAGGCAACCAATGGATAATGTTTCTCTCACATTGATATTTCTATCTTTCCCTCTCTCTAAAAATCAGTGGAGAAATATCCTCAAGTAAGGATTAACAAAAAAGAAGACCTGAAATATAAAAAAATAATGAAGACTTTGGCAACAGATCAGCCTGGCCACTTGTTGTGTGGCCTCGTATAAATAATAAAACCTCTTCATTCCCTTAATTTTTAATGATGGATAAATGGTACTGAATTTTAACAACTGTTAACCTCAGTGCAGTGCTTCTTATGTATTAGATTCCATGCTGAGTTCTATTCATATGTCATTTAATCTAATTGTCATTGAAGGAATTTGTCACAATTTTATAGTAAATTGAAGAACAGAGAGGTTAAGTTGCAAATCCAAAGCCACACAGGCACCAGGATTCAAATCTAGGCCTTGAACTCCAAGCACGTTCCCATGACTCTGAAGCTGTACTATCTACTCTCAAGGGTGTTTGGGACAATTTGAATACTGGTAAATATATTATGCACATGGCACAAGAAAGGTAGGCTGCCTCAATTACTTAATTTGACATTTATGAGACTCGAATAGCAAGAGAAGGAGACAGAAGCTTAGAGCAGCTGTGGAAATTGTTTAAACTCCCGAGACTATCGGCACGTTGAGAACAATGCCTCCCTCTAACCCACTGATGTGTCTGTAGTATATACATGGCTGAATTCTCAGCACATAGTAGGTGCTAAGTAAATATGTACAAAATTAAATAGCAAATCTAGGGTTCAAAACCACTCTTTATGATTAAATCCTTGCATGTCATCTACTTGAATTTCTTTAAGAAAAGATTATTCTTTAAGCTTAGAGAAATGACCAAATAGTCAAATACCCACTTTAGCAGCATGTCTTGCATCCCTAAACTTAGGCATAATTCCTGATCACATGACTTGCAGACCACCATTTCTAATCAACGTTTCAATAAGGCTCCTCATTCAGGTTTATTGTAAGCATCTGAATATTCTAATATAGTTGAGCATTCTAGGTGCAACTGGTGGTAAGAGTCTCCTTATATACTTCATCTATTAAAATTCTATCATTCCTTGGGAGTATAAATATACAGTTACTAGAGGCCCAGTGCACAAAATTTATGCACGGGGGGGGGGTGTCCCTTAGCCCAGCCTGCACCCTCTCACAATCCGGGATGCCTTGGAGGATGTATCAGTATGCCAAGTAGCAGGCGGCCAGGGAGGAGCCCGAACCAGGGCTGGGTGCCGCAAAGCTCATGCTCATCCTGGCCCGCTGTGCTCCCCACTCAGTAATGCTGCTGCGGAGTCAGGAGAGGCTCCCGCTGCCGCAGCTGTACTCACCAGCCATGAGCCCGGCTTCTGGCTGAGCGGTGCTCCCCCTGTGGGAGTGCACTGACCACCAGGGGGCAGTTCCTGCATCTGCCCCCTGTTGGTCAGTGCACATCATAGCGACTGGTCAACCGATCATTCCAGTCATTGTGTCATAACGGTCGCTTAGGCTTTCATATATATACGTAGATTGTTGCAATGATAAATTACTGCAAAAATTAATGACAATTGTGATGACTTCATTTTGTGTAAAAATAGCAATGATAGGAAATTTCAATTAGTTAAAAATTTGGGCAACAGGTGGACAGTTAATATGCATATTAACAGTGAGCATTTTAGCCATCAGAAAGTTAACTAGGAATATACTCTGGGGGAAGGTAAGTGCTTATAAAAATTTCAATGATGATACAGGACAGAAATAACACAGATTAGATTATACGTCTAACCTTTATAGAATTGCTTGGTAACTAGAATTCATAACAGGAGACAAAAACAACCTTTAGAAACTGCGTTTAATTTTCAGTTACTTAATTTTGCATAAGCTTCGGGTCTTTGGAGGAAAGACAGTTCTCTTTGGCAATGTCGCGCATCTTGTGCATGTGAATGATAATCAGAGCATCAACTCTGACAGTGCAAATGTCACCAGGAGGAAAAACTCCAAAATCACACTAAACAACATTCACAGAATATCAGGTTCAATAGAGGATCGGGGTTTGGATAAAGGTGTAACGCAGCATGGAAAAATAAAACCCCAGAATAGTCTTGCTCTTTCACTAACCTGGGCTGAAAGTCAGTTCCGATGTAGCAGGAGGGACTTGCTCTGTAGTGGGAGCAGGAGCTGCCTAGCAGCTGACAGACCTCAGATCGCTGCTTCCAGACTAGCATGTCAAATTTTAACCTGGCCACCACTTTTTTCAAATATAACACTAAAAACCACCAAAGGTTTAGATACAAGTGCAGCTTTATTGGTCGGTCCCCAGACTTCCGTTCCAGCCACTGGGGCGGATTTGTTCTCAGCCACTGGGCTTGCATGGCCATGAGGGTAGCTCCCTGCCAGCTCAGTAGGACTTGGCTTTTAGCAGGAAAAGGCCTGCAGGAAAAGCAGGAATTCTTGTTAAAGGCAAAGGTCAGGGGCCAGTTTGTGAGAAAAAAAAACAACCTCTCTGTTGCCTCTGACTCAGTGGGTGCCTTCTCACTTAGTAAACAAGTCTGCTTCTGGAAACAGAGTCTCTGATGCTGGAATGCCCTTCATCTGGCTTCCCTGGCGTGACCCCTAGAGCAGCCCTTTGGAAAGGGACACAGAGCAGGTGGCAGCCCTGAACTGCCCACGGACTGGCAGGGTGGACGTTATGGCACGTGGCCTCTGGTGGTCCCTCTGGTTAACTGCTCTGTCCTCAGGACCTTTGGAACCAAACCCGAATCCTCATCCTGGACCCTGTCCCCTGTGCAGCCCCTTCTCTCCAAATTATTTCTATCCCGATTACTACGTCATTAATCCTTATGTGTACAAAGAACTCCCATTAATTGGGGAAATTTCTTATCATATTTCATAAAATAAGAGAATGCAAAACTATATATGCACTAATAACTCAATTTTGTAAAAACAACAAAACCAACAAGCAACATATTGAAAAGACAAAAAAGCAATGTATTTTTATTGACTTCAGAAGAGGAGGAGAAGGAGTGGAGAGAGAGAGAGAGAGAGAGAGAGAGAGAGAGAGAGAGAGAGAGATCAATGATGAGAGAATGCCCCGCACTGGGGATTGAGCCTGAAACCCCGGCATGTACCCTTGACTAGAATCAAACCTGGGACCCTGCGGTCCACAGGCTGAAGCTCTATCCACTGAGCCAAACCAGCTAGGGCCCCCAAAAAAGTAATATATTAAAATGTTATCAAAGTTTTGAAATTTTCAAAAGAATCAAAATGAGAAAAAATGGCTTTGCTACATTAATTTTACATCGTGTGTGCTTTCACTTGAGTGAACTAAACCAACCACACTACTTTTCACTGTGAAGCCTTCGGCCCACAGCGAAATCATAGAACTTGGTGCTTTGATACTTAAAGCAGCGACGATGATCCCATTCCTGTCCTCTGGAGTTAACAGTTTGCACCTCTATGCAAACAAGTTGCCAATAAGGTTGTTCATACTGGAAAATAGGAGCTGTGCTTTCTTTACTTATCTCTGTGTCCCCATAGATCCCAGCACAGCTCTTTGCCCACGGTGAAGAATCGGTAACTATTAGTTGACTGCTTGGTTATTTGGGAGAGAAACATCCAGTTGTCATAGCCAGTATTCTTGGTTTTTATGTGGTTAAAAGAACAAGTGCTTTCAGGTCAGATAATCCCAGATTTTAATCTCAGCTCTGCTGCTTCCCTGACATCTCCTTGGGGAAATTTTCAAACATCTCTGATCATCTACTTCTTCATGTCTGTAATGAGTATGAAATAACCATTCCATAGGGTTTTGGGAAAATTTAATGAAAAATGTCTACAAAAGAATCAATGCCCATATTGGTCAATTTTTATTTCCCCCTTTCCCTCTCTTCTCTGTGTTGCCTCCTGTCATTGTAATGCCAAGAACTGTCAAGTAAAGGAGAAGAATCACCAATTAATGCAATAAAAGTTTTTCTCATGGGAGATACATTTGATACTCTTAGTGTATGGATAACCTGGGTATTTTGAGACTACTTAGTTTAGATAATTGAGAAGTTGATATATTTGGAGAATGTGCGAATAAAATATTTCTGCAACCATGAGAACACAGATTTCCCTGAGATGATTAGAGGCTCATATCAAAGTCTGGAAATTCCATCATCTATGAATTAAATTTCAAGGTGACAATGATAGGCTGAAGCTCTAGCCTGGCCACCACTTCTGAAGGACCCCTTGGTCAAGAAGAAAATAGCATAATGGAAGAACATCCCCAAGGCATTCTGAGTCCACAGGGATCTCAGCATCTTTATGTCCCCACCACAGATCCTCAGTACCTCAGCCTCTGCTCAAGCCTTCATAAGATCTTAAATGGTGTCAAGCTTGCCTTGCTCCCCTCCATCCGCCATATACAATGACTTCCCTAGGAGCAGGACATAACAGAAGTCTGCATAGAGCCATGTGGGCTAGGAAGATCCGCCCCCTTCCCCAGCTATAACACCACTCATAGAAGTTTAAAAAGGAAGCCTCCAGAACCCCTCATGCTCTTGAAAAGATGATTACTATGAGACCAATACCATTCATCTCCCTCCATACACTAACTAAGCAACCAGTCCTAAGAGAGCTGATTCACACTTCTTACCTCAGGAGACCATAGGAGTAACCCCAATCATGCCCTATAGCCATGCTCATATGGCAGTGAACATTGCCTCAGCTGGTCCAGTCTTCCACCCTTCCCAGACTCTTCCAACCCCTGAGCCCTCTGGAATTCACAGACTGTCACCTTCCAAATCCCTTTTATCCTGAGCTCTCCACTGAATATTCCTTTACCTCCTTTCTCTAATTGAAACATGGGCATCACTTCCTTTGTCACTCTCTCAAGATGTGGATTTTTCTTTGATGTCCATTGAATTGGGACCATAGTAAATTTCGTCCATGTCTATCATAGCTGCTTGCAGACTTTGTTTCCTTCATTCTCTGAAGAATATACATCAGACTATGTAGGCGTCCACATCTAGGACATTTGCCTCATTTACTGAAAATTATAAAATGGTTGTTCTGTTATCTTTCTGGAAGATTTAATTATCCATATAGATGATCCAATAACATCTAACTGCTCAGTTCAATAATCTGCCCACTTTCAACAGTCTTTCCCTCTACTGATTCCCATGGTCAAACTTCATTGCTATAAGTGAATACCTTCCAAAACCCCAATTTCAAGCATCCCTTCTATTTTACTTGCAAACTATTCTTGGGCACCATTTCATCCCCTCTCCCCACTGGATCATTCTCTTGAGCTTTCAACATGCTATAATGTTTCCCATCTTAAAATAGTTCCCCATTGACCCCCTTAATCTTTAACTCCTACTGTAGTTCTTTATTAAACAGACTTGAGGCCCGTTGCATGAATTTCGTGCATGGGGGTGTGTGACCCTCAGCCCAGCCTACACCCTCTCAAATCTGGGACCCCTTGAGGGATGTCCAACTACCAGGATCGGGCCTAAACGGGCAGTCGGACATCCCTCTCACAATCCAGGACTGATGGCTCTGTTTAACCACATTTGATGGAATTGACTATATGCTCGCCTGCCTGCCTTCCTGATTGCCCCTAACCGCTTCTGCCTCCCAGCCTGATCACCCCCTAACCACTCCCCTGCCAGTCTGATTGCCCCTAACTGCCCTCCCCTGCAGGCTTGATCGCCCCTTAACTGTCCTCCCTTGCAGGCCTGGTCCCTCCCAACTGCCCTCCCCTGCTGGCCATCTTGTGGTGGCCATCTTGTGTCCACATGGGGGCAGCCATCTTGTGTGCCAGAGTGACAGTCAATTTGCATATTACTCTTTTATTAGATAGGATAGAGGCCTGGTGCATGGGTGGGGGCCAGCTGGTTTGCCCTGAAGGGTGTCCCAGATCAGGGTGGGGGTTCCCTTGGGGTGTGGGGCAGCCTGGGCGAGGGGCCTGTGGTGGTTTGCAGGCCAGCCACGCCCCCCAGCGACCCAAGCAGAAGCCCTGGTATCTGGGATTATTTATCTTCTATAATTGAAACTTTGTAGCCTTGAGCGGAGGCCAGGGCCGGCCAGGGCAGGGCGAGAAGCTTGGCTTCCTCCATCGCCGGGGGCAACCCAAGCCTTCTGCTCTCTCTGTGGCTGCAGCCATCTTGGTTGGGTTAATTTGCATACTCACTCCTGATTGGCTGGTGTGCGTGGCTTGTGGGTGTAGTGGAGGTATGATCAATTTGCATGTTTCTCTTTTATTAGATAGGATGGTGAGTCCCAAGTTCATATGTTCAAATCTGGTCCAGAGCTTCAGAACAGGGTCCCTGAGCCCCTTCTAGAGCTATTTGACATCTCTATAGATACCTATAGACATCTTTAGCTTATACATGCTACACTCAATTCTTTATTCTTTCCTTAACTTCTACTTGAAATCCCCTGCCCCCACCATACCCATCTTATGCCAGTGTTTCTCATCTTAATAAATGATACCACTCTTTGGGCCAAGAACTTATGAGTCTTCCTTGATTCCTCCAATCCTTTCACGTCAAGACATTAAAAAAAAAATAGAGGTGCAGGACCCTTAATAATAATATCTCAGACCAACCACTTCCATGGTCATCAACCTGATGTACATCAGAACTCATCATGCTGCTTGGATCACTGCAAAAGACTGATTTACAGCACCATCCACACCTCCCAATTCTTTTTTTAACAAACTCAAATCAGTATGCCAATGATCAACTATCAGTTCTTATCCTTTTATAATTTTCAGCAGCATTTGATGGAATTGACTACTTTATCTTAAGGGAAATAATCTTTTCATTTGTTTTCTAATACCATACTCATCCAGATTTCCTCCTATCTCACTCAAAGCATTTTTCTGAAGCTCTTTTCCTGGTTTCTCTTTCTAACCTCTAAATTTTGAATGTTTTATATCTCAGTCATCAGCCCCTTCTTATCCTCTCTATTTACATGCTCTCCTTATATTCGTATGGCTTTAATTTCTCCTCTGTAATCCCATGGTTCAGTGCAAACCACTAGTAAAGTATTCTCAATTGTTTTGTAAGTCTGTGTTTACACTTCTGTTTAACCACACTGAGATTTTATTCAGGACCGAGATCCTAGCTCTCATATCATAATTGTATGGAAAAGGTGCTCAATGTATGATTATTAAATGAATGACTGTTTAAAATTTAAACTTTAAATGAATGCCAACAAGGAATCAAGAAATATCAAAGCAAATTTATATATATAAAAGCCTAAGCAACCATTACAACCAGACGACCGTTTTGTAGCTATGACGTGCACTGACCACCAGGGGGCAGACACTCAACGCAGGAGCTGCCCCCTGGTGGTCAGTGCGCTCCCACAGCCAACCTTCTTTGGCTGGCCAACCTCCCACAGCCGGCCAACCTCCCACGGTCCCTCCCCCTGGCCGGCCTGCCCTGATGGTCCCAATCACTGGCCAGGCCAACGGACCCCACCTGTGCATGAATTTGTGCACTGGGCCTCTAGTTTGGTTATAAAATCATTAAAGATTTCATACATACATACTCAAATATCTATATTTCTACCTCTACTTAGAAACAAGGTTTTCTGAGTAACCACTTGATGCCCACTTCTGCCATTTCAACCCAAACTATCTGAGTAAATACCTTTTTTTTAAAACCTTCTCTTATGTGCCTTTTAAGTGCTAAAAAGATAAAGATCTTAATTCATTACCAGAGAAACAAAAAAGAAGTTGATTTTCATTCATCAAGAAATAGCTAACTGGTTGCATGACATTGAGCATGGAGTTTTAAATTGTCTTGGAATGTTATGTTCTTTCACTATATGAGAAAATTAGATGACATGAGATAACTCGATAAGTTGATTATTCTATTTCTAGCCACCACATAAACTGCTTAGTATTTGACCAATGCAGTTCACAGCTCACACTTAAAAAAGATTTTAAAGCTATGTTCGTCCAAACTATAAAAGTGGGAAGAATATAACATTGTTCCTGTTACTCATGGCTTTGGAAGACCACTCAGTAACTCAAGCCACAAAGCCAAGCCAGGAATGCCCTTCTGCTCTTCCTCCCTATCCAAGTATCAAACCCCACAAATACTTGCAAAGATTTCCGAGTGATTCAGTGAAGTAGAGGCAGATCCCGGGGAAGAGAGTGTTCTGTCAACACTCTGTTGGGAAGAACAAGCAGTCTGTGATGACTTGCTCTGTGGGTGGCTTCCTCCCACCATGAAATATGTGAAGGGTGCTCACTCCTGCCATTTAGGAGTAAGCTGGATTAAAAGACAAGGCAGTTGTGCCCAAGTTGGAACCCAAAGTCAGTTCTCTTGGACTTCGAGTTTTCATCTTTCGCTGGTGAAAATAAGCAAACAATGATTAATTCAAGAATCATCATATAGCTTCCTGGATACTTGAAATGCCTTCAAGGCTGGTAAGGTTGGATCAACTGATTTTATTGACTGCTAGCCCTGTTCCAATCCCTTTTCAACTTTGAAGTGATTTTTCTTTCTCAATGAATCCCTCTTTTTTCTTCATTTCTACTCTTGTCTTCTCAACATTTGCCTTGCCTCATCCTAGAGGGAAGAATGAAAGGATGTTCGTATCTATGATCTACTTCTGGCCCCCTATTCCCACATCATTGCAATTCAGGCTCTTCTTGCACACCATGTTCCCGATACACAGAACTACTTGTTCTCAAACGCACCCTCTTCGCTTATCCCATGGGGTGTAGATGCCCCTAGCAGCACTGCCCTTTTCATTACTGAATCCCATTTCATTGAGTTCAAAGAGAACTTATTCTATAGAACCTTTTCTTCTTACCGATCTCTACTCCCACCTTAGCCTCTTCTGGAACTCACAGCAACCTATGTAACCCCTTTCTGAAGTACTCTTCACAGTCAAGTGGTTTATTTATACTTCTGCCTTTCCACTCAACTAAATGAACTCCTTGGGGGACCAGGACTGTGCCTTATGCAGTTTTGTATCTGTGGTACATAGTCTAGGACATGAATAATAATAGGTAACCAGCAATAACTGTTTAATGAATGAATGATTACTTCTGACCCCGGACTCTGTCTTTGCTCTCCGTGGGTGGGAATTGTGACTTACTCATCTTTGTAGTTTCTGTCATATCAGGCACCATACTGTGTACTAGTAGTTGCTCACAAAAGTGCATTAGATACCCGTGCTCAATAATATCTACTAATTCAGCTTAATTTAATAGTTTACTGTCTACTGTGTACAAAGCAACTTTGAGGAGCTTACAGTTGGTTATAAGAAATACTACTTATTAACTGTATATGTTGAAGCAGAATATAATATGCATTTTGGGAGAAGTACAAAACAACTGTTCTCAAATATTAAAGGAGGAAAATGTTCATTCAGGGGCATAAAAAAGCCTTCTTGGAAGGGGAAGTATTGGCTCCGGCTCTTAAAGATGAGATAATGGGGAGGCAAATGTTCCAGATAAGGGGATTAAAATGCATGTGAGCAATTACAGCATAAATTTCACCCAAGGGCTATTAAGCAGTGGCTTTGCAACAATTAAACAGATGTTCTTCAGTGTTAGCTTACTGAAATCACAAGTCATCTTAACTGACGGCGTGATGATTAATTTTATGTATCCACTTGACTGGGCCACGGGGTGCCCAGATATCTGGCTATTCATTGTTTCTGGGTGTGTCTCTGATGGTGTTTCCAGGAGAGAGTAGTGTTTGACTCAGTAGCTTGAGTAACACAGATTGCTCACCCCGTGGGTGGGCATCATTCAACTTGTTGAGGGCCTGAACAGAAGAATAGGGTGAAGGGAAAATTCCTTTTGCTCTGCCTCGCTGAGTGCGTTGGGATGTCAGTCTCTCCCTGCTCTGGAATTGGGATTTACACCTGGTTCTTTACAACTGGTTCTCAAGCTCTGGACTCACACTAGAACTGCACCACCAGCTTTCCTGGGTCTCCAGCTTGCAGATGGCAGATCATGGAACTGCTCATGTCCCATAATTGTGTGAACATCTTCCTTGTAATAAATCTATAGACAAATAAATAGATACAGATATTTATATCTCTCCCCCTTTCTTGCTGCCTTTCTCTCTATATATAGATAGAGATGATATAGATATAGACTAGAGATAGTGATAGAGACAAAGAGATAGAGATAGAGATAGATATAATAGATGGATATGGATATGGATATAGATAGATTCTATTTAATTTCTCTGGAGAACCCTGACCAATGCAGATGGTAATTTCTCTTGAGAATACTTTTAGTTGAGCTCTATTACACATCCCTTTCATATGCCCTTCCTAATACCTTTAGAAAATGAGTGATCAGGGGAAGGGGTTGGAGGTTGGGTAAAAAAGTCAAAGGGATTAAACAAAGGAAGAACAACGCATAGATACAGACAACAGTATGGTGATTACCAGAGGGAAAGGGGTGGAGGGAAATGGAAGAGGGTAAAGGGGAATAAATAATGAAAGGAGACTTAACTTGGGGTGGTGAACACACAATACCATATGCAGATATTATAGGATTGTACACTTGATACCTATATAATTGTATTATCCTATGTCGTCCCAATAAATTTAATAAATTTAAAAAAATAAACAAATAATGATGGGTCAAGCAATTCAATTTAAGATCTTCAGGTGTGCAAATCTGAAGTTTAAAAATATATTGTCATACAACAAAAAATTACATCATATTTCAATCCAATAGCAAAGGATCATGATGGTTCTGTCCAAGAACACAAAGAAATATATCTGATAGTGAGGAGAAGAAATCAATATTTAAGCCAGTTATTATGTCTAAGTCCCCTTTCCAACGGCACTATTTTTTACTCCTCTGACATCAGAGATGTCACCAACCTTAAGAAATACAGAGGGGAAAAGAGTAACTTCTCAGTGGAGAAATTCAGCAGATACCATCTTAAGATACCAAGTGTCCATATTCACATCTCGGGTGGGACATACAACAGTATGTTCCTCCTAATATGATGCCTCCTTGTTTCTGAGCTATTCCTACCCCAAAATGCATAAGCTGTATCTAATCATAAAGAATTATCTACTAAGTCCAAATCGAGGGGCATTTTACAAGGTGACTAACCTGTTCTGGCTTAAAGATGTCAATGTCATGGAAGACAAATAGACTCTTTAAAATACTTTTTTTTTTTGTACTCTGCAATAAAATTACAAGTATTGTTAAAAAAAATGCTCATTTTCTCTGTATCATTTGTCTTCCTAAAACATTCATGAACTTGCTTGATTTATCTTTGAAGTATTCAGAGATCACCTGCGACTGTGCAGAACCCCACCACGCTGGACCATGCTCTCAGAAGGCGAGCAGTGTTTTCCAGTGCTGGGGACACTCAGAGCACCTCTGCACCCTGCTCCCCTTGGGCGCCCTCTAGAGTCCTGGAGGAGCCTGATCTGGGAGGTGACCAGTCCTGGGTTCTTTCAGCCTGGCCCTAAGGCGCAGCCTCAAGAGACAAGGAGGTCAGTATCTCTCAACACAGGACACCCACATGGGGACAGTGCTAAAGAGGCTCTGAGCAAGGCTCTCCAGGCAGCAGTCTGGCGTCTTAACCGTCAACCAGGCATGAATCCTACATACTAGTAAAATCTGATCACAATCAATTCCAATATCTAGCCTTGAGTTAACATTATGAAGCAAGTGCCATTGAACTCTGAACTCACTTATTATTTTAAGGTTTTAGCCCCAGTATTAAATCACTTCCTAATATGGTATAATAAGACAATGATAATTAGGTGATTTTTTTTTCAATAGAAAATAATAGTGTAAGTTTTATAGAGATAAAAGTGGATGCTCATTTATTTTTCTTAAAACCTTTTCTAATTTTCATTCCTAAATCAAGTTGTCTGGTTTAGGAACTAAAAATGCAGGATATGGCGTTACATTTGAACTTCAGATAAAAAACAAATAATTTTTAGCATAAGTATGGCCCATCACTTGGGACATATTTATACCAAAAACACTGCTGTTCTTCTAAAATTCAAATGTAACTGGTGTCTTTCATTTATCTGGTAAGCCTATCCCTGAATCCTTTTTCTCTACTCTTTCAAAAGAACTTCTCATTTTGATAGCAGGTTCCACCTGGACCAAAAAATCCCACATGGCCCCAGCACCTCAAGCTCAGTTGGTATATTCCGTGAATTCACTGATTAGTTAACAGCCAAAGAGTTTAACTCCTTTACTTCATCTTAATTATTAGATTTCCCTCAGATTGTAAGGAAAAAAGTTACCAGCGAACACGACATAAAAGTCCCAAGCTACAAAGAATAGCTACGAAAAGAAAAATATAATTTCTGCATCTCACCTCAGAAACCTGCTTGACGTAGTTACAACGTAGGGGAAATACTCTGCTAACAATTGTGAGCCTAGAGCTTCCCATTCCCTGTGTTTCAGATCTTCCCGTGTTAATGGCAGTCACCCAGGGAGCCATGGGGTGCAGAAACCATCCAGGCCAGAACCCACGACAATTAGATGCTTACCTTATTGCTAATGGCCTTTCTTCCTGGGAATCACCCAGTCACACAGCAGCAGGTAAAAAGCTTTCAGAACATGCCAGAGCTGCCCTTTCATTCCAACTGAGAGAAAATGAGAACAGAGAACTCTTATCCCCTCCCCCACAGGCTGGGAAACAAACAAACACGTTATGGGAGTTACTAAAGTAGAACACAAGTGTCTCGGCAGAGCAGTGGCCCTTGGAGCTTGTGCTCCAAAGTCTCTGGAGAGAACTTGGATACCTTCCTGCTTCCGTGAGCATCACAGCTGGGAACACTAATAAGTCCTTGTGACCACAGAACTGTGGCCCAGGTTCCCATCTGCTCTTATTTAAATGTTAGTCATGGAAAGCCAGGACAGTTTGCTCGCCAAAGTCCACGGTCAAGTTGAGGATAAAGACACATAGTGATTCTCTCTATCCAGCCCTCTGAAGAAAGGAAGCCGTGAGAAAGTAGTTAGAAGTGGTTGGACTTATGAAGAACTAGACTCAGAGGAAGTGTTGCCCTTCGAACTGTTGGCAGTGACATCTGCCCTGAGTGCAGGACTGAAAAATCCTTTGCTGAGGAAGTAGAGTGAACTTGTCTTCATTTGGTTACCATGGTGATGTTACAGCGTGTTACCAG
Organism: Plecotus auritus; assembly: GCF_963455305.1. Lineage (NCBI taxonomy): Eukaryota > Metazoa > Chordata > Mammalia > Chiroptera > Vespertilionidae > Plecotus > Plecotus auritus. The sequence continues at coordinate 184,343,324 of NC_137775.1, read as the reverse complement.
CCCCAGTGATTTGCATTGCAAACCATCACTGGAAATGGGGACGGCAGAACTTGATATTCTGGATGGAGAAACTCAATTCCCAGGAAAGTTCAGAGGGAACAAAACGTAAATATATGTGCATACTCCCAAACACATAAGGAAGGGGCCAAACAGTAAGGGCTAACTGTCAGTCCTATCCTCCTTGAAATTTCAGTATCTATACAGTATTTATTTGGAAGATTCAGACAATTTCACTTTAGACAGGCAAGTAAGCACATTATCAACCTCATTTTTTTAAAAAAATATTTTTGATTTCAGAGAGGAAGGGAGAGGAAGAGAGAGATAGAAACATCAATGATGAGAGAGAATCATCAACTGGCCGCCTCCTGCATGCCCCCTACTGGGGATCAAGACCCAACCCGGGCATGTGCCCTTGACCAGAATTGAACCTGGGACCCTGCAGTCCACAGGCTGACGCTCTATCTACTGAGCCAAACCAGCTAGGGCTATCAACCTTATTTTTTGAAAATTAAACTTTGCAGTCATATTCAGCATGCATCCTTGTAAAGGGCATCATACTAAACTATTACCTGATAATTATTACATTCTTCAGTCACGTATGACAGCAATACCCTTCATTTGGATAAACTGCATTATTAGAATTTGAAATGATGGAAAAGACCACATGCATTTCAGATGACATCTAACTTCAAACACACAGGAACCCCCATATTTAAAAGGGAAGTACTGAGGTTGTCTTCAAGGGAAATGAGGGGAAAGGGCCTTACCAAGTGTCCTCCCTCCCCCTCTGACAGCTGGTGAGCTTCTAGTGTCACAGGACTGGAATAGCCCTCACCCTGGCCCTCACCCTCTCCTGGGAGATTCCCTGTCTTTTAGGATTTCTCCCACCTCCACCACCAGTATCTGAGACCTTTACTCTCAGGAGCCCATCTAGGAATTCTGCACTTAACAGTGGTGACAAAAATCAGATGATGATAGCCATCATTTATTATTGACTTGTGCCAAACCCCTCAAGTCAATATTTTCTTACTTGATTCTTCCAAGTAGGAATTATTTTTATTCCCATTTTATAGATGATGAAACTGAGGTTCACAGATATTAAAAAAGTCACACAAGTCATAATGAAGAGAGCCAGGAATCAGGCAAAACTAGGTCTATCTAATTCCCAAATCCATACTCCTAACAATAATATTTATTCTCAGAGTTCAAAAAAGAGTATACCAACAGCTCCTATACACTTTTCCTCCCTTCATTCAGGGAGGTAGAGCATATGTTTCAGAAATGTCAGAATCTTTCTCAATTTTTTAATGGTTCTGAATAGAAGTAGATTTAGCCTAGTTGGTCTGGTTTCACCAAGTTAAGTCAGGAAGTTGGTTCTTGTTTGTTGAGAGTTTCTAAATCCAAGAACCATAGCTAGGAGATAAGAGCTAAAGGTAGGCCTTCCTTCCTTACACATGCATGCAAAGATAATCAAGCTCAATATTTTTTGAGCATTCCCAATGAGCCAGAAGCTGACTAGAAAATACCAACTCCATGTACAGTACAATTAAATGATGACTGGGGATGACTGATAGGCTAGTAAGCTACCAAAATAGATGGGAGTCAATTCTTTCCTAAGCACTCATTAGTAGACAATATGATGCCAAGTGCATATCATGAGATTAGCTCTGTTCCACCCCATGGATGTTAAGATGATATTTCGTTTTAGGAAAACATTTAACAATGTTTATTACATTTTACCCCTTAGAGTTAAATTTAAAACATCACGCATGCTCAACACACATTTGATATTCACTCATCACAATAAATCTTGCTCAGTCAATTCAATCATTTTTACGATAAAGATCCAAATCAAATTCTACCTTCACTATGAAGGGACCTCCCCCGATTTTACTCTTATTTTGCTTATGCTTGTCCCACAGCACTTACCACATTGTGCCTGCCATTAGATCATTGATCTTCCATTGGAACTCATTTTGACCCCAAGGAGACTTTTGGCAATGTTTGGAGACATTTTGGTTGTCATAGGAAGGAGGAAAATACAGTAAACACACTGTAATACAAACAGTAGTCACCCAACCCTATAAACACACAATGTTTCAGTCCCAGATGTCAAGAGTGTTGAGACTGAAAAACCCGGTTGCTCAATAAATTGCTTGTGACTTGAAGCCACAAGTGCTTGGTTCCACTCTGGCTCCAATACTTCATTACCTGTGAGAAACTGGGCAAGTCACAGTTCCCGAGACTCATGCTTCTCACCAGCAAAATGAAAATACTTATTTTATGGATGCTCCCTCTGAGACTTATTGTTGGGATCACTGCAATAATGCATGAGAAACGGCTCGTCCACTTGGTGCAATCATTGTTAGGTGTACGGTGATTGTATGAGTGATGATGACAATGATCATTGTGCAGGCAGTCTGAATATATAGGTCTAGAGCTCACTGAGGAAATCGAGGCTGGATTTTAGATCTGAACTCAAATGTATTCACTTAAAATTTCATCTCAGTAAGTATTTATTGAGCAGCATCTCTGGGCTTGCATTCTTCTAGGTATTATAGATATAAGAATAAGATATTCTCCCTGAATTAAGAAGTTCATTTTTTAGGATAGAGATGGAGTCATAAGCAAAAGGTTATAACACTGTGTAAAATAACCGAAGATAATACAGGCTAGGTAAATAAAGTTTTTTAGAAGCAGAGCAATTCAAGATATATTTTACGTTTATGAGCTGCATTATACTGGCAATAACAACAACAAAACACACCCTTATTTTTTTTACTACCTCGCTTTACTGATCCCCATGGGGAAAATGCACAGTCTTCTGACTTAGATTACCCACTTGACAGAATAGATCAAAGTGGATAAGAAAAATAAAGTTGCTTTTTAACAATGAACATGTTAAATCTGACCACGTAGAACAGTAATGAAATGGAGGCAGCTCACCAATCTTGAGTCCTGAAACGGGTTAGAAAGCTATGACTCCAAACAGCCATGCATGCTGTGAATCCCTCATTGCCGCACTGAGGTATAACATGCTTCCAGAATGCAAATGAAGGGTATTTGGAGGAAATTTTCCAGGCCACTCCAGGTAGCTGAACTGTATTCCCATTTACTCTGTTTGCAGGAAATAAATGTCTGATAAACTGAACTGAACTGTGATATAAAAAGTAGGCTTTAATTAAACTCTGATGCCCTTACAACATTAGTGATTCTGTCATCTCTCTCTTTAATAAAAAATCTTTATTGTTGAAAGTATTACATATGTCCCCTTTTCCCCCCCATTGACCCTCTCTAGCCCACCCCTGTCCCCTGTCCCGGGCCCTCACTACCCCACTGTTTGCATCCATAGGTTACGCATATATGCATACAAGGTCTATGGTTGATTATCTCCCATTCACCCATCCTGCCCCACCTTCCTTCCGAGATTCCACACTCTGTCCCATGATTCCATGTCTCTGGATCCACTCTGTTCATCAGTTTATTTTGTTAATTAGATTCTACATATGAGTGAGATCATGTGATACTTGTCTTTCTCTGACTGACTTATTTCACTTAGCATGATACTCTCCAGGTCCCTCCATGCTGTCTCAAAGGGTAAGACTCTTCCACCTCTTAATCAGCAATGTTCTCTGGCTATTCCATTCCTAACCCCAACTGACACTGATTGCCTGAAATATCAAGTTCATGTAGAAAAGCCCATTATAGTATGCTTTTTCCTATTGGGCTACAACAAATCACCACAAACTGAGTAGCTAAGACAACACAAATTTATTATATTATTGTTTTTGAGGACAGAAGTCCAAAATGGGCCTCACTGAGCTAAAATCAAGGTGCCAGCAAGACTGTGTTTCTTTCTGGGGGCTCTAAGGGAGAATCCATTGCCTGGCCTTTTCCAGCTTCCAGAAGCTGCTCACATCCCTTGGCTCACGGCCCCTTCCTCCATCTTTAAAACCAGCATTGCAGCAGCTTCAGATCTCTCTCTGATTCTGATCCTCCACTTCCATCATCACATCCACTTCTCAGACTCAGACTGTCCGGCCTCTCTCTAATCAGGACCCTGGAATCCAGCTAATCTCTCCTTCTCAAGATCCTTAACTTAATCTCATCTACAACGTCCCTTTTGATATGTAAGGGAACATATCAGACATGTTTGGTTTCTTTGGTATGGGGCCATTATTCTGCCCACTGTATCGCCATTATCCAGTGGAGTGGGCACCTCCTGTGTGGAACTCCACCTTCGCAGCAACCTCCGAGTTAGGCATCTTTGGTGCCCGTCACCTGTTGTCACGGAGCAGTCTCTACATCGATTCTGTGAAAACGGTGCTTTTAAGAAGTGTGACTGGGTGCATGAGGCTCTATTTACAGCCACATGAGCATGTAGTTCTCTCATTCATATGAAATGTGATGTTTTTCTTAAGAGTATAGCTTCGGTGACACAGACTTAGATTTAGGTCTCAGCTTCACCATCTCACCATCTCTTATCGGTGCCACTTAGAGTAAGCTGCTTTCTTTTTTTTAAAAAATTAATATATTTTTATTGATTTTATACAGAGAGGAAGGGAGAGGGATAGAGAGATAGAAACATCGATAAGAGAGAAACATCGATCAGCTGCCTTCTGCACACTCCCCACTGGGTATGTGCCCGCAACCAAGGTACATGCCCTTGACCGGAATCGAACCTGGGACCCTTGAGTCCGCAGGCCAACGCTCCATCCACCGAGCCAAACCAGTTAGGGCAGCTGCTTTCTTTTTCTGAGCGTTACCATCTCTAACTCAGCCACATTTTCTACCTCCCTTATACGACATGCCACCGCCCCTGAAATTTCCCTCGGTGAGGTTTGAAGGATATCCAGGGTGTCTTAACTTATATAGTGAGAGGCATGATTGAACTTTATAGGCATCATGGAAACAAAGAAGTAGAAAACAAATAAGATCATATAATTTGTGTAGACTTTTTATTTGAAAAGGCTAAGGTTTGATATATTTTTCTCTTCTCTGAAAATATTTTCAATATTTATTTTCTAGAACCCATAAACAATATAACAAAAAACTATTTAAATACCCTATAAGACATCAAGGTGATGAAATATTATGTACGTTATAAAATACAATGTTTATAAGAGGGGTTTCATTATTAGCCTCCTGGCCCCCTCTCTCTCCTTGCCCAATCCCTGAGATTCCCTGAAACTTGTCCAGCCTGCTCTGTGTGCCCTATGGTTCTGGGAGTCCAGCTCTTTTTTTCTTTCTTTTGTTTTTTAAATTAAACTAGATTCCCAAATGTACCCCCTTTCTTTCCCCTTTTTACTAATATTATATTAAGTTTGCTAAAAGCTTAATTAGGAACTTAGTATTACATTAGCAACATAATTTATTAAGGATGATTCGAAATACATAGGTAATTTCTTTTCTTAACGCAATATCTTTGGCATCTTATAACATGAAACAGAAAATCATTAGTCCCATCTGTAAAAGAGCTTCACCAATCATATTCTTGGAATCTGTGCCCTGATTTCTTCATTCTCTTTTCTCATTCTCTCATTCACATTCCCCTCCTTCAGTCATTTTTTCTTTATATAAAAATGTGTCAGTTTGGCTCATTGTAAGCATGTGAAACTTTACAATGTATATAAAACAAACTTTCCCCCACCTTCTCAACCTTGTGAAGTTCTTATAATCATTTCCAATCATTATCCTCCAGGATTCTTATGAACACCTGCTAGACTTCATGCCATGTCCCAGCATATAGATCTGACTTACTGTTTACTGGCCACATAGTAGTCCATTATAGTCCAAAAACTATCTAAATACCCTATACCGTAATGTCTCTCTCTCTAGTTTTTCCTTTACTGTTGCTGCAGAAGGCAGAGTGTTCCCCCTAAATTCATTTATCACTTCATGTATTATTTAGTGGGGAAGTATCCAAAAGGAATGAAAAGGCAGCCCTACTACACTTTTCTGGGAAAAAAAAATCTTTTCTCTGGA